>NW_027327671.1:0-297255 GCF_047675955.1 Chlorocebus sabaeus | reverse complement strand
CTCACAGTGTTACAGATTTTTCCACAAGAAGCTTTTCTCAAAGACTGTTCTTGTGGAATTTGCAAAGTGATATTTGGAATCACAGAGAGATATGGGGGAAAACGGAAATATCTTCCGTTAAAAACTGGAAGGAAGCTTTCTGAGAAACTGCTTTGTGTTCTGTTAATTCATCTCACAGAGTTACAGCTTTCCCTGAAAGAAGCCTTTCGCTAAGACTGTTCTTGTGGAATTTGCAAAGTGATATTTGGAGGACTCTAGAGGGCTAGGGTGAAAAAGAAAATATTTTCAGTTAAAAACTGGAAAGAAAATTTCTTAGAATCAGCTTTGTGTTCTGTTAATTCATCTAACAGAGTTACAGCTGTCCCGTACAGAAGCCTTTCGCTAAGAGTTTTCTCGTGGAATTTGCAAAGTGATATTTGGAAGCCCTTAGAAGGCTATGGTGAAAAAGGAAATATCCTAAGATAAAAACAGAAAAGAAACTTTCTGAGAAACTGTTTTGTGTTCTGTTACTTCATCTCACAGTGTTACAGCATTTGCCTCAAGATGCCTTTCGCTAAGACTGTTCTTGTGCAAATTGCAAAGTGATATTTGGAAGCCCATAGAGAGCTATGTTGAACAATTAAATTCTTTCGTTAAAAACTGGAAAGAAGCTTTCTGAGAAACTGCTTTTTGTTCTGTTAATTCATCTCACAGAGTTACAGCTTTCTCCTCAAGAAGCCGTTCACTAAGACTGTTCTTGTGGAATTTGCAAAGTGATATTTAAAAGCCCATAGAGGACTATGGTGAAAAATGAAATATCCTAAGATAAACACAGAAAAGAAGCATTCTGAGAAACTGCTTTGTGTTCTGTTAATTTATCTCACGGAGTTACAGATTTCCTCTCCAGAATCCTTTCTCTAATACTGTTACTGTTTAGTTTGCTAAGTGATATTTGGAAGCCAGTAGAAGGCTATGGTGAAAAAGGAAATATCTTCAGTTAGAAACTTGAAAGAAGCTTTCTGAGAAACTACTTTGTGTCCTGTTAATTCATCTCACAGAGTTACAGCTTTCCCCTCAAGAAACCATTCACTTGGACTATTCTTGTGAAATTTTCAAAGTGATATTTTTAAACCCATAGAAGGCTATGGTGAAAAAGAAAATATCTTCCTTTAATAATTGGAAAAAAACTTTCTGAGAAACTGGCCGTGTTTTCTGTTAATACATCTCACCGATTTGCAGCTTTCCTCTCAAGAAGCCTTTCTGTAAGGCTCTTCTTGTGGAATTTGCAAAGTGATATTTGGAAGCCCATAGAGGCCTACGGTGAAAAAGGAAATATCTTCCGTTAAAAACTGGAAGAAAGATTTCTGAAAAACTGTTTTGTTAATTCATGTCACAGAGTTACAGCTTTCCCCTCCATAATCCTTTCGCTAAGACTGTTGTTGTGGAATTTGCAAAGAGATATCTGGAAGCCCATAGAGGGCTATGGTGAAAAAGGAAATATAATAAGATAAAAACTGAAAAGAAGCTTTCTGAGAAACTGTTTTGTGTTCTGTTAATTCATCTCACAGAGTTTCAGCTTTTCTTTCAAGAAGCATTTCGCTAAGAGTGTTCTTGTGGAATTTGCAAAGTGATATTTGGAAGCCCTTAGAGGGCTACGGTGAAAAAAGAAATATCTTCAATTAAAAAATGGATAGAATCTTTCTTAGAAACTGCTTTGTGTTCCGTTAATTCATCTCACAATGTTACAGGTTTTAACTCAAGAAGCCCTTTGCTAAGACTGTTCTTGGGTAATTAGCAAAGTGATATTTGGAAGCTCTTAGAGGGCTATACGAAAAAGAAAATATCTTCAGTTAAAAACTGGAAAGCAGCTTTCTGAGAAACTTCTTTTTGTCCTCTTAATGCATATCACAGAGTTACAGCTTTCCCCTCAAGAAGCCTTTCGCTAAGACTGTTCTTCTGGAATTTACAAAGTGATATTTGGAAGCCCTTAGAGAGCTATAATGAAAAAGGAAATATCTTCCGTTAAAAACTGAAAGAAGACTTCTGAGAAACTGCTTTGCGTTCTGTCAGTTCATCTCACAGAGTTACAGATTTCCCCTCAAGAAGCCGTTCAGTAAGACTCTTCTTGTGAAATTTCAAAGTGATATTTGAGAACCCATAGAGGGCTATGGCGAAAAAGGAAATATCTTCAGTTAAAAACTTGAAAGATACCTTCTGAGCAACTGCTTTGTGTTCTGTTAATTCATCTCACAGAGTTACAGCTTTCCCCTCAAGAAACTTTTCGCTAAGACTGTTCTTGTGGAATATGTAAAGTGATATTTGGAAGACCATGCAAGGCTATGTTGAAAAAGGAAATATCTTCAGTTAAAAATTGGATAGAAGCTTTCTGAGAAATTGCTTTTTGTTCTCTTAATTCATCTCACAAAGTTACAGCTTTCCCCTCAAGAAGCCGTTCACTAGGACTATTCTTGTGATATTTTCAAACCGATATTTGGAAACCCATAGAGAGATATGGTGAAAAAGGAAATATCTTCCGTTAAAAACTGGAAATAAGCTTTCTGAGAAACTGCTTTGTGTTCTGTTAATTCATCTCACAGAGTTACAGCTTTCCCCTCAAGAACCAGTTCACTAAGGCTGCTCTTGTGGTTTTTGCAAAGTGATATTTGGATGCCCAGAGAGGGTTATGGTGAAAATGGAAATATCCTAAGATAAAAACCGAAAAGAAGCTTTCTGAGAAACTGCTTTGTGTTATGTTAATTCATCTCACAGAGTTACAGCACGTCCCTCAAGAAGCGTTTCGCTAAGACTGTTCTTGTGGAAATTTGAAGGTGATATTTAGAGGCCCAGAGAGGGCTATGGTGAAAAAGGGAATATCCTAATACAAAAACTGAAAAGAAGCTTTCTGAGAAACTGCTTTGTGTTCTGATAATTCATGTCACAGCGTTACAGCTTTCACCTCAAGAAGCCTTCCGCTAAGGCTGTTCTTGTGGAATTTGCCCAGTGATCTTTGGAAGCCCATAGCGTGCTATAGTGAAAAAGGAAATATCTTCTGTTAAAAAGTGGAAAGAAGCTTTCTGAGAAACTGCTTTGTGTTCTGTTAATTCATGTCACAGAGTTACAGCTTTCCCCTCAAGAAGCCTTTCGCTAAGTCTGTTCTTGCGAATTTGCAAAGTGATATTTGGAAGCCCCTAGAGGGTAATGGTGAAAAAGTAAATATCTTCAGTTAAAAACTGGAAAGGAGCTTTCTGAGCAACTGCTTTGTGTTCTGTTAATTCATCTCACAGAGTTACAGCTTTGCCCTCTAGAAGCCTTTCCCTAAAACTGTTCTTGTGGAATTTTGAAAGTGATATTTAGAAGCCCATAGAGGTCTATGGTGAAAATGAAATAGCCTAAGATAAAAACTAAAAATAAGCTTTCTGAGAAACTGCTTTGTGTTCTGTTAATTCGTCTCACAGAGTTACAGCTTTCCCCTCAAAAAGCCTTTCGCTAAGACTGTTCTTGAGGAATTTAGAACGCGATATTAGAAGCCCATAGAGGGCTATGGTAAAAAAGGAAATATCCTCCGTTGAAAACTGGAAAGAAGCTTTCTGAGAAACTGCTTTGTGTTCTGTTACTTCATCTCACAGAGTTACAGCTTTCCCCTCAAGAAGCCTTTCGCTAAGACTGTTCTTGTGGAATTTGCAAAGTAATATTTCGAAGCCCAAAGAGGGCTATGGTAAAAAAGGAAATGTCTTCTGTTAAAAACTGGAAAGAGTCTTTCTGAGAAACTGCTTTGTGTTCTGTTAATTCAACTCACAGAGTTACAGCTTTCCCTGAAAGAAGCCTATCGCTAAGACTGTTCTTGTGGAATTTGCAAAGTGATATTTGGAAGACCCTAGAGGGCGATGGTGAAAATGGAAATATTTACCGTTAAGAACTGGAAAGAAGACTTCTGAGAATCAGCTTTGTGTTCTGTTAATTCATCTAACAGAGTTACAGCTGTCCCCTACAGAAGCCTTTCGCTAAGATTTTTCTTGTGGAATTTGCAAAGTGATATTTGGAAGCCCTTAGAAGGCTATGGTGAAAAAGGAAATATCCTAAGAAAAAAACAGAAAAGAAGCTTTCTGAGAAACTGCTTTGTGTTCTGTTAATTCATCTCACAGAGTTACAGCTTTTACCTCAAGATGCCTTTCGCTAAGACTGTTCTTGTGCAAATTGCAAAGTGATATTTGGAAGCCCATAGAGAGCTATGTTGAACAATTAAAATCTTTCGTTAAAAACTGGAAAGAAGCTTTCTGAGAAACTGCTTTTTGTTCTGTTAATTCATCTCACAGAGTTACAGCTTCTCCTCAAGAAGCCGTTCACTAAGAATGTTCTTGTGGAATTTGCAAAGTGATATTTAAATGCCCATAGAGGAATATGGTGAAAAAGGAAATATCCTAAGATAAAAACTGAAAAGAAGCTTTCTGAGAAACTACTTTGTGTTCTGTTAATTCATCTCAAAGAGTTACAGCTTTCCCCTCAAGAAGCCTTTCGCTAAGACTGTTCCTGTGGAATTTGCAAAGTGATCTTTGGAAGCCCTTTGAGGGCTATGGTGAAAAAGAAATTATCTTCAGATAAAAACTGGAAAGAAGGCTTCTGAGAAACTGCTTTTGTTCTCTTAATTCATCTCACAGAGTTACAGTTTTCCCCTCAAGAAGCCTTTCGCTAAGATTGTTCTTGTGGAATTTGCAAAGTGATAGTTGGAAGACCATAGATGCCTAGGGTGAAAAAGGAAATATCTTCCTTTAAAAACTGGAAAGAAGCTTCCTGAGAAACTGCTTGGCGTTCTTTTAATTCATCTCACAGAGTTACAGCTTTCCCCTCAAGAAACGTTTCGCTAAGACTGTTCTTGTGGAATTTGCAAAGTGATATTTGGAAGCCCATAGAGGGATACGGAGAAAAAGGAAATATCCTAGGATAAAAACTGAAAATAAGCATTCCGAGAAACTACTTTGTATTCTGTAAGTTCATCTCACAGAGTTACAGCTTTCTCCTCAGTAAGACTTTTGCTATGACTGTTCTTGTGGAATCTGCAAAGTCACATTTGGAAGCCCATAGAGCGCTAAGGTGAAAAAGGAAATAGCTTCCGTTAAAAACTGGAAAGAAGGCTTCTGAGAACCTGCTTTGTGTTCTGTTAATTCATCTCACAGAGTTAAAACTTTCCCCTCCAGAAACCTTTCGCTTAGACTGTTCTTGTGGAATTTGCAAAATGATATTTGGAAGCCCAAAGAGAGCTATGGTGAAAAAGGAAATATCCTAAGATAAAAACTGAAAAGAAGCTTTCTGAGGAACTGTTTTGTGTTCTCTTAATTCGTGTCACAGAGTTACAAATTTTCCCTCAAGAAGCCATTCGCTAAGACTGCTCTTGTGCAATTTGCAAAGTGATATTTGGAAGCCCATAGAGGGCCATGATGAAAAAGGAAATATCTTCAGTTAAAACCTGGAAAGAAACTTTCTGAGAAACTGCTTTGTGTTGTGGTAATTCATCTCACAGAGTTACAGCTTTCTTCTCAAGAAGCTTTTCGGTAAGTCTGTTTTGTGGAATTTGCAAAGTGATATTTGGAAGCCCGTAGTGGGATATGGAGAAAAAGGAAATATCTTCCGTTAAAAACTGGGAAGAAGATTTCTGAGACACTTCTTTCTGTTCTGTTAATTTATCTAACAGAGTTACAGCATTCTCCTACAGAACTCATTCGCTAAGAGTGTTTTTGTGGAATTTGCAAAGTGATATTTGGAAGCCCCAAGAGGGCTTCGGTGAAAAAGGAAATATCTTCAGTTAAAAACTGGAAAGAAGCTTTCTGAGAAACTGCTTTGTGTTCTGATAATTCATCTCACAGAATTACAGCTTTCCCTTCAAGAAGCCTTTCGATAAGACTGTTCTTGTGGGATTTGCAAAGTGATATTTCGAAGCCCATAGAGGGCTTTGGAGAAAAGGGAAATATCTTAAGATAATAACTGAAAAGAAGTTTTCTGAGAAACTGCTGTGTGGTCTGTTAATTCAACTCACAGAGTTACAGCTTTCCCCTCAAGAAACCTTTCGCTAAGGTTCTTCTTGTGAAATTTGCAAAGTGATATTTGAAAGCCCATAGAGGGCTATGGTGAAAAACAAAATATCTTCCGTTAAAAACTGGAAAGAAGCTTTCTGAGAAACTGCCATGTGTTCTATTAATACATCTCACACAGTTACAGCTTTGCTCTCAAGAAGACCTCCGCTAAGACTGTTCTTGTGGGATTTGCAAAGTGATATTTGGAAGCCGACAGAGGGCTATGTTGAAAAAGGAAATATCTTCCATTAAAAACTGGAAAGAAACTTTCTGAGAAACTGCCGTGTGTTCTGTTAATATATATCACCGAGTTACAGAGTTCCCCTCAAGAAGCCTTTCGTTAGATTGTTATTGTGGGATTTGCAATGTGATAATTGGAAGTCTATAGAGGGCTATGGTGAAAAAATAAATATCTTCAGTTAAAAACTGGAAAGAAGCTTTCTGAGAAACCGCTTTGTGTTCTGTTAATTCATCTCACAGAGTTACAGCTTACCTCTCAAGAAGCCTTTCGCTAAGACTGTTCTTGTGGAATTTGCAAAGTGATATTTGGAAGCCCATAGAGGGCTATGGTGAAAAAGGAAATATCTTTCCTTAAAAACTGAAAAGAAGCTTTCTGAGAAACTGCTATGTGTTCTGTTAATTCATCTTAAAGTGTTACAACTTTCGCCTCAAGAAGCCTTCAGCTAAGGCTCCTCTTGTGTAATTAGCAAAATGATATTTGGTAGCCCATAGAGGTCTACTGTGAAAATGGAAATATCCTTAGATAAAAACCGAAAAGAAGCTTTCTGAGAAACTGCTTTGTGTTCTGTTAGTTCATCTCACAGAGTTACAGCTTTCCCCTCAAGAAGCCGTTCACTAAGATTGTTTTTGTGAAATTTGCAAACAGATAGTTGGAAGCCCATAGAGGCCTAAGGTGAAAAAGGACATATCCTAAGATAAAAACTGAAAAGAAGCTTTCTGAGAAACTGCTTTGTGTTCTGTTAATTCATCCCACAGAGTTACAGCTTTCCCCTCAAGACGACTTTCGATAAGACTCTTCTTGTGAAATTTGGAAAGTGATATTTAGAAGCCCATAGAGGGCTATGGTGAAAAAGGACATATCCTAAGATAAAAACTGAAAAGAAGCTTTCTGAGAAACTGCTTTGTGTTCTGTTAATTCATCCCACAGAGTTACAGCTTTCCCCTCAAGAAGACTTTCGATAAGACTCTTCTTGTGTAATTTGGAAAGTGATATTTAGAAGCCCATAGAGGGCTATGGTGAAAAAGGATATATCCTAAGATAAAAACTGAAAAGAAGCTTTCTGAGAAACTACTTTGTGTTCTGTTAATTCATCCCACAGTGTTACAGCTTTCCCCTCAAGAAGACTTTCGATAAGACTCTTCTTGTGTAATTTGGAAAGTGATATTTAGAAGCCCCTACAGGACTATGGAGAAAAAGTAAATATCTTCCGTTAAAAACTGGAGAGAAGCTTTCTGAGAAACATCTTTGTGTTCTGTGAATTCATCTCACAGAGTTACAGCTTTCCCCTCAAGAAGCCTTTCGCTCAGTCTGTTCTTGTGGAATTTGCAAAGTGATATTTGGAAGCCCATAGTGGGCTATGGCGAAAAAGTAAATGTCGTAAGAAAAAAACTGAAAATAAGCTTTCTGATAAACTGATTTGTGTTCTGTTAATTCATCGCACAGAGTTACAGATTTTCCCTAAAGATGCCTTTCGCTAAGACTGTTCCTTTGGAATTTGCAAAGTGATATTTGGAAGCCCATAGAGGGCTATGGTGAAAAAGGAAATATCTTCAGTTAAAAACTGAAAAGAAGCTTTCTGAGAAACTGCTTTGTGTTCTGTTAATTCATATCGTAGAGTGAGAGTTTCCCCTCAAGAAGCCTTTCGCTAAGACTGTTCTTGTTGAATTTGCAAAGTGATATTTTGAAGAACATAGAGAGCTATTCTGAAAAAGGAAATATCCTAAGAAAAAAACTGAAAAGAAGCTTTCTGAGAAACTGCTTTGTGTTCTGTTAATTCATCTCAAAGAGTTAGAGCTTTCCCCT
Source organism: Chlorocebus sabaeus (assembly GCF_047675955.1). Taxonomy (NCBI): domain Eukaryota; kingdom Metazoa; phylum Chordata; class Mammalia; order Primates; family Cercopithecidae; genus Chlorocebus; species Chlorocebus sabaeus. Next base: position 289,167 of record NW_027327671.1, on the reverse strand, counting down.
CAAGAAGCCTTTCGCTAAGACTGTTCTTGTGGAATTTGCAAAGTGATATTTGGAAGCCCATAGAGGGTTATGGTGAAATTGGAAATATCCTAAGATAAAAACCGAAAAGAAGCTTTCTGAGAATCTGCATTTTGTTCTGTTAGTTCGTCTCACAGAGTTACAGCTCTCCCCTCAAGAAGCCGTTCACGAAGGCTGTTATTTTGTAATTTGCAAAGAGATATTTGGAAGAACATAGAGGGCTATATTGAAAAGGAAATATCTTCCGTTTAAAACTGGAAAGAAGCATTCAGAGAAAGTGCCATGTGTTCTGTTTATACATCACACCGAGTTACAGCTTTCCCCTCAAGAAATTTTTCGCTAGGACTGTTCTTGTGGAATTTGCAAAGTGATATTTGGAAGCCCATAGAGGGCTATCGTGAAAAAGGAAATATCTTCAGTGGAAAACTGGAAAGAAGGTTTCTGAGAAACTGCTTTGTGTTCCGTTAATTCATCTCACAGAGTTACAGATTTTTCCACAAGAAGCTTTTCTCAAAGACTGTTCTTGTGGAATTTGCAAAGTGATATTTGGAATCACAGAGAGATATGGGGAAAACGGAAATATCTTCCGTTAAAAACTGGAAGGAAGCTTTCTGAGAAACTGCTTTGTGTTCTGTTAATTCATCTCACAGAGTTACAGCTTTCCCTGAAAGAAGCCTTTCGCTAAGACTGTTCTTGTGGAATTTGCAAAGTGATATTTGGAGGACTCTAGAGGGCTAGGGTGAAAAAGAAAATATTTTCAGTTAAAAACTGGAAAGAAAATTTCTTAGAATCAGCTTTGTGTTCTGTTAATTCATCTAACAGAGTTACAGCTGTCCCGTACAGAAGCCTTTCGCTAAGAGTTTTCTCGTGGAATTTGCAAAGTGATATTTGGAAGCCCTTAGAAGGCTATGGTGAAAAAGGAAATATCCTAAGATAAAAACAGAAAAGAAACTTTCTGAGAAACTGTTTTGTGTTCTGTTACTTCATCTCACAGTGTTACAGCATTTGCCTCAAGATGCCTTTCGCTAAGACTGTTCTTGTGCAAATTGCAAAGTGATATTTGGAAGCCCATAGAGAGCTATGTTGAACAATTAAATTCTTTCGTTAAAAACTGGAAAGAAGCTTTCTGAGAAACTGCTTTTTGTTCTGTTAATTCATCTCACAGAGTTACAGCTTTCTCCTCAAGAAGCCGTTCACTAAGACTGTTCTTGTGGAATTTGCAAAGTGATATTTAAAAGCCCATAGAGGACTATGGTGAAAAATGAAATATCCTAAGATAAACACAGAAAAGAAGCATTCTGAGAAACTGCTTTGTGTTCTGTTAATTTATCTCACGGAGTTACAGATTTCCTCTCCAGAATCCTTTCTCTAATACTGTTACTGTTTAGTTTGCTAAGTGATATTTGGAAGCCAGTAGAAGGCTATGGTGAAAAAGGAAATATCTTCAGTTAGAAACTTGAAAGAAGCTTTCTGAGAAACTACTTTGTGTCCTGTTAATTCATCTCACAGAGTTACAGCTTTCCCCTCAAGAAACCATTCACTTGGACTATTCTTGTGAAATTTTCAAAGTGATATTTTTAAACCCATAGAAGGCTATGGTGAAAAAGAAAATATCTTCCTTTAATAATTGGAAAAAAACTTTCTGAGAAACTGCCGTGTTTTCTGTTAATACATCTCACCGATTTGCAGCTTTCCTCTCAAGAAGCCTTTCTGTAAGGCTCTTCTTGTGGAATTTGCAAAGTGATATTTGGAAGCCCATAGAGGCCTACGGTGAAAAAGGAAATATCTTCCGTTAAAAACTGGAAGAAAGATTTCTGAAAAACTGTTTTGTTAATTCATGTCACAGAGTTACAGCTTTCCCCTCCATAATCCTTTCGCTAAGACTGTTGTTGTGGAATTTGCAAAGAGATATCTGGAAGCCCATAGAGGGCTATGGTGAAAAAGGAAATATAATAAGATAAAAACTGAAAAGAAGCTTTCTGAGAAACTGTTTTGTGTTCTGTTAATTCATCTCACAGAGTTTCAGCTTTTCTTTCAAGAAGCATTTCGCTAAGAGTGTTCTTGTGGAATTTGCAAAGTGATATTTGGAAGCCCTTAGAGGGCTACGGTGAAAAAAGAAATATCTTCAATTAAAAAATGGATAGAATCTTTCTTAGAAACTGCTTTGTGTTCCGTTAATTCATCTCACAATGTTACAGGTTTTAACTCAAGAAGCCCTTTGCTAAGACTGTTCTTGGGTAATTAGCAAAGTGATATTTGGAAGCTCTTAGAGGGCTATACGAAAAAGAAAATATCTTCAGTTAAAAACTGGAAAGCAGCTTTCTGAGAAACTTCTTTTTGTCCTCTTAATGCATATCACAGAGTTACAGCTTTCCCCTCAAGAAGCCTTTCGCTAAGACTGTTCTTCTGGAATTTACAAAGTGATATTTGGAAGCCCTTAGAGAGCTATAATGAAAAAGGAAATATCTTCCGTTAAAAACTGAAAGAAGACTTCTGAGAAACTGCTTTGCGTTCTGTCAGTTCATCTCACAGAGTTACAGATTTCCCCTCAAGAAGCCGTTCAGTAAGACTCTTCTTGTGAAATTTCAAAGTGATATTTGAGAACCCATAGAGGGCTATGGCGAAAAAGGAAATATCTTCAGTTAAAAACTTGAAAGATACCTTCTGAGCAACTGCTTTGTGTTCTGTTAATTCATCTCACAGAGTTACAGCTTTCCCCTCAAGAAACTTTTCGCTAAGACTGTTCTTGTGGAATATGTAAAGTGATATTTGGAAGACCATGCAAGGCTATGTTGAAAAAGGAAATATCTTCAGTTAAAAATTGGATAGAAGCTTTCTGAGAAATTGCTTTTTGTTCTCTTAATTCATCTCACAAAGTTACAGCTTTCCCCTCAAGAAGCCGTTCACTAGGACTATTCTTGTGATATTTTCAAACCGATATTTGGAAACCCATAGAGAGATATGGTGAAAAAGGAAATATCTTCCGTTAAAAACTGGAAATAAGCTTTCTGAGAAACTGCTTTGTGTTCTGTTAATTCATCTCACAGAGTTACAGCTTTCCCCTCAAGAACCAGTTCACTAAGGCTGCTCTTGTGGTTTTTGCAAAGTGATATTTGGATGCCCAGAGAGGGTTATGGTGAAAATGGAAATATCCTAAGATAAAAACCGAAAAGAAGCTTTCTGAGAAACTGCTTTGTGTTATGTTAATTCATCTCACAGAGTTACAGCACGTCCCTCAAGAAGCGTTTCGCTAAGACTGTTCTTGTGGAAATTTGAAGGTGATATTTAGAGGCCCAGAGAGGGCTATGGTGAAAAAGGGAATATCCTAATACAAAAACTGAAAAGAAGCTTTCTGAGAAACTGCTTTGTGTTCTGATAATTCATGTCACAGCGTTACAGCTTTCACCTCAAGAAGCCTTCCGCTAAGGCTGTTCTTGTGGAATTTGCCCAGTGATCTTTGGAAGCCCATAGCGTGCTATAGTGAAAAAGGAAATATCTTCTGTTAAAAAGTGGAAAGAAGCTTTCTGAGAAACTGCTTTGTGTTCTGTTAATTCATGTCACAGAGTTACAGCTTTCCCCTCAAGAAGCCTTTCGCTAAGTCTGTTCTTGCGAATTTGCAAAGTGATATTTGGAAGCCCCTAGAGGGTAATGGTGAAAAAGTAAATATCTTCAGTTAAAAACTGGAAAGGAGCTTTCTGAGCAACTGCTTTGTGTTCTGTTAATTCATCTCACAGAGTTACAGCTTTGCCCTCTAGAAGCCTTTCCCTAAAACTGTTCTTGTGGAATTTTGAAAGTGATATTTAGAAGCCCATAGAGGTCTATGGTGAAAATGAAATAGCCTAAGATAAAAACTAAAAATAAGCTTTCTGAGAAACTGCTTTGTGTTCTGTTAATTCGTCTCACAGAGTTACAGCTTTCCCCTCAAAAAGCCTTTCGCTAAGACTGTTCTTGAGGAATTTAGAACGCGATATTAGAAGCCCATAGAGGGCTATGGTAAAAAAGGAAATATCCTCCGTTGAAAACTGGAAAGAAGCTTTCTGAGAAACTGCTTTGTGTTCTGTTACTTCATCTCACAGAGTTACAGCTTTCCCCTCAAGAAGCCTTTCGCTAAGACTGTTCTTGTGGAATTTGCAAAGTAATATTTCGAAGCCCAAAGAGGGCTATGGTAAAAAAGGAAATGTCTTCTGTTAAAAACTGGAAAGAGTCTTTCTGAGAAACTGCTTTGTGTTCTGTTAATTCAACTCACAGAGTTACAGCTTTCCCTGAAAGAAGCCTATCGCTAAGACTGTTCTTGTGGAATTTGCAAAGTGATATTTGGAAGACCCTAGAGGGCGATGGTGAAAATGGAAATATTTACCGTTAAGAACTGGAAAGAAGACTTCTGAGAATCAGCTTTGTGTTCTGTTAATTCATCTAACAGAGTTACAGCTGTCCCCTACAGAAGCCTTTCGCTAAGATTTTTCTTGTGGAATTTGCAAAGTGATATTTGGAAGCCCTTAGAAGGCTATGGTGAAAAAGGAAATATCCTAAGAAAAAAACAGAAAAGAAGCTTTCTGAGAAACTGCTTTGTGTTCTGTTAATTCATCTCACAGAGTTACAGCTTTTACCTCAAGATGCCTTTCGCTAAGACTGTTCTTGTGCAAATTGCAAAGTGATATTTGGAAGCCCATAGAGAGCTATGTTGAACAATTAAAATCTTTCGTTAAAAACTGGAAAGAAGCTTTCTGAGAAACTGCTTTTTGTTCTGTTAATTCATCTCACAGAGTTACAGCTTCTCCTCAAGAAGCCGTTCACTAAGAATGTTCTTGTGGAATTTGCAAAGTGATATTTAAATGCCCATAGAGGAATATGGTGAAAAAGGAAATATCCTAAGATAAAAACTGAAAAGAAGCTTTCTGAGAAACTACTTTGTGTTCTGTTAATTCATCTCAAAGAGTTACAGCTTTCCCCTCAAGAAGCCTTTCGCTAAGACTGTTCCTGTGGAATTTGCAAAGTGATCTTTGGAAGCCCTTTGAGGGCTATGGTGAAAAAGAAATTATCTTCAGATAAAAACTGGAAAGAAGGCTTCTGAGAAACTGCTTTTGTTCTCTTAATTCATCTCACAGAGTTACAGTTTTCCCCTCAAGAAGCCTTTCGCTAAGATTGTTCTTGTGGAATTTGCAAAGTGATAGTTGGAAGACCATAGATGCCTAGGGTGAAAAAGGAAATATCTTCCTTTAAAAACTGGAAAGAAGCTTCCTGAGAAACTGCTTGGCGTTCTTTTAATTCATCTCACAGAGTTACAGCTTTCCCCTCAAGAAACGTTTCGCTAAGACTGTTCTTGTGGAATTTGCAAAGTGATATTTGGAAGCCCATAGAGGGATACGGAGAAAAAGGAAATATCCTAGGATAAAAACTGAAAATAAGCATTCCGAGAAACTACTTTGTATTCTGTAAGTTCATCTCACAGAGTTACAGCTTTCTCCTCAGTAAGACTTTTGCTATGACTGTTCTTGTGGAATCTGCAAAGTCACATTTGGAAGCCCATAGAGCGCTAAGGTGAAAAAGGAAATAGCTTCCGTTAAAAACTGGAAAGAAGGCTTCTGAGAACCTGCTTTGTGTTCTGTTAATTCATCTCACAGAGTTAAAACTTTCCCCTCCAGAAACCTTTCGCTTAGACTGTTCTTGTGGAATTTGCAAAATGATATTTGGAAGCCCAAAGAGAGCTATGGTGAAAAAGGAAATATCCTAAGATAAAAACTGAAAAGAAGCTTTCTGAGGAACTGTTTTGTGTTCTCTTAATTCGTGTCACAGAGTTACAAATTTTCCCTCAAGAAGCCATTCGCTAAGACTGCTCTTGTGCAATTTGCAAAGTGATATTTGGAAGCCCATAGAGGGCCATGATGAAAAAGGAAATATCTTCAGTTAAAACCTGGAAAGAAACTTTCTGAGAAACTGCTTTGTGTTGTGGTAATTCATCTCACAGAGTTACAGCTTTCTTCTCAAGAAGCTTTTCGGTAAGTCTGTTTTGTGGAATTTGCAAAGTGATATTTGGAAGCCCGTAGTGGGATATGGAGAAAAAGGAAATATCTTCCGTTAAAAACTGGGAAGAAGATTTCTGAGACACTTCTTTCTGTTCTGTTAATTTATCTAACAGAGTTACAGCATTCTCCTACAGAACTCATTCGCTAAGAGTGTTTTTGTGGAATTTGCAAAGTGATATTTGGAAGCCCCAAGAGGGCTTCGGTGAAAAAGGAAATATCTTCAGTTAAAAACTGGAAAGAAGCTTTCTGAGAAACTGCTTTGTGTTCTGATAATTCATCTCACAGAATTACAGCTTTCCCTTCAAGAAGTCTTTCGATAAGACTGTTCTTGTGGGATTTGCAAAGTGATATTTCGAAGCCCATAGAGGGCTTTGGAGAAAAGGGAAATATCTTAAGATAATAACTGAAAAGAAGTTTTCTGAGAAACTGCTGTGTGGTCTGTTAATTCAACTCACAGAGTTACAGCTTTCCCCTCAAGAAACCTTTCGCTAAGGTTCTTCTTGTGAAATTTGCAAAGTGATATTTGAAAGCCCATAGAGGGCTATGGTGAAAAACAAAATATCTTCCGTTAAAAACTGGAAAGAAGCTTTCTGAGAAACTGCCATGTGTTCTATTAATACATCTCACACAGTTACAGCTTTGCTCTCAAGAAGACCTCCGCTAAGACTGTTCTTGTGGGATTTGCAAAGTGATATTTGGAAGCCGACAGAGGGCTATGTTGAAAAAGGAAATATCTTCCATTAAAAACTGGAAAGAAACTTTCTGAGAAACTGCCGTGTGTTCTGTTAATATATATCACCGAGTTACAGAGTTCCCCTCAAGAAGCCTTTCGTTAGATTGTTATTGTGGGATTTGCAATGTGATAATTGGAAGTCTATAGAGGGCTATGGTGAAAAAATAAATATCTTCAGTTAAAAACTGGAAAGAAGCTTTCTGAGAAACCGCTTTGTGTTCTGTTAATTCATCTCACAGAGTTACAGCTTACCTCTCAAGAAGCCTTTCGCTAAGACTGTTCTTGTGGAATTTGCAAAGTGATATTTGGAAGCCCATAGAGGGCTATGGTGAAAAAGGAAATATCTTTCCTTAAAAACTGAAAAGAAGCTTTCTGAGAAACTGCTATGTGTTCTGTTAATTCATCTTAAAGTGTTACAACTTTCGCCTCAAGAAGCCTTCAGCTAAGGCTCCTCTTGTGTAATTAGCAAAATGATATTTGGTAGCCCATAGAGGTCTACTGTGAAAATGGAAATATCCTTAGATAAAAACCGAAAAGAAGCTTTCTGAGAAACTGCTTTGTGTTCTGTTAGTTCATCTCACAGAGTTACAGCTTTCCCCTCAAGAAGCCGTTCACTAAGATTGTTTTTGTGAAATTTGCAAACAGATAGTTGGAAGCCCATAGAGGCCTAAGGTGAAAAAGGACATATCCTAAGATAAAAACTGAAAAGAAGCTTTCTGAGAAACTGCTTTGTGTTCTGTTAATTCATCCCACAGAGTTACAGCTTTCCCCTCAAGACGACTTTCGATAAGACTCTTCTTGTGAAATTTGGAAAGTGATATTTAGAAGCCCATAGAGGGCTATGGTGAAAAAGGACATATCCTAAGATAAAAACTGAAAAGAAGCTTTCTGAGAAACTGCTTTGTGTTCTGTTAATTCATCCCACAGAGTTACAGCTTTCCCCTCAAGAAGACTTTCGATAAGACTCTTCTTGTGTAATTTGGAAAGTGATATTTAGAAGCCCATAGAGGGCTATGGTGAAAAAGGATATATCCTAAGATAAAAACTGAAAAGAAGCTTTCTGAGAAACTACTTTGTGTTCTGTTAATTCATCCCACAGTGTTACAGCTTTCCCCTCAAGAAGACTTTCGATAAGACTCTTCTTGTGTAATTTGGAAAGTGATATTTAGAAGCCCCTACAGGACTATGGAGAAAAAGTAAATATCTTCCGTTAAAAACTGGAGAGAAGCTTTCTGAGAAACATCTTTGTGTTCTGTGAATTCATCTCACAGAGTTACAGCTTTCCCCTCAAGAAGCCTTTCGCTCAGTCTGTTCTTGTGGAATTTGCAAAGTGATATTTGGAAGCCCATAGTGGGCTATGGCGAAAAAGTAAATGTCGTAAGAAAAAAACTGAAAATAAGCTTTCTGATAAACTGATTTGTGTTCTGTTAATTCATCGCACAGAGTTACAGATTTTCCCTAAAGATGCCTTTCGCTAAGACTGTTCCTTTGGAATTTGCAAAGTGATATTTGGAAGCCCATAGAGGGCTATGGTGAAAAAGGAAATATCTTCAGTTAAAAACTGAAAAGAAGCTTTCTGAGAAACTGCTTTGTGTTCTGTTAATTCATATCGTAGAGTGAGAGTTTCCCCTCAAGAAGCCTTTCGCTAAGACTGTTCTTGTTGAATTTGCAAAGTGATATTTTGAAGAACATAGAGAGCTATTCTGAAAAAGGAAATATCCTAAGAAAAAAACTGAAAAGAAGCTTTCTGAGAAACTGCTTTGTGTTCTGTTAATTCATCTCAAAGAGTTAGAGCTTTCCCCTCAAGAAGCCTTTCACTAAGACTGTTCTTGTGGAATTTGCAAAGTGATATTTGGAAGCCCATAGAGGGTTATGGTGAAATTGGAAATATCCTAAGATAAAAACCGAAAAGAAGCTTTCTGAGAATCTGCATTTTGTTCTGTTAGTTCGTCTCACAGAGTTACAGCTCTCCCCTCAAGAAGCCGTTCACGAAGGCTGTTATTTTGTAATTTGCAAAGAGATATTTGGAAGAACATAGAGGGCTATATTGAAAAGGAAATATCTTCCGTTTAAAACTGGAAAGAAGCATTCTGAGAAAGTGCCATGTGTTCTGTTTATACATCACACCGAGTTACAGCTTTCCCCTCAAGAAATTTTTCGCTAGGACTGTTCTTGTGGAATTTGCAAAGTGATATTTGGAAGCCCATAGAGGGCTATCGTGAAAAAGGAAATATCTTCAGTGGAAAACTGGAAAGAAGGTTTCTGAGAAACTGCTTTGTGTTCCGTTAATTCATCTCACAGAGTTACAGATTTTTCCACAAGAAGCTTTTCTCAAAGACTGTTCTTGTGGAATTTGCAAAGTGATATTTGGAATCACAGAGAGATATGGGGAAAACGGAAATATCTTCCGTTAAAAACTGGAAGGAAGCTTTCTGAGAAACTGCTTTGTGTTCTGTTAATTCATCTCACAGAGTTACAGCTTTCCCTGAAAGAAGCCTTTCGCTAAGACTGTTCTTGTGGAATTTGCAAAGTGATATTTGGAGGACTCTAGAGGGCTAGGGTGAAAAAGAAAATATTTTCAGTTAAAAACTGGAAAGAAAATTTCTTAGAATCAGCTTTGTGTTCTGTTAATTCATCTAACAGAGTTACAGCTGTCCCGTACAGAAGCCTTTCGCTAAGAGTTTTCTCGTGGAATTTGCAAAGTGATATTTGGAAGCCCTTAGAAGGCTATGGTGAAAAAGGAAATATCCTAAGATAAAAACAGAAAAGAAACTTTCTGAGAAACTGTTTTGTGTTCTGTTACTTCATCTCACAGTGTTACAGCATTTGCCTCAAGATGCCTTTCGCTAAGACTGTTCTTGTGCAAATTGCAAAGTGATATTTGGAAGCCCATAGAGAGCTATGTTGAACAATTAAATTCTTTCGTTAAAAACTGGAAAGAAGCTTTCTGAGAAACTGCTTTTTGTTCTGTTAATTCATCTCACAGAGTTACAGCTTTCTCCTCAAGAAGCCGTTCACTAAGACTGTTCTTGTGGAATTTGCAAAGTGATATTTAAAAGCCCATAGAGGACTATGGTGAAAAATGAAATATCCTAAGATAAACACAGAAAAGAAGCATTCTGAGAAACTGCTTTGTGTTCTGTTAATTTATCTCACGGAGTTACAGATTTCCTCTCCAGAATCCTTTCTCTAATACTGTTACTGTTTAGTTTGCTAAGTGATATTTGGAAGCCAGTAGAAGGCTATGGTGAAAAAGGAAATATCTTCAGTTAGAAACTTGAAAGAAGCTTTCTGAGAAACTACTTTGTGTCCTGTTAATTCATCTCACAGAGTTACAGCTTTCCCCTCAAGAAACCATTCACTTGGACTATTCTTGTGAAATTTTCAAAGTGATATTTTTAAACCCATAGAAGGCTATGGTGAAAAAGAAAATATCTTCCTTTAATAATTGGAAAAAAACTTTCTGAGAAACTGCCGTGTTTTCTGTTAATACATCTCACCGATTTGCAGCTTTCCTCTCAAGAAGCCTTTCTGTAAGGCTCTTCTTGTGGAATTTGCAAAGTGATATTTGGAAGCCCATAGAGGCCTACGGTGAAAAAGGAAATATCTTCCGTTAAAAACTGGAAGAAAGATTTCTGAAAAACTGTTTTGTTAATTCATGTCACAGAGTTACAGCTTTCCCCTCCATAATCCTTTCGCTAAGACTGTTGTTGTGGAATTTGCAAAGAGATATCTGGAAGCCCATAGAGGGCTATGGTGAAAAAGGAAATATAATAAGATAAAAACTGAAAAGAAGCTTTCTGAGAAACTGTTTTGTGTTCTGTTAATTCATCTCACAGAGTTTCAGCTTTTCTTTCAAGAAGCATTTCGCTAAGAGTGTTCTTGTGGAATTTGCAAAGTGATATTTGGAAGCCCTTAGAGGGCTACGGTGAAAAAAGAAATATCTTCAATTAAAAAATGGATAGAATCTTTCTTAGAAACTGCTTTGTGTTCCGTTAATTCATCTCACAATGTTACAGGTTTTAACTCAAGAAGCCCTTTGCTAAGACTGTTCTTGGGTAATTAGCAAAGTGATATTTGGAAGCTCTTAGAGGGCTATACGAAAAAGAAAATATCTTCAGTTAAAAACTGGAAAGCAGCTTTCTGAGAAACTTCTTTTTGTCCTCTTAATGCATATCACAGAGTTACAGCTTTCCCCTCAAGAAGCCTTTCGCTAAGACTGTTCTTCTGGAATTTACAAAGTGATATTTGGAAGCCCTTAGAGAGCTATAATGAAAAAGGAAATATCTTCCGTTAAAAACTGAAAGAAGACTTCTGAGAAACTGCTTTGCGTTCTGTCAGTTCATCTCACAGAGTTACAGATTTCCCCTCAAGAAGCCGTTCAGTAAGACTCTTCTTGTGAAATTTCAAAGTGATATTTGAGAACCCATAGAGGGCTATGGCGAAAAAGGAAATATCTTCAGTTAAAAACTTGAAAGATACCTTCTGAGCAACTGCTTTGTGTTCTGTTAATTCATCTCACAGAGTTACAGCTTTCCCCTCAAGAAACTTTTCGCTAAGACTGTTCTTGTGGAATATGTAAAGTGATATTTGGAAGACCATGCAAGGCTATGTTGAAAAAGGAAATATCTTCAGTTAAAAATTGGATAGAAGCTTTCTGAGAAATTGCTTTTTGTTCTCTTAATTCATCTCACAAAGTTACAGCTTTCCCCTCAAGAAGCCGTTCACTAGGACTATTCTTGTGATATTTTCAAACCGATATTTGGAAACCCATAGAGAGATATGGTGAAAAAGGAAATATCTTCCGTTAAAAACTGGAAATAAGCTTTCTGAGAAACTGCTTTGTGTTCTGTTAATTCATCTCACAGAGTTACAGCTTTCCCCTCAAGAACCAGTTCACTAAGGCTGCTCTTGTGGTTTTTGCAAAGTGATATTTGGATGCCCAGAGAGGGTTATGGTGAAAATGGAAATATCCTAAGATAAAAACCGAAAAGAAGCTTTCTGAGAAACTGCTTTGTGTTATGTTAATTCATCTCACAGAGTTACAGCACGTCCCTCAAGAAGCGTTTCGCTAAGACTGTTCTTGTGGAAATTTGAAGGTGATATTTAGAGGCCCAGAGAGGGCTATGGTGAAAAAGGGAATATCCTAATACAAAAACTGAAAAGAAGCTTTCTGAGAAACTGCTTTGTGTTCTGATAATTCATGTCACAGCGTTACAGCTTTCACCTCAAGAAGCCTTCCGCTAAGGCTGTTCTTGTGGAATTTGCCCAGTGATCTTTGGAAGCCCATAGCGTGCTATAGTGAAAAAGGAAATATCTTCTGTTAAAAAGTGGAAAGAAGCTTTCTGAGAAACTGCTTTGTGTTCTGTTAATTCATGTCACAGAGTTACAGCTTTCCCCTCAAGAAGCCTTTCGCTAAGTCTGTTCTTGCGAATTTGCAAAGTGATATTTGGAAGCCCCTAGAGGGTAATGGTGAAAAAGTAAATATCTTCAGTTAAAAACTGGAAAGGAGCTTTCTGAGCAACTGCTTTGTGTTCTGTTAATTCATCTCACAGAGTTACAGCTTTGCCCTCTAGAAGCCTTTCCCTAAAACTGTTCTTGTGGAATTTTGAAAGTGATATTTAGAAGCCCATAGAGGTCTATGGTGAAAATGAAATAGCCTAAGATAAAAACTAAAAATAAGCTTTCTGAGAAACTGCTTTGTGTTCTGTTAATTCGTCTCACAGAGTTACAGCTTTCCCCTCAAAAAGCCTTTCGCTAAGACTGTTCTTGAGGAATTTAGAACGCGATATTAGAAGCCCATAGAGGGCTATGGTAAAAAAGGAAATATCCTCCGTTGAAAACTGGAAAGAAGCTTTCTGAGAAACTGCTTTGTGTTCTGTTACTTCATCTCACAGAGTTACAGCTTTCCCCTCAAGAAGCCTTTCGCTAAGACTGTTCTTGTGGAATTTGCAAAGTAATATTTCGAAGCCCAAAGAGGGCTATGGTAAAAAAGGAAATGTCTTCTGTTAAAAACTGGAAAGAGTCTTTCTGAGAAACTGCTTTGTGTTCTGTTAATTCAACTCACAGAGTTACAGCTTTCCCTGAAAGAAGCCTATCGCTAAGACTGTTCTTGTGGAATTTGCAAAGTGATATTTGGAAGACCCTAGAGGGCGATGGTGAAAATGGAAATATTTACCGTTAAGAACTGGAAAGAAGACTTCTGAGAATCAGCTTTGTGTTCTGTTAATTCATCTAACAGAGTTACAGCTGTCCCCTACAGAAGCCTTTCGCTAAGATTTTTCTTGTGGAATTTGCAAAGTGATATTTGGAAGCCCTTAGAAGGCTATGGTGAAAAAGGAAATATCCTAAGAAAAAAACAGAAAAGAAGCTTTCTGAGAAACTGCTTTGTGTTCTGTTAATTCATCTCACAGAGTTACAGCTTTTACCTCAAGATGCCTTTCGCTAAGACTGTTCTTGTGCAAATTGCAAAGTGATATTTGGAAGCCCATAGAGAGCTATGTTGAACAATTAAAATCTTTCGTTAAAAACTGGAAAGAAGCTTTCTGAGAAACTGCTTTTTGTTCTGTTAATTCATCTCACAGAGTTACAGCTTCTCCTCAAGAAGCCGTTCACTAAGAATGTTCTTGTGGAATTTGCAAAGTGATATTTAAATGCCCATAGAGGAATATGGTGAAAAAGGAAATATCCTAAGATAAAAACTGAAAAGAAGCTTTCTGAGAAACTACTTTGTGTTCTGTTAATTCATCTCAAAGAGTTACAGCTTTCCCCTCAAGAAGCCTTTCGCTAAGACTGTTCCTGTGGAATTTGCAAAGTGATCTTTGGAAGCCCTTTGAGGGCTATGGTGAAAAAGAAATTATCTTCAGATAAAAACTGGAAAGAAGGCTTCTGAGAAACTGCTTTTGTTCTCTTAATTCATCTCACAGAGTTACAGTTTTCCCCTCAAGAAGCCTTTCGCTAAGATTGTTCTTGTGGAATTTGCAAAGTGATAGTTGGAAGACCATAGATGCCTAGGGTGAAAAAGGAAATATCTTCCTTTAAAAACTGGAAAGAAGCTTCCTGAGAAACTGCTTGGCGTTCTTTTAATTCATCTCACAGAGTTACAGCTTTCCCCTCAAGAAACGTTTCGCTAAGACTGTTCTTGTGGAATTTGCAAAGTGATATTTGGAAGCCCATAGAGGGATACGGAGAAAAAGGAAATATCCTAGGATAAAAACTGAAAATAAGCATTCCGAGAAACTACTTTGTATTCTGTAAGTTCATCTCACAGAGTTACAGCTTTCTCCTCAGTAAGACTTTTGCTATGACTGTTCTTGTGGAATCTGCAAAGTCACATTTGGAAGCCCATAGAGCGCTAAGGTGAAAAAGGAAATAGCTTCCGTTAAAAACTGGAAAGAAGGCTTCTGAGAACCTGCTTTGTGTTCTGTTAATTCATCTCACAGAGTTAAAACTTTCCCCTCCAGAAACCTTTCGCTTAGACTGTTCTTGTGGAATTTGCAAAATGATATTTGGAAGCCCAAAGAGAGCTATGGTGAAAAAGGAAATATCCTAAGATAAAAACTGAAAAGAAGCTTTCTGAGGAACTGTTTTGTGTTCTCTTAATTCGTGTCACAGAGTTACAAATTTTCCCTCAAGAAGCCATTCGCTAAGACTGCTCTTGTGCAATTTGCAAAGTGATATTTGGAAGCCCATAGAGGGCCATGATGAAAAAGGAAATATCTTCAGTTAAAACCTGGAAAGAAACTTTCTGAGAAACTGCTTTGTGTTGTGGTAATTCATCTCACAGAGTTACAGCTTTCTTCTCAAGAAGCTTTTCGGTAAGTCTGTTTTGTGGAATTTGCAAAGTGATATTTGGAAGCCCGTAGTGGGATATGGAGAAAAAGGAAATATCTTCCGTTAAAAACTGGGAAGAAGATTTCTGAGACACTTCTTTCTGTTCTGTTAATTTATCTAACAGAGTTACAGCATTCTCCTACAGAACTCATTCGCTAAGAGTGTTTTTGTGGAATTTGCAAAGTGATATTTGGAAGCCCCAAGAGGGCTTCGGTGAAAAAGGAAATATCTTCAGTTAAAAACTGGAAAGAAGCTTTCTGAGAAACTGCTTTGTGTTCTGATAATTCATCTCACAGAATTACAGCTTTCCCTTCAAGAAGCCTTTCGATAAGACTGTTCTTGTGGGATTTGCAAAGTGATATTTCGAAGCCCATAGAGGGCTTTGGAGAAAAGGGAAATATCTTAAGATAATAACTGAAAAGAAGTTTTCTGAGAAACTGCTGTGTGGTCTGTTAATTCAACTCACAGAGTTACAGCTTTCCCCTCAAGAAACCTTTCGCTAAGGTTCTTCTTGTGAAATTTGCAAAGTGATATTTGAAAGCCCATAGAGGGCTATGGTGAAAAACAAAATATCTTCCGTTAAAAACTGGAAAGAAGCTTTCTGAGAAACTGCCATGTGTTCTATTAATACATCTCACACAGTTACAGCTTTGCTCTCAAGAAGACCTCCGCTAAGACTGTTCTTGTGGGATTTGCAAAGTGATATTTGGAAGCCGACAGAGGGCTATGTTGAAAAAGGAAATATCTTCCATTAAAAACTGGAAAGAAACTTTCTGAGAAACTGCCGTGTGTTCTGTTAATATATATCACCGAGTTACAGAGTTCCCCTCAAGAAGCCTTTCGTTAGATTGTTATTGTGGGATTTGCAATGTGATAATTGGAAGTCTATAGAGGGCTATGGTGAAAAAATAAATATCTTCAGTTAAAAACTGGAAAGAAGCTTTCTGAGAAACCGCTTTGTGTTCTGTTAATTCATCTCACAGAGTTACAGCTTACCTCTCAAGAAGCCTTTCGCTAAGACTGTTCTTGTGGAATTTGCAAAGTGATATTTGGAAGCCCATAGAGGGCTATGGTGAAAAAGGAAATATCTTTCCTTAAAAACTGAAAAGAAGCTTTCTGAGAAACTGCTATGTGTTCTGTTAATTCATCTTAAAGTGTTACAACTTTCGCCTCAAGAAGCCTTCAGCTAAGGCTCCTCTTGTGTAATTAGCAAAATGATATTTGGTAGCCCATAGAGGTCTACTGTGAAAATGGAAATATCCTTAGATAAAAACCGAAAAGAAGCTTTCTGAGAAACTGCTTTGTGTTCTGTTAGTTCATCTCACAGAGTTACAGCTTTCCCCTCAAGAAGCCGTTCACTAAGATTGTTTTTGTGAAATTTGCAAACAGATAGTTGGAAGCCCATAGAGGCCTAAGGTGAAAAAGGACATATCCTAAGATAAAAACTGAAAAGAAGCTTTCTGAGAAACTGCTTTGTGTTCTGTTAATTCATCCCACAGAGTTACAGCTTTCCCCTCAAGACGACTTTCGATAAGACTCTTCTTGTGAAATTTGGAAAGTGATATTTAGAAGCCCATAGAGGGCTATGGTGAAAAAGGACATATCCTAAGATAAAAACTGAAAAGAAGCTTTCTGAGAAACTGCTTTGTGTTCTGTTAATTCATCCCACAGAGTTACAGCTTTCCCCTCAAGAAGACTTTCGATAAGACTCTTCTTGTGTAATTTGGAAAGTGATATTTAGAAGCCCATAGAGGGCTATGGTGAAAAAGGATATATCCTAAGATAAAAACTGAAAAGAAGCTTTCTGAGAAACTACTTTGTGTTCTGTTAATTCATCCCACAGTGTTACAGCTTTCCCCTCAAGAAGACTTTCGATAAGACTCTTCTTGTGTAATTTGGAAAGTGATATTTAGAAGCCCCTACAGGACTATGGAGAAAAAGTAAATATCTTCCGTTAAAAACTGGAGAGAAGCTTTCTGAGAAACATCTTTGTGTTCTGTGAATTCATCTCACAGAGTTACAGCTTTCCCCTCAAGAAGCCTTTCGCTCAGTCTGTTCTTGTGGAATTTGCAAAGTGATATTTGGAAGCCCATAGTAGGCTATGGCGAAAAAGTAAATGTCGTAAGAAAAAAACTGAAAATAAGCTTTCTGATAAACTGATTTGTGTTCTGTTAATTCATCGCACAGAGTTACAGATTTTCCCTAAAGATGCCTTTCGCTAAGACTGTTCCTTTGGAATTTGCAAAGTGATATTTGGAAGCCCATAGAGGGCTATGGTGAAAAAGGAAATATCTTCAGTTAAAAACTGAAAAGAAGCTTTCTGAGAAACTGCTTTGTGTTCTGTTAATTCATATCGTAGAGTGAGAGTTTCCCCTCAAGAAGCCTTTCGCTAAGACTGTTCTTGTTGAATTTGCAAAGTGATATTTTGAAGAACATAGAGAGCTATTCTGAAAAAGGAAATATCCTAAGAAAAAAACTGAAAAGAAGCTTTCTGAGAAACTGCTTTGTGTTCTGTTAATTCATCTCAAAGAGTTAGAGCTTTCCCCTCAAGAAGCCTTTCGCTAAGACTGTTCTTGTGGAATTTGCAAAGTGATATTTGGAAGCCCATAGAGGGTTATGGTGAAATTGGAAATATCCTAAGATAAAAACCGAAAAGAAGCTTTCTGAGAATCTGCATTTTGTTCTGTTAGTTCGTCTCACAGAGTTACAGCTCTCCCCTCAAGAAGCCGTTCACGAAGGCTGTTATTTTGTAATTTGCAAAGAGATATTTGGAAGAACATAGAGGGCTATATTGAAAAGGAAATATCTTCCGTTTAAAACTGGAAAGAAGCATTCTGAGAAAGTGCCATGTGTTCTGTTTATACATCACACCGAGTTACAGCTTTCCCCTCAAGAAATTTTTCGCTAGGACTGTTCTTGTGGAATTTGCAAAGTGATATTTGGAAGCCCATAGAGGGCTATCGTGAAAAAGGAAATATCTTCAGTGGAAAACTGGAAAGAAGGTTTCTGAGAAACTGCTTTGTGTTCCGTTAATTCATCTCACAGAGTTACAGATTTTTCCACAAGAAGCTTTTCTCAAAGACTGTTCTTGTGGAATTTGCAAAGTGATATTTGGAATCACAGAGAGATATGGGGAAAACGGAAATATCTTCCGTTAAAAACTGGAAGGAAGCTTTCTGAGAAACTGCTTTGTGTTCTGTTAATTCATCTCACAGAGTTACAGCTTTCCCTGAAAGAAGCCTTTCGCTAAGACTGTTCTTGTGGAATTTGCAAAGTGATATTTGGAGGACTCTAGAGGGCTAGGGTGAAAAAGAAAATATTTTCAGTTAAAAACTGGAAAGAAAATTTCTTAGAATCAGCTTTGTGTTCTGTTAATTCATCTAACAGAGTTACAGCTGTCCCGTACAGAAGCCTTTCGCTAAGAGTTTTCTCGTGGAATTTGCAAAGTGATATTTGGAAGCCCTTAGAAGGCTATGGTGAAAAAGGAAATATCCTAAGATAAAAACAGAAAAGAAACTTTCTGAGAAACTGTTTTGTGTTCTGTTACTTCATCTCACAGTGTTACAGCATTTGCCTCAAGATGCCTTTCGCTAAGACTGTTCTTGTGCAAATTGCAAAGTGATATTTGGAAGCCCATAGAGAGCTATGTTGAACAATTAAATTCTTTCGTTAAAAACTGGAAAGAAGCTTTCTGAGAAACTGCTTTTTGTTCTGTTAATTCATCTCACAGAGTTACAGCTTTCTCCTCAAGAAGCCGTTCACTAAGACTGTTCTTGTGGAATTTGCAAAGTGATATTTAAAAGCCCATAGAGGACTATGGTGAAAAATGAAATATCCTAAGATAAACACAGAAAAGAAGCATTCTGAGAAACTGCTTTGTGTTCTGTTAATTTATCTCACGGAGTTACAGATTTCCTCTCCAGAATCCTTTCTCTAATACTGTTACTGTTTAGTTTGCTAAGTGATATTTGGAAGCCAGTAGAAGGCTATGGTGAAAAAGGAAATATCTTCAGTTAGAAACTTGAAAGAAGCTTTCTGAGAAACTACTTTGTGTCCTGTTAATTCATCTCACAGAGTTACAGCTTTCCCCTCAAGAAACCATTCACTTGGACTATTCTTGTGAAATTTTCAAAGTGATATTTTTAAACCCATAGAAGGCTATGGTGAAAAAGAAAATATCTTCCTTTAATAATTGGAAAAAAACTTTCTGAGAAACTGCCGTGTTTTCTGTTAATACATCTCACCGATTTGCAGCTTTCCTCTCAAGAAGCCTTTCTGTAAGGCTCTTCTTGTGGAATTTGCAAAGTGATATTTGGAAGCCCATAGAGGCCTACGGTGAAAAAGGAAATATCTTCCGTTAAAAACTGGAAGAAAGATTTCTGAAAAACTGTTTTGTTAATTCATGTCACAGAGTTACAGCTTTCCCCTCCATAATCCTTTCGCTAAGACTGTTGTTGTGGAATTTGCAAAGAGATATCTGGAAGCCCATAGAGGGCTATGGTGAAAAAGGAAATATAATAAGATAAAAACTGAAAAGAAGCTTTCTGAGAAACTGTTTTGTGTTCTGTTAATTCATCTCACAGAGTTTCAGCTTTTCTTTCAAGAAGCATTTCGCTAAGAGTGTTCTTGTGGAATTTGCAAAGTGATATTTGGAAGCCCTTAGAGGGCTACGGTGAAAAAAGAAATATCTTCAATTAAAAAATGGATAGAATCTTTCTTAGAAACTGCTTTGTGTTCCGTTAATTCATCTCACAATGTTACAGGTTTTAACTCAAGAAGCCCTTTGCTAAGACTGTTCTTGGGTAATTAGCAAAGTGATATTTGGAAGCTCTTAGAGGGCTATACGAAAAAGAAAATATCTTCAGTTAAAAACTGGAAAGCAGCTTTCTGAGAAACTTCTTTTTGTCCTCTTAATGCATATCACAGAGTTACAGCTTTCCCCTCAAGAAGCCTTTCGCTAAGACTGTTCTTCTGGAATTTACAAAGTGATATTTGGAAGCCCTTAGAGAGCTATAATGAAAAAGGAAATATCTTCCGTTAAAAACTGAAAGAAGACTTCTGAGAAACTGCTTTGCGTTCTGTCAGTTCATCTCACAGAGTTACAGATTTCCCCTCAAGAAGCCGTTCAGTAAGACTCTTCTTGTGAAATTTCAAAGTGATATTTGAGAACCCATAGAGGGCTATGGCGAAAAAGGAAATATCTTCAGTTAAAAACTTGAAAGATACCTTCTGAGCAACTGCTTTGTGTTCTGTTAATTCATCTCACAGAGTTACAGCTTTCCCCTCAAGAAACTTTTCGCTAAGACTGTTCTTGTGGAATATGTAAAGTGATATTTGGAAGACCATGCAAGGCTATGTTGCAAAAGGAAATATCTTCAGTTAAAAATTGGATAGAAGCTTTCTGAGAAATTGCTTTTTGTTCTCTTAATTCATCTCACAAAGTTACAGCTTTCCCCTCAAGAAGCCGTTCACTAGGACTATTCTTGTGATATTTTCAAACCGATATTTGGAAACCCATAGAGAGATATGGTGAAAAAGGAAATATCTTCCGTTAAAAACTGGAAATAAGCTTTCTGAGAAACTGCTTTGTGTTCTGTTAATTCATCTCACAGAGTTACAGCTTTCCCCTCAAGAACCAGTTCACTAAGGCTGCTCTTGTGGTTTTTGCAAAGTGATATTTGGATGCCCAGAGAGGGTTATGGTGAAAATGGAAATATCCTAAGATAAAAACCGAAAAGAAGCTTTCTGAGAAACTGCTTTGTGTTATGTTAATTCATCTCACAGAGTTACAGCACGTCCCTCAAGAAGCGTTTCGCTAAGACTGTTCTTGTGGAAATTTGAAGGTGATATTTAGAGGCCCAGAGAGGGCTATGGTGAAAAAGGGAATATCCTAATACAAAAACTGAAAAGAAGCTTTCTGAGAAACTGCTTTGTGTTCTGATAATTCATGTCACAGCGTTACAGCTTTCACCTCAAGAAGCCTTCCGCTAAGGCTGTTCTTGTGGAATTTGCCCAGTGATCTTTGGAAGCCCATAGCGTGCTATAGTGAAAAAGGAAATATCTTCTGTTAAAAAGTGGAAAGAAGCTTTCTGAGAAACTGCTTTGTGTTCTGTTAATTCATGTCACAGAGTTACAGCTTTCCCCTCAAGAAGCCTTTCGCTAAGTCTGTTCTTGCGAATTTGCAAAGTGATATTTGGAAGCCCCTAGAGGGTAATGGTGAAAAAGTAAATATCTTCAGTTAAAAACTGGAAAGGAGCTTTCTGAGCAACTGCTTTGTGTTCTGTTAATTCATCTCACAGAGTTACAGCTTTGCCCTCTAGAAGCCTTTCCCTAAAACTGTTCTTGTGGAATTTTGAAAGTGATATTTAGAAGCCCATAGAGGTCTATGGTGAAAATGAAATAGCCTAAGATAAAAACTAAAAATAAGCTTTCTGAGAAACTGCTTTGTGTTCTGTTAATTCGTCTCACAGAGTTACAGCTTTCCCCTCAAAAAGCCTTTCGCTAAGACTGTTCTTGAGGAATTTAGAACGCGATATTAGAAGCCCATAGAGGGCTATGGTAAAAAAGGAAATATCCTCCGTTGAAAACTGGAAAGAAGCTTTCTGAGAAACTGCTTTGTGTTCTGTTACTTCATCTCACAGAGTTACAGCTTTCCCCTCAAGAAGCCTTTCGCTAAGACTGTTCTTGTGGAATTTGCAAAGTAATATTTCGAAGCCCAAAGAGGGCTATGGTAAAAAAGGAAATGTCTTCTGTTAAAAACTGGAAAGAGTCTTTCTGAGAAACTGCTTTGTGTTCTGTTAATTCAACTCACAGAGTTACAGCTTTCCCTGAAAGAAGCCTATCGCTAAGACTGTTCTTGTGGAATTTGCAAAGTGATATTTGGAAGACCCTAGAGGGCGATGGTGAAAATGGAAATATTTACCGTTAAGAACTGGAAAGAAGACTTCTGAGAATCAGCTTTGTGTTCTGTTAATTCATCTAACAGAGTTACAGCTGTCCCCTACAGAAGCCTTTCGCTAAGATTTTTCTTGTGGAATTTGCAAAGTGATATTTGGAAGCCCTTAGAAGGCTATGGTGAAAAAGGAAATATCCTAAGAAAAAAACAGAAAAGAAGCTTTCTGAGAAACTGCTTTGTGTTCTGTTAATTCATCTCACAGAGTTACAGCTTTTACCTCAAGATGCCTTTCGCTAAGACTGTTCTTGTGCAAATTGCAAAGTGATATTTGGAAGCCCATAGAGAGCTATGTTGAACAATTAAAATCTTTCGTTAAAAACTGGAAAGAAGCTTTCTGAGAAACTGCTTTTTGTTCTGTTAATTCATCTCACAGAGTTACAGCTTCTCCTCAAGAAGCCGTTCACTAAGAATGTTCTTGTGGAATTTGCAAAGTGATATTTAAATGCCCATAGAGGAATATGGTGAAAAAGGAAATATCCTAAGATAAAAACTGAAAAGAAGCTTTCTGAGAAACTACTTTGTGTTCTGTTAATTCATCTCAAAGGGTTACAGCTTTCCCCTCAAGAAGCCTTTCGCTAAGACTGTTCCTGTGGAATTTGCAAAGTGATCTTTGGAAGCCCTTTGAGGGCTATGGTGAAAAAGAAATTATCTTCAGATAAAAACTGGAAAGAAGGCTTCTGAGAAACTGCTTTTGTTCTCTTAATTCATCTCACAGAGTTACAGGTTTCCCCTCAAGAAGCCTTTCGCTAAGATTGTTCTTGTGGAATTTGCAAAGTGATAGTTGGAAGACCATAGATGCCTAGGGTGAAAAAGGAAATATCTTCCTTTAAAAACTGGAAAGAAGCTTCCTGAGAAACTGCTTTGCGTTCTTTTAATTCATCTCACAGAGTTATAGCTTTCCCCTCAAGAAGCCGTTCGCTAAGACAGTTCTTGTAGAATTTGCAAAGTGATATTTGGAAGTTCATAGAGGGCTGCGGTGAAAAAGGAAATATCCTAAGATAAAAACTGAAAAGAATCTTTCTGAGAAACTGCTTTGTGTTCTGATAATTCATTTCACAGAGTTACAGCTTTCTCCTCAAGAAGCCTTTCGCTAAAGCTGTTCTTGTGGAATTTGCCAAGTGATATTTGGAAGCCAATAAAAGGCAATGGTGGAAAAGGAAATATCTTCCGGTAAAAACTGCAAAGAAGCTCTCTGAGAAACTACTTTGTGTTCTGTTAATTCATCTCACAGAGTTACAGCTTTCCCCCCAAGAAGCCTTTCGCTAAGACTGTTCTTGTGGAAATTGGAAGGTGATATTTAGAGGCCCAGAGAGGGCTATGGTGAAAAAGGAAATATCCTAATACAAAAACTGAGAAGAGGCTTTCTGAGAAACTGCTTTGTGTTGTGATAATTCATGTCACAGCATTACAGCTTTCCCCTCATGAAGCCTTTCGCTAAGGCTGTTCTTGTGGAATTTGCCAAGTGATATTTGGAAGCCCATAGAGGGCAATAGTGAAAAAGGAAACATCTTCTGTTAAAAAGTGGAAAGAAGCTTTCCGAGAAACTGCTTTGTGTTCTGTTAATTCATGTCACAGAGTTACAGCTTTCGCCTCAAGAAGCCTTTCACTAAGTCTGCTCTTGTGGAATTTGCAAAGTGATATTTGGAAACCCCTAGACGGCAATGGTGAAAAAAGAAATAACTTCAGTTAAAAACTGAAAAGGAGCTTTCTGAGCAACTACTTTGTGTTCTGTTAATTCATCTCACAGAGTGACAGCTTTCCCCTCTAGAAGACTTTCCCTAAAACTGTTCTTATGGAATTTCTAAAGTGATATTTTGAAGCCCATAGAGGTCTATGGTGAAAAAGGAAATATCCTAAGATAAAAACTAAAAATAAGCTGTCTGAGAAACTGATTTGTGTTCTGTTAATTAGTCTCACAGTGTTACAGCTTTCCCCTCAAGAAGTCTTTGACTAAGAGTGTTCTTGTGGAATTTAGAGCGTGATATTAGAAACCCATAGAGGGCTATGGTTAAAAAGGAAATATCCTCCGTTAAAAACTGGAAAGAAGCTTTCTGAGAAACTGATTTGTGTTCTGTTAATTCAACTCACAGAGTTACAGCTTTCCCCTCAAGAGGCGTTTTGTTAAGACTGTCCTTGTGGAATTTCAAACTGATCTTTGGAAGCCCGTTGACATCTATGGTGAAAAAGGAAATATCTTCAGTTAAAAACTGGAAACAAGCTTTCTGAGAAAGTGCTTTTGTCCTGTTAATTCATCTCACAGAGTTATAGCATTCCCCTCAAGAAGCCTTTCCCTAAGACGGTTCTTGTGGAATTTGAAATGTGATATTAGGAAGCGCATAGAGGGCTTTGGTGAAAAAGGAAATATCTTCCCTTAAAAACTGGAAAGAAGCTTTCTGAGAAACTGCTTTGTGTTCTGTTAGTTCATCTCAGAGTTACAGTTTTCCCCTCAAGAAATCTTTCGCTAAGAGTGTTCTTGTGGAATTTGCAAAGTGATATTTGGAAGCCCAAAGAGAGCTTTGGTGAAAAAGGAAATATCTTCCGTTAAAAACTGGAAAGAAGCTATCTGAGAAACTGCCTTGTGTTCTGTTAATTCATTTCACAGAGTTACAGCTTTCCCCTCAAGAATCCTTTCATTAAGACTGTTCTTTTGGAATTTTCAAAGTCTTATTTGGAAGCAATTAGAGGGCTATGATGAAAAAGGAAATATCCTAAGACAAAAACTGGAAAGAATCTTTCTGAGAAACTGCTTTGTGTTCTGTTTATTCATCTCACAGAGTTACAGCTTTCCCCTCAAATAGCCTTTCGCTAAGACTGTTCTTGTGGAATTTGCAAAATGATATTTGGAAGCCCAGAGAGGGCTATGGTGAAAAAGGAAATATCTTCTGTTAAAAACTGGAAAGAAGCTTTCTGAGAAACTGCTTTGTGTTCTGTTTATTCATCTCACAGAGTTATAGCTTTCCCCTCAAGAAGCCTTTCGCTAAGACTGTTCTTGTGGAATTTGCAAAGTGTTATTTGGAAGCTCACAGAGGGCTATGGTGAAAAACGAAATATTTTCCGTTAAAACAGGAAAGAAGCTTTCTGAGAAACTGCGTTGTGTTCTGTTAATTCATCTCACAGAGTTACAGCTTTCCCCTCAAGAAGCCTTTCGCTAAGACTGTTTTTGTGGAATTTGCAAAGTGACATTTCGAAGAACATAGAGGGCTATTGTGAAAAAGGCAATATCTTCCGTTAAAAACTGGAAAGAAGTCTTCTGATTACAGCTTTCCCTTCAAGAAGCCTTTCGCTAAGTCTCTTCTTGTGGAATTTGCAAAGTGATATTTGGAAGCCCATAGAGGGCTATGGTGAAAAAGGAAATATCCTGAGATATAAACTGAAAAGAAGCTTTCTGAGAAACTACTTTGTGTTCTGTTAATTCATCTCACAGACTTACAGCTTTCCCCTCCGGAATCCTTTCGCTAAGACTGTTCTTGTGGAATTTGCAAAGTGATATTCAGAAGCCCCTAGAGGGCTATGGTGAAAAAGGAAATATCTTCAGTTAAAAACTGGAAAGAAGCTTTGTGAGAAACGGCTTTTTGTTCTGTTAATTCGTCTCACAGAGTTACAGCTTTCCCCTCAAGAAGCCTTTCATTAAGAGTGTTCTTGTGTAATTTGCAAAGTGATAGTTGGAAGACCAAAGAGGGCTACAGTGAAAAAGGAAATATCTTTAGTTAAAAACTGGAAAGAAGCTTTCTGAGAAACTGCTTTGTGTTCTGTTAATTCGTTTCACAGAGTTACAGCTTTCTCCTCAAGAAGCATTTCACTAACACTGTTCTTGTGTAATTTGCAAAGTGATATTTGGAAGCCCAAAGACGGCTTTGGTAAAAAAGGATATATCTTCTGTTAAAAACTGGAAAGAAATTTTCTGCGAAAATACTTTGTGTTCTGTTAATTCATCGCACAGAGTTACAGCTTTCCCCTCAAGAAGCCTTTCGCTAAGACTGTTCTTGTGGAATTTGAAAAGAGATATTTGGAAGCCCATAGAGGGCTTTGCTGAAAAAGGAAATATCATCCGTTAAAAACTGGAAAGATGATTTCTGAGAAACTGCTTTGTGTTCTATTATTTCATCCCACAGAGTTACAGCTTTCCCCTCAAGAAGCCTTTCAATAAGACTGTTCTTGTGGAATTTGAAAAGTGATATTTAGTAGGCCATAGAGGTCTATGGTGAAAAAGGAAATATTCTAAGTTAAAAACTGGAAAGAAGCTTTCTGAGAAACTGCTTTGTGTACTGTTAATTCATCTCACAGAGTAACAGCTTTCCCCTCAAGAAGCCTTTCGCTAAGTCTGTTCTTGAGGAATTTTCCAAGTGATATTTGGAAGCCTATAAAAGGAAATGGTGGAAAAGGAAATATCTTCCGTTAAAAACTGGAAAGAAGCTCTCTGAGAAACTACTTTGTGTTCTGTTAATTCATCTCACAGAGTTACAGCTTTCCCCTCAAGAAGCCTTTCGCTAAGACTGTTCTTGTGGAAATTGGAAGGTGATATTTAGAGGCCCAGAGAGGGCTATGGTGAAAAAGGAAATATCCTAATACAAAAACTGGAAAGAAGCTTTCTGAGAAACTGCTTTGTGTACTGTTAATTCATCTCACAGAGTAACAGCTTTCCCCTCACGAAGCCTTTCGCTAAGGCTGTTCTTGTGGAATTTGCCAAGTGATATTTGGAAGCCCATAGAGGGCTATAGTGAAAAAGGAAATATCTTCTGTTAAAAAGTGGAAAGAAGCTTTCCGAGAAACTGCTTTGAGTTCTGTTAATTCATGTCACAGAGTTACAGCTTTCACCTCAAGAAGCCTTTCACTAAGTCTGTTCTTGTGGAATTTGCAAAGTGATATTTGTAACCCCTAGAGGGCAATGGTGAAAAAGGAAATATCTTCAATTAAAAACTGGAAAGGAGTTTTCTGAGCAACTACTTTGTGTTCTGTTAATTCATCTCACAGAGTGACAGCTTTCCCCTCTAGAAGTCTTTCCCTAAAACTGTTCTTGTGGAATTTCGAAAGTGATATTTAGAAGCCCATAGAGGTCTATGGTGAAAAAGGAAATATCCTAAGATAAAAACTAAAAATAAGCTTTCTGAGAAACTGCTTGGTGTTCTGTTAATTCTTCTCACAGAGTTACAGCTTTCCCCTCAAGAAGTCTTTGGCTAAGGCTATTCTTGTGGAATTTAGAACGTGATATTAGAAGCCCATAGAGGGCTACGGTTAAAAAGGAAATGTTCTCCGTTACAAACTGGAAAGAAGCTTTCTGAGAAACTGCTTTGTGTTCTGTTAATTCATTTCACAGAGTTACAGCTTTCCCCTCAAGAAACCTTTCGCCAAGACTGTTCTTGTGGAATTTGCAAAGTAATATTTAGAAGCCCAAAGAGGGCTATGGTGAAAAATGAAATATCTTCCGTTAAAAACTGGTAAGTACCTTTCTGAGAAACTGCTTTGTGTTCTGTTAATTCATCTCACAGAGTTACAGCTTTCCCCTCAAGAAGCCTTTCCCTAAGACTTTTCTTGTGGAATTTGGAAAGTGATATCTAGAAGAGCATAGAGGCCTGTGGTGAAAAAGGAAATGTCCCAAGACAAAAACTGGAGAGAAGCCTTCTGAGAAAATGTTTTGTGTTCTGCTAATTCATCTCACAGAATTACAGCTTTTCCCTCAAGAAGCCTTACGCTAAGTCTGTTGTTGTGGAATTTGCAAAGTGATATTTGGAAGCCCATGCAGGGCTATGGTGAAAAAGGAAATATCTTCAGGTAAAAATTGGAAAGAAGCTTTCTGAGAAACTGCTTTGAGTTCTGTAAATTCATCTCAAAGAGTTACAGCTTTCCCCTCAAGAACACTTTTGCTAAGACTGTTCTTGTGGAATTTGCAAAGTGATATTTGGAAGCCCATAGATGGCTATGGTGAAAATGGAAATATCCTAAGATGAAAACCGTGAAGAAGCTTTCTGAAAAATTCTTTGTGTTCTGTTAGTTCATATCACAGAGTTACAGCTTTCCTTTCAAGAAGTCGTTCACTAAGACTGTTTTGGGAAATTTGAAAAGTGAACTTTGGAAGCCGAAAGACGGCTATGGTGTAAAAGGAAATATGTTCCGATAAAATCTGGAAAGAAGCTTTCTGAGAAACTGCCGAGTGTTTTGTTAATACAGCTCACCAAGTTACAGCTTTCCCCAAAAGAAGTCTTTGGCTAAGACGGTTCTTGTGGGATTTGCAAAATGATATTTGGAAGCCCATAGAGGGCTTTGGTGAAAAAGGAAATATCTTCAGTTAAAAACTGGCAAGAAACTTTCTGAGAAACACCTTTGTGTTCTGTTAATTCATCTCACAGAGTTATAGCTTTCCCCTCAAGAAGCCTTTCGCTAATAGTTTTCTTGTGGAATATCCAAAGTGATATTTGGAAGCCCATAGCGGGCTATGGTTAAAAAGAAAATATCTTCAGTTAAAAACTGGAAAGAAGTTTTCTGAGAAACTGCTTTGTGTTCTGTTAATTCAACTCACAGAGTTACAGCTTTTCCCTCAAGAATCCTTTCACTAAGTCTGTTCTTGTGGAATTTGCAAAGTGATATTTGTAAGCCCATAGAGGGCTATGCTGAAAAACGAATTATCTTCAGTTAAAATCTGGAAAGAAGCTTTCTGAGAAACTGCTTTGTGTCCTGTTAATTCATCTCACAGAGTTACAGCTTTCCCCTGAAGAAGCCTTTCGCTAAGACTGTTCTTGTGAAATTTGCAAAGTGATACATGGAAGCCTATAGAGGGCTACGGTGAGAAAGGAAATATCCTAAGATAAAAACTGAAAGGAAGCTTTCTCAGAAACTGCTTAGTATTCTGTTAATTCATCTTACAGAGTAACAGTTTTACCCTCAAGAAGCCATTAGATAAGAATGTTCTTGTGGATTTTGCAAAGTGAAATTTGAAGCACATAGAGTGGTACGGTGAAAAAGCAATATCTTCCGTTAAATCCGAAAAGAAGCTTTCTGAGAAACTGATTTGTGTTCTGTTAATTCATCTCACAGAGCTACAGCTTTCCCCTCAAGAAGCCGTTCACTAAGACTATTCTTGGGGAATTTGCAAAGTGATATTTGGAAGCCCATAGAGGGCTATGGTGAAAAAGGAAATATCTTCAGGTAAAAATTGGAAAGAAGCTTTCTGAGAAACTGCTTTGAGTTCTGTAAATTCATCTCAAAGAGTTACAGCTTTCCCCTCAAGAACACTTTTGCTAAGACTGTTCTTGTGGAATTTTCAAAGTGATATTTGGAAGCCCATAGAGCGATATGGTGAAAAAGGAAATATCTTCCGTTAAAAACTTGAAAGGAACTTTCTGAGAAACTGCCGTTTGTTCGTGTAATACATCTCACCGAGTTACAGCTTTCTCCTCAAGAACCCTTTCACTGAGACTGTTCTTGTGGGATTTGCAAAGAAATATTTGGAAGCCCATAGAGGGCTACGGTGAAAAAGGGAATATCTATCGTTAAAACTGGAAAGAAGCTTTCTGAGAAACTGCTTTGTGTTCTGCTAATTCATCTCACAGGGTTACAGCTTTCCCTTCCAGAAGCCTTTCGCTAAGACTGTTCTTGTGGGATTTGCAAAGTGATATTTGGAAGCCCATAGAGGGCTATGGTGAAAAAGGAAATTTCTTGTGGAATTTGCAAAGTGATATTTTGAAGCCCATATGGGTCTATGGTGTAAAAGGAAATATCTTCCGTTAAAAACCGGAAAGAAGATTTCTGAGAAACTGCTTTGTGTTCTTTTAATTCATCTCACAGAGTTACAGCATTTCCGTCAAGAAGACTTTCGCTAAGACTCTTCTTGTGGAATTTGCAAAGTGATATTTGGAAGTCCATAGAGGGCTATTGTGAAAAAAGAAATATCTTCCGTTAAATACTGGAAAGAAGCTTTCTGAGAAACTGCCTTGTGTTGTGGTTATTCAACTCAGAGACTTACAGCTTTCCCCTCAAGAAGCCTTTCGCTAAAGCTGTTGTTGTGGAATTTTCTCAGTGATATTTGGAAGCTCAAAGAGGGCTATGGTAAAAAAGGAAATATCTTCAGTTAAAAACTGAAAAGAAGATTTCTGAGAAACGGCTTTGTGTTCTGTTAATTCATGTCAAAGAGTTACATCTTTCCCCTCAAGAAGCCTTTCGCTTAGAAGGTTCTTGTGGAATTTGCAAAGTGATATTTGGAAGCCCTAAGCGGCTATGGTGAAAATGGAAATATCCTAAGATAAAAACCGAAATTAAGCTTTTTGAGAAACTGCTTTGTGTTCTGTTAGTTCATCTCACAGAGTTACAGCTTTCCCCTCAAGAAGCCTTTCTCTAAGGTTGTTTTTGTGGAATTTGCAAAGTGATAATTCATATCCCTTAGAGGACTATGGTGAAAAAGGAAATCTCTTCCGTTAAAAACTGCAAAGAAGCTTTATGAGAAACTGGTTTGTGTTCTGTTAATTCATCTCACAGATTTACAGCTTTCCCCTCAAGAAGCCTTTCGCTACGATTGTTCTTGTGGAATTTGCAAAGAGATAATTGAAAGCCCATAGAGGTCTATGGTGAAAAAGTAAATATCTTCAGATAAAAACTGAAAAGAAGCTTTCTGGGAAACTGCTTTGTGCTCTGTTAATGCATTTCACAGACTTAGAGCTTTACTCTCAAGAAGTCTTTTGGTAAGCCTGTTCTTGAGGAATTTGCAAAGTGATACTTCCAAGTCCTTAGAGGGCTATGGTGAAAAAGGAAATATCTTCCGTAAAAAACTGGAAAGAAGCTTTCTGAGACTCTGCTTTGTGTTCTGTTAATTCTTCCCACAGAGTTACAGCTTTCGACTCAAGAAACCTTTCGCTAATACAGTTCTTGTGGAATTTGAAAAGTGATATTTGGAAGCCCATAGAGGGCTATGGTGAAAAAGGAAATATCTTCCGTTAAAAACTGAAAGAAGCTTTCTGAGAAACTGCTTTGTGTTCTGTTAATTCATCTCACAGAGTTACAGCTTTCCCCTCAAGAAGCCTTTCGCTAAGACTGTTCTTGTGGAATTTTCAAAGTGATATTTGCAAGGCAATAGAGGGCTATAGTGAAAAAGGAAATATCTTCTGTTAAAAACTGGAAAGAAGCTTTCTGAGAAACTGCTTTGTGTTCTGTTAATTCATCTCACAGAGTTACAGCTTTCCCCTCAAGAAGTCTTTCGCTAAGACTGTTCTTGTGGTATGTGTAAAGTGATATTTGTAAGCCCATAGAGGGTTTCGGTGAAAAAGTAAATATCTTCAGTTAAAAATGGAAAGAAGCTTTCTGAGAAACTGCTTTGAGTTCTGTTAATTCATCTCCCAGAGTTACAGATTTCCTCTCAAGAAGCCTTTCGCTAAAACTGTCTTGTGGAATTTGCAAAGTGATATTTGGAAGCCCATAGAGGGCTACGGTGAAAAAGGAAATATCTTCCGTTAAATACTTGAAAGTGACTTCCTGAGAAACTGCTTCGTGTTCTGTTAATTCGTCTCACAGAGTTACAGCTTTCACCTCCAGAAGCCTTTCGCTAAGACTGTTCTTGTGGAATTTGCAAAGTGATACTTGGAAGCGCCTAGAGGGCTACGGTGAAAAAGGAAATCTCCTCCGTTAAAAACTGGAAAGAAGGTCTCTGAGAAACTGTTTAATGTTCTGTGAATTTATCTCACTGAGTTACAGCTTTCCCCTCAAAAAGCCTTTTGCTAAGACTGTTCTTGTGGAATTCGCAAAGTGATATTTGGAAGCCTATAGGGGGCTTTGGTAAAAAAAGAAGTCTCTTCATTAAAAACTGGAAAGAAGCTTTCTGAGTAACGTCTTTGTGTTCTGTTAATTCATCTCACAGATTTACAGCTTTCCCCTCAAGAAATCTTTCCCTAAGACTCTTCTTGTTGAATTTGCAAAGTGATATTTGGAAGCCCATAGAGAACTACAGTGAAAAAGGAAATATCTTCCGTAAAAAACTTGAAAGAAGCCTTATGAGAAACTGCATTGTGTTCTGTTAATTCATCTCACAGAGCTACAGCATTCCCCTCAAGAAGCCTTTCGCTAATACAGTTCTTGTGGAATTTTCAAAGTGATATTTGGAAGCCTATACAGGGCTATGGTGAAAAAGGTAATGTCTTCAGTTAAAAACCGGAAAGAAGAACTCTGAGAAATTGTTTTGTGTTCTGTTAATTCATCTCAAAGAGTTACAGCTTTCCACTGGAGAAACCTTTCGCTAAGACTGTTCTTGTGAAATTTGCAAAGTGATATTTGAAAGCCCATGGAGGGCTATGGTGAAAAAGGAAATATCTTCAGTTTAAAAATGGAAAGAAGCGTTCTGAGAAACTGCTTTGTGTTCTGTTAATTCATCTCACAGAGATACAGTTCTCCCCTCAAGAAGCCTTTCACTAAGAGAGTTCTTGTGGAATTTAAAAGGTGATATTTGGAAGCCCACAGAGAGCTGTGGTGAAAAAGGAAATATCCTAAGATAAAAACTGAAAAGAAGCCTTTTGAGAAACTGCTTTGTGTTGTGTTAATTCATCTCACAGAGTTACAGCTTTCCCCTCAAGAAGCCTTTCGCTAAGACTGCTCTTCTGGAATTTTCAAAATGATATTTGGAAGCCCATAGAGGGCTATGGTGAAAAAGGAAATCTCTTCAGTTAAAAACTGGAAAGAAGCTTTTTGAGAAACTGCATTGTGTTCTGCTAATTCATCTCACTGAGTTACAGCTCTCCCCTCAAGAAGCCTCTCGGTAAGACTGTTCTTGTGGAATTTGCAAAGTGATATTTGGAAGCCCCTAGAGGGCTATGGTAAAAAAGAAATATCTTCAGTTAAAAACTGGAAAGAAGCTTTGTGAAAAACTGCTTTGTGTGCTCTTAATTCATCTCACAGAGTTACAGCTTTCCCCTCAAGAAGCCTTTCGCTAAGACTGTTCTTGTGGAATTTCCAAAGTGATATTTGGAAGCCCATAGAGGGCTATGGTGAAAAAGGAAATATCTTCTTTGAAAAACTGGAAAGAAGATATCTGAGAAACTGCGTTGTGTTCTGTTAATACATCTCAGAGAGTTACAGCTTTCTCCTCAAGAAGCCTTTCGATAAGACTGTTCTTATAGAATTTGCAAAGTGATATTTGGATGCCCCTAGAGGGCTATGGTGAAAAAGGAAATCTCTTCCGTTAAAAACTGGAAAGAAGCATTCTGAGAAACGGCTTTGTTTTCGGTTAATTCATCTCATAGAATAACAGCCTTCCCCTGAAGAAGCCTTTCACTAAGACTGTTCTTGTTGAAGTTGGAAAGTGATATTTGGAAGCCTATAGAGGGCTATGGTGAAAAAGGTAATATCTTAAGTTAAAAACTGGAAAGAAGCTTTCTGAGAAACTGTTTTGTGTACTGTTAATTCATCTCACAGAGTTATAGCTTTTCCCTCAAGAAGCCTTTCGCTAAGACTGTTCTTGTGAAATTTGCAAAGTGATATTTGGGAGACCATACAGGGCTACGGTGAAAAAGGAAATATCTTCAGTTAAAAACTGGAAAGAAGCTTTCTGCGAAACTTCTTTGTGTTCTTCTAGTTCCTCTCACAGAGTTACAGCTTTCCCCTCAAGAGGCCGTTCACTAAGACTGTTCTTTTGGAATTTGCAAGATATATTTGGAAGCCCATGGAGGGTTATGGTGAAAAATAAAATATCTTCAGCTAAAAACTGGAAAGAATCTATCTGAGAAACTGCTTTGTGTTCTGTTAATTCATCTCACAGAGTTTCAGCTTTCCCCTCATGAAGCCTTTCGCAAAGATTGTTCTTGAGGAATTTCCAAAGTGATATTTGGAAGACCCTAGAGGGATATGGTGAAAAAATAAGTGTCCTCAGATTAAAATCGGAAAGAAGCTTTCGGTGAAACTGCTTTGTGTTCTGTTAATTCATCTCACAGTGTTACAGATTTCCCCTCAAGAGGCCGTTGACTAAGACTGTTCTTGTGTAATATTCAAAGTGATATCTGGAAGACCATAGAGGGCGATAGTGAAAAAGAAAATATCTTCATTAAAAACTGGAAAGAAGTTTTCAGAAAAACTGCTTTATATTCTCGTAATTCACCTCACAGAGTAACAGACTTCCCGTCAAGAAGCCTTTCGCTAAGAATGTTCTTGCGGAATTTGCAAAGTGATATTTGGATGCCCATAGAGGGCTATGGTTAGAAAGGAAATATCCTAAGATAAAAACTGAAAAGAAGCTTTCTTAGAAACTGCTTTGTGTTCTGTTAATTCATCTCACAGTGTTACAGCTTTCCCCTGAAGCAGTCGTACACTAAAACTGTTCTTGTGGAATTTCCAAAGTGATATTTGGTACACCAGAGATGCCTATTGTGAAAAAGTAAATATCTTCAGTTAAAAACCTGAAAGAAGCTTTCTGAGAAACTGCTTTGTGTTCTGTTATTTCATCTCAAAGAGTTACATCTTTCCCCTCAAGAAGTCTTTCGCTAAGGCTGTTCTTGTGGAATTTGCAAAGTGATATTTGGAAGCCCATAGAGAGCTATGGAGAAAAAGGAAGTGTCCTTAGATAAAAACTGGAAAGAAGCTTTCTGAGAAACTGCTTTGTGTTCTGTTATTTCATCTCACAGAGTTACAGCTTTCCCCTCGAGAAGCCTTTCGCTATGACTGTTCTTGTGTAATTCGCAAAGTAATATTTGGAAGCCCACATAGGGTTATGGTGAAAAAAGGAATATCTTCAGTTAGAAACTGTATAGAAGCTTTCTGAGAAACTGCTTTGTTTTCTGTTAATTCATCTCACAGAGTTACAGCTTTCCTCTCAAGAAGTCTTTCGTTAAGACTGTTCTTGTGGAATTTGCAAAGTGAAATTTGGAAGCCCATAGAGGGCTATGGTGAAAAAGGAAATGTCCTCAGATGAAAACTAGAATGAAGCTTCTTGAGAAACTGCTTTGTGTTCCGTTAAATCATCTCAAACAGTTTCGGCTTTGCCCTCCAAAAACCGTTCACTAAGAGCGTTCTTGTGGAATTTTCAAAGTGATATTTGGAAACCCATAGGGGGCTATGGTGAAAAGGAAATATCTTCAGTTATATACTGGAAAGAAGTTTTCTGAGAAACTGCTTTGTGTTCTGTTAATTCATCTGACAGTGTTACAGCTTTCCCCTCAAGAAGCATTCCGCTAAGACTGTTCTTGTGGAATTTTCAAAGTGACATTTGGAAGCCCATAGACGGCTGTGGTGAAAAAGAAATTTCCTAAGATAAGAACTGAAAAGAAGCTTTCTGAGAAACGACTTTGTGTTCTGTTAATTCATCTTATACAATTACAGCTTTCCCCTCAAGAAGTCGTTCAGTAAGACTGTTCTTTTGGAATTTGCAAAGTGATATTTGGAAGCCCATAGAGGACCATGGTGTAAAGTAAATATCTTCAGATAAAAACTGGAAAGTAGCTTTCTGAGAAATTGCTTTGTGTTCTGTTAATTCATCTCACAGAATTACGGCTTTCCCCTCAAGAAAACTTTCGCTAAAGCTGTTTTTGTGGAATTTGGAAATAGGTATTTGGAAAACCATAGAGATCTATGGTTAAAAAGAAAATATCCTAAGATAAAAACTGAAAAGAAAATTTCTGAGAAACTGCTTTGTGTTCTCTGAATTCATCTCACAGACTTACAGCTTTCCCCTCAAGAAACCGTTCGCTAAGACTGTTCTCGTGGATTTTGCAAAGTGATATTTGGAAGCCCATAGAGTGCTATGGGGAAAAAGGAAATATCTTCAGTTAAAAAGTGGAAAGAACGTTTCTGAGAAACTGCTTTGTGTTCTTTTAAACCACCTCACAGAGGTACAGCATTCCCCTCAAGAAGTCGTTTACTAAGACTGTTCTTGTGAAATTTGCAAAGTGATATTTGGAAGTGCTTAAAGAACTATGGTGAAAAAGGAAATATCGTAAGATAAAAACTGAAAAGAAGCTTTCTGAGAAACTGCTTTGTGTTTTGTTAATTCATCTCAGAGAGTTACAGCTTTCCGAACAAAAAGCCGTTCACTAAGACTGATCTTGTGTTATTTTCAAATTGATATTTGGAAGCCCATAGAGGGCTATGGTGAAAAGGGAAATATCTTCAGTTAAAAACTGGAAAGAAGCTTTCTGAGAAACGGTTTTGTGTTCTCTTAGTTCATCTCACAGAGTTACAGCTTTCCCCTCAAGAAGCCTTTCACCAAGACTGTTCTTGTGGAATTTGCAAAGTGGTCTTTGGAAGTCCATAGATCGCTATGGTGAAAAAGCATATAGCTTCAGTTAAAAAGTGAAAAGAAGCTTTCTGAGGAACTGCTTTATGACATGTGATTTCCTGTCACTGAGAAAGAGCTGTATTTCCTAGATCTGTTGGCTAGGCTTATTTCTGTGGAATCTGAGAAATGTTACTTCGGATCTCTTTGAAGTCTATAGGTCCAAAGGAAATATCCGCCGCTAAAAGTGTGAAAGAAGTTTTCTGAGAAACTTCTTTGAGTTCTGTGAATTGATCTCACAGAGCTACAGTTTCCCCTCAAGAGGCCTTTCGCTAAGACTGTTCTCGTGGAATTTGCAAAGTGATATTTGGAAAACAATAGAGGGCTATGGTGAAAAAGGAAATATCCTAAGATATAAACTGAAAAAAAGCTTTTTGAGAAACTGTTTTGCGTACCGTTAATTCATCTCACAGAGTTATAGCTTTCCCCTCAAGAAGCCGTTAATTAAGACTGTTGTTGTGAAATTTGCAAAATGATATTTGTAAGCTCATAGAGGGCTATGGTGAAAATGGAAATATCTTCAGTTAAAAACTGGAGAGAAGCTTTCTGAGAAACTGCTTTGTGTTCTGTTAATTCATACACAGAGTTACACCTTTCCTATCACGAATCCTTTCGCTAAGACTGTTCTTGTGGAGTTTACAAAGTGATATTTGGAAGCCCATAGAGGGGTACGGTTAAAAAGGAAATTTCCTCACATAAAAACTGGAAAGAAGCTTTCTTAGAAACTGCTTTGTGTTCTGTTAATTCATCTCACAGTATTACAGCTCTACCCTCAAGAAGCCCTTCACTAAGACTGTTCTTCTGGAATTTCCAAAGAGATATTTGGAAGCCCATAGAGTGCTATGGTGAAAAAGGAACTATCTTCAGTTAAAAACTGAAGAGAAGCTTTCTGAGAAACTGCTTTGTGTTCTGTTAATTCATACACAGAGTTACAGCTTTCCTATCAAGAATCCTTTCGCTAAGACTGTTCTTGTGGAGTTTACAAAGTGATATTTGGAAGCCCATAGAGGGGTACGGTTAAAAAGGAAATTTCCTCACATAAAAACTGGAAAGAAGTTTTCTGAGAAACTGCTTTGTGTTCTGTTAATTCATCTCACAGAGTTACAGCTTACCCCTCAAGAAGCATTTCGCTAAGACTGTTCTTGTGGAATTTGCAATGTGATATTTGGAAGACCATGGAGGGATATGGTGAAAAAGGAAATATCTTCAATTAAAAACTGGAAAGATGCTTTCTGAGAAACTGCTTTGTTTTCTGTTAATTCATCTCACAGAGTTACAGCTTTCCCCTCCAGAAGTATTTCGTTAAGACGGTTCTTGTGGAATTTGCAAAGTGATATTTGGAAGCCATGAGAGGGCTATGGTGTAAAAGGAAATGTCCTCGGATCAAAAATGGAAAGAAGCTTTCCAACAAACTGTTTTGTGTTCTGTTAATTTATCTGACAGAGTTTCAGCTTTCCCCTCAAGAAGCCGTTCGCTAAGACTGTTCTTGTGGAATTTGCAAAGTGATATTTGAAAGCCCATAGAGGGCTACGGTGAAAAAGGAAATACCTTCAGTTAAAAACTGGAAAGAAACTTTCTGAGAAACTGCTTTGTATTCTGTTCATTCACCTCACAGAATTTCAGCTTTCCCCTCTAGAAGCCTTTTGCTAAGACTGTTCTTGTGGAATTTGCAAAGTGATATTTGTAAGCCCATAGAAGTCGATGGTGAAAACGTAAATATCCTAAGATAAAAACTGAAAAGAACCTTTCTGAGAAACTGCTTTGTGTTTTGTTAATTCATCTCACAGAGTTACAGGTTTCCCCTCAAGAAGCATTTTGCTAAGACAGTTCTTGTGGAATATGCAAAGTGATATTTGGAAGCTCATAGTGACCTATAGTGAAAAAGGATATATATTCAGTTAAAAACTGAAAAGAAGATTTCTGAGAAACTGCTTTGTGATATATGACTTCCACTCACTGAGTTACAGCTGTATTTCGTAGAGCTGTTTGGCAGCCTTATTTCTGTGGAATCTGAGAACTGTTATTTCGGATCCTTTTGAAGACTGAAGGGCCAAAGGAAATATCCGTCGTTAAAGTTAGAAAGAAGCTTTCTGAGAAACTTCTTTGTGATTTGCGAATTCATTTCACAGAGTTACAGCTTTCCCCTCAAGAAGCCTTTCGCTAAGATTATTCTTACACAATTTGAAAAATGATATTTGGAAGCCAATCGACGGCTATGGTGAAAACGAAATATCCTCCGATAAAAACTGGAAAGAAGCTTTCTGAGAAATTGCTTTGTGTAGTTTTAATTCATCTCAGAGACTTACAGCTTTCCCCTCAAGAAGTCTTTCGCTAAGACTGTTCTTGTGGAATTTGAAATGTGATATTTGGTAGCCTATAGAGCGCTATGGAGAAAAGGAAATATCTTCAGATAAAAACTGTAAAGAACATTCCTGAGAAACTGCTTTGTGTTCTGTTAATTCACCTAACAGAGTTACAGCTTTCCCCTCTAGAAGCCTTTCGCTAAGACTGTTCTTGCTGTATTTTCAAAGTGATATTTTGAATCCCATAGAGGGCTACGGTGAAAAAGGATATAGCTTCAGTTAAAAACTGAAAGAGGCTTTCTGAGAAACGGTTTAGTATTATGTGACTTCCACTCACTGAGTTACAGCTGTATTTGTAGAGCGGTTTGATAGCCTTATTTCTATGGAATCGGAGAACTGTTATTTTGGATCCCTTTGAAGACTATAGGGCCAAAGGAAATATCTGCCGCTAAAAGTGAGAAAGAAGCTTTCTGAGAAACTTCTCTGAGATCTGTTAATTCATCTCACAAAGTTACAGCATTCCACTCAAGAAGCCTTTCGCTAGGACTGTTCTTTTTGAATTTGCAAAGTGATATTTCGAAGACGATAGACGGCTGTGGTGAAAAGGGAAATACCTTCAGTTAAAAAATGGAAAGAAGCTTTCTAAGAAACTGCTTTGTGTTCTGTTAATTCATCTCAAAGAGTTACAGCTTTACCCTCAAAAAGACTTTTGCTAAGACTCTTCTTGTGTAATACTCATAGTGATATTTGTAAGCCCTTATAGGGCTATGGTGAAAAAGGAAATATCCTAAGATAAAAGCTGAAAAGAAGCTTTCTGAGAAACTGCTTTGTGTTCTGTTAATTCACCTCACAGAGTTACAGCTTTCCCCTTATGAAGCCTATCGGTAAGACTGTTCTTGTGGAATTTGAAGAGTGGTATTTGTAAGCCCATAGAGGGCTATGGTGAAAAAGGAAATATCCTAAGATAAAAACTGAAAAGAACCTTTCTGAGAAACTGCTTTGTGATATGTGACTTCCACTCACTGAGTGAGAGCTATATGTCGTAGAGCTGTTTGCTAACCATATTTCTGTGGAATCTGAGAAGGGATAATTCGGTTCCCTTTGAAGACTATAGGGCCAAAGGAAATATCCGCCATAAAAGTGAGAAAGAAGCTTTCTGAGAAACAGCTTTCTGATCTGTTAATTCATCCTACAGAGTTACGGCTTTCCCCTGAGGAAGCCTTTCGCTATCACTGTTCTTGTGGATTTGCAAAGTGACATTTCGAAGGCCATAGAGAGCTATGGTGAAAAGGAAATATCTTCGGTTAAAAACGGGAAAGAAGCTTTCTGAGACACTGCGTTGTGTTCTGTTAATTCATCTCACAAAGTTACAGCTTTCCCCTCACGAAGCCTTTCCCTAAGACTGTTCTTGTCGAATTTGGGAAGTGATATTTAGAAGCCTAAAGAGGTCTACGGTGAAAAAGGAAATAACCTAAGATAAAAACTGAAAATAAGCTTTCTGAAAAACTGCTTTGTGTTCTCTTAATTCATCTCACAGAGTTACAGCTTTCCTCTCAAGAAGCCTTTCGCTAAGACTGCTCTTGTGCAATTTAGAACGTGATATTTAGAAGCCCATAGAGGGCTATGGTGAAAAAGGAAATATCCTCCGTTAAAAACTAGAAAGAAGCTTTCTGAGAAACTGCTTTGTGTTCTGTTAATTCATCTCACAGAGTTACAGCTTTCCCCTCAAGAAGCTTTTTGCTAAGACTGTTCCTGTGGGATTTGCAAAGTGATATTTGGAACCCAAGAGAGGGCTATGGTGAGAAAGGAATTGTCTTCCGTTAAAAAACGGAAAGAAGCTTTCTGAGAAACTGCTTTGTGTTCTGTTAATTCATTTCACATCCGTACAGCTTTTTCCTCAAGAAGCCTTTCGCTAAGACTGTTCCTGTGGAATTTGCAAACTGATATTTGGAATCCCATAGAGGGCTTTGGTTAAAAAGGAAATATCTTCCGTTTAAAACTGGAAAGAAGCTTTCTGAGAAACTGCTTTGTGTTCTGTTAATTCATCTCACAGAGTTACAGCTTTCCCCTCAAGGAGAACTTTACTATGTCTGTTCTTGTGGAATTTGCAAAGTGATATTTAGAAGCCCATATAGGGCTATGATTAAAAAGGAAATATCTTCAGTTGAAAACTGGAAAGAAGCTTTCTGAGAAACTGCTTTGTGTTCAGTTAATTTATCTCACAGAGTTACAGCTTTCCCCTCAAGAAGTCTTTCGCTAGGACTGTTCTTGTGTCATTTGGAAAGTGGTATTTAGAAGGCCATAGAGAGCTATGGTGAATAAGGAAATATCTTCCGTTATATACTGGAAAGAAGCTTTCTGAGAAAGTGGTTTGTGTCCTGTTAGTTCATCTCACAGAGTTACAGCTTTCTCCTCAAGAATCCTTTCGCTAAGACTGTTCTTGTGGAATTTGCAAAGTGATATTTCGAAGCTCATAGAGGGCTATGGTAAAAAATGAAACATCTTCAGTTAAAAACTGGAAAGAAGCTTTCTGAGAAACTGCTTTGTTTACTATTAATTTATCTCACAGAGTTACAGCTTTCCCCTCAAGAATCCTTTCGCTAAGACTGTTCTTGTGGAATTTGGAAAGTGATATTTAGAAACCTTCGAGGGCTATGGAGAAAAAGGAAATAGCTTCCGTTAAAAACTGGAAAGAAGCTTTCTGAGAAACTGCTTTGTGTTCTGTTAATTCATCTCACAGATTTACAGCTTTCCCCTCAAGAAGCCTTTCCCTAAGACTGTTCTTCTGGAATTTGCAAAGTGACATTTGGAAACCCGTAGAGGGCTTTGGAGAAAAAGGTAATGTCTTCCATTAAAAATCGGAAAGAAGCTTTCTGAGAAACTGCTTTGTGTTCTGTTATTTCATCTCACAGAGTTACAGCTTTTCCCTCGAGAAGCCATTCATTAAGAATGTTCTTGTGGCATTTGCAAAGTGATATTTGGAAGAACATAGAGGGCTATTTTGAAAAAGGAAATATCCTACGATAAAAACCGAAAAGAAACTTTCTGAGAAACTGCATTGTGTTCCCTTAACTCATCACAGGGAGTTATAGCTTTCCCCTCAAGAAGTCGATCACTAAGACTGTTCTTGTGGAGTTTGCAAAGTGATATTTGGAAGTTCATAGAGGGCTATGGGGAAAAAGGAAATATCTTCAGTTGAAAACTGCATAGAAGCTTTCTGAGAAATTGCTTTGTGTTCTGTTAATTCATCTCACAGAGTTACATCTTTCCCCTCAAGAAGCCTTTCCCTAAGGCTGTTCTTGTGGAATTTGGAAAGTGATATTTAGAAGCACATAGAGGTCTACGGTGAAAAAGGAAATAGCCTGAGATAAAAACAGAAAATAAGCTTTCGGAGAAACTGCTTTGTGTTCTGTTAATTCATCTCACAGAGTTACAGCTTTCTCCTCAAGAAGCCTTTCGCTAAGACTGTTCTTGTGAAATTTGCAAAGTGATATTTGGAAGCCCATAGAGGTCTATGGTGAAAAAGGAAATATCCTAACATAAAAACTGAAAAGAAGCTTTCTGAGAAACTGCTTTGCGTTCTCTTAATTCATTTCACAGAGTTACAGCTTTCCCCTCAAGAAGCCCTTTGCTAAGGCTGTTCTTGTGGAATTTGCAAAGTGGTATTTGGAAGCCCATCGAGGGCTATGGTGGAAAAGGAAATATCTTCAGTTAAAAACTGGAAAGAGGCTTTCTGAGAAACTGCTTTGTGTTCTGTTAATTCATCTCACAGAGTTACAGCTTTTCCCCCAAGAAGCCTTTCGCTAAGACTGTTCTTGTGGAATTTGCAAAGTGGTATTTGGAAGCCCATAGAGGGCTATGGTGAAAAAGGAAATATCTTCAGTTAAAAACTGGAAAAGAGCTTTCTGGGAAACTGCTTTGTGTTCTGTTAATTCATCTCACAGAGTTACAGCTTTCCCCTCAAGAAGCCTTTTGATAAGACTGTTCTTGTGGAATATTTAAAGTGATATTTGGAAGCCCATAGAGGGATTTGGTGAAAAAGGAAATATCTTCCGTTAAAAAGTGGAAAGAAGCTTTCTGAGAAACTGCTTTGTGTTCTGTTAATTCATCTCACAGAGTTACAGCTTTCCTCTCGAGAAGACCTTTACTAAGTCTGTTCTTGTGGAATTTGCAAAGTGATATTTGGAAGCCCTTATAAGGCTATGGTTAAAAAGGAAATATCTTCAGTTGAAAACTGGGAAGAAGCTTTCTGAGAAACTGCTTTGTGTTCTGTTAATTCATCTCACAGAGTTACAGCTTTCCCCTCAAGAAGTCTTTCACTAGGACTGTTCTTGTGTCATTTCGAAAGTGGTATTTAGAAGGCCATAGAGGGCTATGGTGAATAAGGTAATGTTTTCCGTTATAAATTGGAAAGAAGCTTTCTGAGAAAGTGCTTTGTGTCCTGTTAATTCATCTCAGATAGTTACAGCTTTCTCCTCAAGAAGCCTTTCGCTAAGACTGTTCTTGTGGAATTTGCAAAGTGATTTTAGAAGCCCATAGAGAGTTATGGTAGAAAGGAAATATTCCAAAATAAAAACCAAAAAGAAGCTTTCTGAGAAACTGCTTTATCTTCTCTTAATTCATCTCACAGAGTTATAGCTTTCCCCTCAAGAAGCCGTTCACTAAGATTGTTCCTGTGGAAATTTCAAGGTGATATTTAGAAGCCCATAGAGGGCTATGATGAAAAAGGAAATATCTTCCGTTAAAAACTTGAAAGAATGTTTTTTAGAAACTGCTTTGTGTTCTGTTAATTCGTCTCACAGATTTACAGCTTTCTCCTAAAGATGTCTTTCGCTAAGACTGTTCTTTTGGAATTTTCAAAGTGATATTTGGAAGCCCATAGAGGGCTACGGTGGAAATGGAAATATCCTATGATGAAAACCGAAAAGAAGCTTTCTGAGAAATTGCTTTGTGTTCTAGTAATTCATTTCACAGAGTTACACCTTTCTCCTCAAGAAGCCTTTCGCTAAGACTGTTCTTGTGGAATTTGAAAAGTGATATTTTGAAGCCCATGGGGGCTATATTGAAAAAGGAAATATCTTTCGTTAAAAACTGGAAACAAGATTTCTGAGAAACTGCTTTGTGTTCTGTTAATTCATCTCACAGAGTTACAGCTTCCCCTCAAGAAGCCGTTCACTAAGACTAGTCTTGTGAAATTTGCAAAGTGATATTTGGAAGCCCATCGAGGGCTATGGTGAAAAAGGAAATATCTTCCGTTAAAAACCAGAGGCACATAAAGCCACAAAGATTGGGAGAAAACAGGGCAGAAAAGCTGAATTTTCAAAAAATAGGAGCGCATCTCCTCCGGCAAAGGAGCGCAGCTCAGCTACGGATCAAAGCTGGACGGAGAATGACTTTGACGAGATGATAGAAGAAGGCTTCAGTCCATCAAACTTCTCACAGCTAAAGGAGGAATTATGTACCCAGCGCAAAGAAACTAAAAGTCTTGAAAAAAAAGTGGAAGTACTGATGGCTAGAATAATTAATGCAGAGAAGGTCATAAACGAAATGAAAGAGATGAAAACCATGACACGAGAAATACGTGACAAATGCACAAGCTTCAGTAACCGACTCG
This sequence comes from Chlorocebus sabaeus, assembly GCF_047675955.1. NCBI lineage: Eukaryota > Metazoa > Chordata > Mammalia > Primates > Cercopithecidae > Chlorocebus > Chlorocebus sabaeus. Next base: position 245,455 of record NW_027327671.1, on the reverse strand, counting down.
ATCAACTGCAAAAGAGTATCAGCGATTAAGGATCAAATGAACGAAATGAAGTGAGAAGAGGAATCAAAAGAAAAAAGAAGAAATAGAAATGAACAAAGCCTGCAAGAAGTATGGGATTATGTAAAAAGACCAAATCTACGTCTGATTGGGGTGCCTGAAAGTGAGGGGGAAAATGGAACCAAGTTGGAAAACACTCTTCAGTATATCATCCAGGAGAACTTTCCCAACCTAGTAGGGCAGGCCAACATTCAAATCCAGGAAATACAGAGAACACCGCAAAGATACTCCTCGAGAAGAGCAACTCCAAGACACATAATTGCCAGATTCACCAAAGTTGAAATGAAGGAAAAAATCTTAAGGGCAGCCAGAGAGAAAGGTCGGGTTACCCACAAAGGGAAGTCCATCAGACTAACAGCAGATCTCTCGGCAGAAACTCTACAAGCCAGAAGAGAGTGGGGGCCAATATTCAACATTCTTAAAGAAAAGAATTTTCAACCCAGAATTTCATATCCAGCCAAACTAAGTTTTATAAGTGAAGGAGAAATAAAATCCTTTACAGATAAGCAAATGCTTAGAGATTTTGTCACCACTAGGCCTGCCTTACAAGAGACCCTGAAAGAATCACTAAACATGGAAAGGAACAACCGGTACCAGCCATTGCAAAAACATGCCAAAATGTAAAGACCAACAAGGCTAGGAAGAAACTGCATCAACTAACGAGCAAAATAACCAGTTAATATCATAATGGTAGGATCAAGTTCACACGTAACAATATTAACCTTAAATGTAAGTGGACTAAATGCTCCAATTAAAAGACACAGACTGGCAAACTGGATAAAGAGTCAAGACCCATCAGTCTGCTGTATTCAGGAGACCCATCTCACACGCAGAGACATACATAGGCTCAAAATAAAGGGATGGAGGAAGATTCACCAAGCAAATGGAGAACAAAGAAAAGCAGGGGTTGCAATACTAGTCTCTGATAAAACAGACTTTAAACCATCAAAGATCAAAAGAGACAAAGAAGGCCATTACATAATGGTAAAGGGATCAATTCAACAGGAAGAGCTAACTATCCTAAATATATATGCACCCAATACAGGAGCACCCAGATTCATAAAGCAAGTCCTTAGAGCCTTACAAAGAGACTTAGACTCCCATACAATAATAATGGGAGACTTCAACAGTCCACTGTCAACATTAGACAGATCAACGAGACAGAAAATTAACAAGGATATCCAGGAATTGAAATCATCTCTGCAGCAAGCAGACCTAATAGAAATCTATAGAACTCTCCACCCCAAATCAACAGAATATACATTCTTCTCAGCACCACATCGCACTTATTCCAAAATTGACCACATAGTTGGAAGTAAAGCAGTCCTCAGTAAATGTACAAGAACAGAAATTGTAACAAACTGTCTCTCAGACCACACTGCAATCAAACTAGAACTCAGGACTAAGAAACTCAATCAAAACCGCTCAACTACATGGAAACTGAACAACCTGCTCCTGAATGACTACTGGGTACATGACGAAATGAAGGCAGAAATAAAGATGTTCTTTGAAACCAATGAGAACAAAGATACAACATACCAGAATCTCTGGGACACATTTAAAGCAGTGTGTAGAGGGAAATTTATAGCACTAAATGCCCACAAGAGAAAGCAGGAAAGATCTAAAATTGACACTCTAACATCGCAATTAAAAGAACTAGAGAAGCAAGAGCAAACTCATTCAAAAGCTAGCAGAAGGCAAGAAATAACTAAGATCAGAGCAGAACTGAAGGAGATAGAGACACAAAAAGCCCTCCAAAAAATCCATGAATCCAGGAGTTGGTTTTTTGAAAAGATCAACAACATTGACTGACCGCTAGCAAGACTAATAAAGAAGAAAAGGGAGAAGAATCAAAGAGACGCAATAAAAAATGATAAAGGGGATATCACCACCGACCCCACAGAAATACAAACTACCATCAGAGAATACTATAAACACCTCTACGCAAATAAACTAGAAAATCTAGAAGAAATGGATAATTTCCTAGACACTTACACTCTTCCAAGACTAAACCAGGAAGAAGTTGAATCCCTGAATAGACCAATAGCAGGCTCTGAAATTGAGGCAATAATTAATAGCCTACCAATCAAAAAAAGTCCAGGACCAGATGGATTCACAGCTGAATTCTACCAGAGGTACAAGGAGCAGCTGGTACCATTCCTTCTGAAACTATTCCAATCAATAGAAAAACAGGGAATCCTCCCTAACTCATCTTATGAGGCCAACATCATCCTGATACCAAAGCCTGGCAGAGACACAACAAAAAAAGAGAATTTTAGACCAATATCCCTGATGAACATCGATGCAAAAATCCTCAATAAAATACTGGCAAACCGTATTCAACAGCACATCAAAAAGCTTATCCACCATGATCAAGTGGGCTTCATCCCTGGGATGCAAGGCTGGTTCAACATTCGCAAATCAATAAACATAATCCCGCATATAAACAGAACCAAAGACAAGAACCACATGATTATCTCAATCGATGCAGAAAAGGCTTTTGACAAAATTCAACAGCCCTTCATGCTAAAAACGCTCAATAAATTCGGTATTGATAGAACGTACCTCAAAATCATAAGAGCTATTTATGACAAACCCACAGCCAATATCATACTGAATGGGCAAAAACTGGAAAAATTCCCTTTGAAAACTGGCACAAGACAGGGATGCCCTCTTTCACCACTCCTATTCAACATAGTGTTGGAAGTCCTGGCTAGGGCAATCAGGCAAAATAAAGAAATCAAGGGGATTCAGTAAGGAAAAGAAGAAGTCAAATTGTCCCTCTTTGCAGATGACATGATTGTATATTTAGAAAATCCCATTGTCTCAACCCGAAATCTCCTTAAGCTGATAAGCAACTTCAGCAAAGTCTCAGGATACAAAATTAATGTGTAAAAATCTCAAGCATTCGTATACACCAGTAACAGACAAACAAAGAGCCAAATCATGAATGAACTTCCATTCACAATTGCTTCAAAGAGAATAAAACACCTAGGAATCCAACTTACAAGGGATGTAAAGGACCTCTTCAAGGAGAACTACAGACCACTGTTCAATGAAATAAAAGAGGACACAAACAAATGGAAGAACACACCATGCTCATGGATAGGAAGAATCAATATTGTGAAAATGGCCATACTGCCCAAGGTAATTTATAGATTCAATGCCATCCCCATCAAGCTACCAATGAGTTTCTTCACAGAATTGGAAAAAACTGCTTTAAAGTTCATATGGAACCAAAAAAGAGCCCGCATTTCCAAGACAATCCTATGTCAAAAGAACAAAGCTGGAGGCATCACGCTACCTGACTTCAAACTATACTACAAGGCTACAGTCACCAAAACAGCATGGTACTGGTACCAAAACAGAGATATCGACCAATGGAACAGAACAGAGTCCTCAGAAATAATACCACACATCTACAGCCATCTGATCTTTGACAAACCTGAGAGAAACAAGAAATGGGGAAAGGATTCCCTATTTAATAAATGGTGCTGGGAAAATTGGCTAGCCATAAGCAGAAAGCTGAAACTGGATCCTTTCCTTACTCCTTATACGAAAATTAATTCAAGATGGATTAGAGACTTAAAAGTTAGACCTAATACCATAAAAACCCTAGAGGAAAACCTAGGTAGTACCATTCAGGACATAGGCATGGGCAAAGACTTCATGTCTATAACACCAAAAGCAACGGCAGCAAAAGCCAAAATTGACAAATGGGATCTCGTTAAACTAAAGAGCTTCTGCACAGCAAAAGAAACTACCATCAGAGTGAACAGGCAACCTACAGAATGGGAGAAAATTTTTGCAATCTACTCATCTGACAAAGGCTAATATCCAGAACCTACAAAGACCTCAAACAAATTTACAAGAAAAAAACAAACAGCCCCATCAAAAAGTGGGCAAAGGATATGCACAGACATTTCTCAAAAGAAGACATTCATACAGCCAACAGACACATGAAAAATGCTCATCATCACTGGCCATCAGAGAAATGCAAATCAAAACCACACTGAGATATCATCTCACACCGGTTAGAATGGTGATCATTAAGAAGTCAGGAAACAACAGGTGCTGGAGAGGATGTGGAGAAATAGGAACACTTTTACACTGTTGGTGGGATTGTAAACTAGTTCAATCATTATGGAAAACAGTATAGCGATTCCTCAAGGACCTAGAACTAGACGTACCATATGACCCAGCCGTCCCATTACTGGGTATATACCCAAAGGATTATAAATCATGCTGCTATAAAGACACATGCACACGTATGTTTATTGCAGCACTATTCACAATAGCAAAGACTTGGAATCAACCCAAATGTCCATCAGTGACAGAGTGGATTAAGAAAATGTGGCACATATACACCATGGAATACTATGCAGCCATAAAAAAGGATGAGTTTGTGTCCTTTGTAGGGACATGGATGCAGCTGGAAACCATCATTCTTAGCAAACTATCACAAGAACAGAAAACCAAACACGGCATGTTCTCACTCATAGGTGGGAACTGAACAATGAGATCACTTGGACTCGGGAAGGGGAACATCACACACCGGGGCCTATCATGGGGAGGGGGGAGGGGGGAGGGATTGCATTGGGAGTTATACCTGATGTAAATGACGAGTTGATGGGTGCTGACGAGTTGATGGGTGCAGCACAGCAACAGGGCACAAGTATACATATGTAACAAACCTGCACGTTATGCACATGTACCCTAGAACTTAAAATATATATATATAAGAAAAAAAAAAAAAGAAGCAACCAACCACATCCCTCCTTCCCACTAGAGGCTTCCAGGCTGAAACAGGTTGATACAGGGAGAGGAGGAGAAGATACGCAACTAAGTCCCATTTTGAGATCTGTTTAATAATAATTCTAATTTCATGTTCTCACTTATTTGTGAGATCTAAAAATCAAAACAATTGAACTCATGGAGATAGAGAGTAGAAGCATGGTTACCAGAGGCTGGGAAGGGTAGTGGGGGTTTGAGGCAAAGCTGGAGATGGTTAATGGGTACAAAAAAAAGAAATAATAAATAAGATCTAGTATTTGATAGCACAATTAGGCGACTATAGTCAGTAATAATTTAACTGTGCATTTTAAAATAACTGAAAGAGTCTAATTGGATTGCTTGTAACACAAAGGATAAATGCTTGAGAGAATGGATACCCCATTTTACCTGATGTGATTATTATTCATTGCATGCCTGAATCAGAACATCTCATGCACCCCATAAATACATACATCTACTATATACCCACAAAATTGAAATAAATAATTGTAAAAAATAAACAATAAAAAATAAAAAATAATCTTCCACTTATTTTTTAGGAAAAGCACATAACTAAATTGTTACAAAAGGATTGACCAAACAATCCTTTGAACGGTTTGAGTCAGCAGTTGTGGCAGGAATGCGGTTGGGGGAAATGGGGAGAAGTGAGTGAAGATAAAAGGAATTGGACAAGTGTTGATGTTGGTGAAATGAATGATGAGTACCTAGAGGTAATCCACTATTGTATGCATTTGGAATTTATCATAAAAATATTTTTGAAAGAGCATATTCACTACTGAAAATTCAAATAAGGGGAATAAATTAAAGACCACTTATCATCCTATAATTTCAAACATTAAAAAGATTTATTATTTTATGAGAAAACTATAGCATTATTATATAAATATGGTATATTAATTTTTAAATAGCATTATACCTGAGCATTTTGCTAAGTTATTGTAATGTATCAAATATATATTTTACTTATTTTTATAAAAGTGAGACATAAAGTAAGCCTAAAAGAGATATACTAGAATAATAAGTACTAGAAATATAAAATAATTCTATATAAAATGATTAAATATAAATATGAAAAGAATTATAATTTAATTGCACCAGGAAAAATCATACTTGATTTTTAAAAACTTGTAAAGTAAAATAGAATTCAAAAAGCTTTAATTGTATTTGTATTTGACACTGTTATACTTAGTTTTTTAGCATGATATAATTACGAAAAATATTTAAAGCAATGTTATTACCTGTGGAAGACATCCGAGTTCTGGAGACATTGGCGGCGAATCTGTATAGGTTTGCAGCACCCTCCATTCTTGCTTCCTCAGAAGGAATTCCACTAAGGGGCATAAGGCAGAAAGTGAGACAGAGGTAATTCTCAGAGCAGGAGAGAGGGTTTATTAAAAGGCTTTAAAACAGAAAGGAAAAGAAGGGAAGTACAACCTGGAAGAGGGCCAAGTGGGAGACTTGAGAAGCCAAGTGCACAGCTTGACTTCTTGACTTGGGGTTTTATACATTGGCATACTTCCGGGATCTTGCTTTACTTCTCCTCACTCCTGAGATCTCATTGGGAAGTTGCTGATCAGTTTCAGGTGTTTTCTATTAGAAGCCTGCCTTTACTTGACACCAGGTATGACCAATTACTACTTTAGAGAAACAGTTAACAACCCCTTGACCATCACCTGAGGGTCTCCCAACACATTTGGTGTGTGGAAGAGGGGAGCCCTCTCCTGCCCTGATCATACTTGACTAGCTTTCTACTGCAACAATATTTCTTGAATATTCTTTATGTACTAAGTAATAAGAATTCTGATATTTCATGAGTGATTGTTACACAAAATTATATAAATAAAAAAGAAATTAAGCATGTAATATTAAAAAAAAATAGTGGAAAGAAGCTTTCTGAGAAACTGCTTTGTGTTCTGTTAATTCATCTCAGAGAGTTACAGTTTCCCCTCAAGAAGCCTTTCGCTAAGACTATGGTTGTGGAATTTGCAAAGTGATATTTGGAAGCCCATAGAGGGCTATGGTGAAAAAGGAAATATACTAAGATAAAAACCGAAAAGAAAATTTCTGAGAAACTGCTTTGTGTTCTGTTAATTCATCTCAGAGAGTTACAGTTTTCCCCTCAAGAAGCCGTTCACTAAGACTGTTCTTGTGAAATTTGGAAAGTAATATTTGGAAGCCCATAGAGGGCTATGGTTAAAAAGGAAATACATTTCCTTAAAAACTTCAAAGAAGCTTTCTAAGAAACTGCTTTGTGTTCTCTTAATTCATCTCACAGAGTTACAGCTTTACCCTCAAGAAGCCTTTCCCTAAGGCTGTTCTTGTGGAATTTGCAAAGTGATATTTGGAAGCCCATAGAGGGCTATGGTGAAAAAGGAAATATCTTCCATTAAAAAGTGGAAAGAAGCTTTCTGAGGAACTTCTTTGTATTCTATTAATTCATCTCACAGAGTTACAGCTTTGCCCTCAAAAAGCCTTTTGCTAAGACTGTTCTTGTGGAACATGCAAAATGATATTTGGAAGCCCATAGAGGGTTATGGTCAAAAAGAAAATATCTTCAGTTAAAAACTGGAAAGAAGCTTTCTGAGAAACTGTTTTGTGTTCTGTTAATTCATCTCATAGAGTTATAGCTTTCCTATCAAGAACCTTTTCGCTACGACTGTTCTTGTGGAATTTGCAAAGTAATATTTGGAAGTCCATAGAGGGCTACGGTGAAAAAGAAAATATCTTCAGTTAAAAACTGGAAAGAAGCTTTCTGTGAAACGGCTTTGGGTTCTGTTAATTCATCTCACAGAGTTACACCTTTCCCCTCAGGAAGCCTTTCGCTAAGACTGTTCTTGTGGAATTGGCAAAGTCATATTTGGAAGCCCATAGAGGGCTATGCTGAAAAAGGAAATCTCTTTCGTTAAAAAGTGGAAAGAAGCTTTCTGAGAAACGGATTTGTGTTCTCTTATTTCATCTCACAGAGTTACAGCATTACACTCAAGAAGCCTTTCGCTAAGACTGTTCTAGTGGGATTTGCATAGTGATATTTGGAAGCCCATAGAGGGCTATGGTGAAAAAGTAAATATCTTCCGTTAAAAACTGGAAAGAAACTTTCTGTGAAACGGCTTTGTGTTCTTTTAATTCATCTCACAGGGTTACAGCTTTCCCCTCAAGAAGCATTTCGCTAAGACTGTTCTTGTGGAATTCGCAAAGTGATATTTGGAAGCCCTTAGAGGGTTATGGTGAAAAAGGAAATATCTTCAGTTAAAAATTGGAAAGAAGCTTTCTGAGAAACTGCTTTGTATTCTATTAATTCATCTCACACAGTTACAGCTTTCCCCTCAAGAAGCCTTTTGCTAAGGCTGGTCTTGTGGAATTTGCAAAATGATATTTCGAAGCCCATAGAGGGCTATGGTGAAAAAGTAAATATCTTCAGATAAAAACTGGAAAGAAGTTTTTTGAAAATTGCATTGTGTTTTGTTAATTCATCTCACAGAGTTACAGCTTTCACCTCAAGAAGCCTTTCGCTAAGACTGTTCCTGTGGAATTTGCAAAGAGATATTTCGAAGCCCATAGAGGGCTATGGAGAAAATGGAAATATATTCAGTTAAGAACTGGAAAGAAGCTTTCTGAGAAAATGCTTTGTGTTCTGTTAATTCATCTCATAGAGTTACAGCTTTTCCCTCAAACGCCTTTCTCTAAGACTGTTCTTGTGGAATTTAAAAAGTGATATTTGGAAACCCATAGAGGGCTAAGGTGATAAAGGAAATATCCTAAGATAAAAACTGAAACAAAGATTATTGAGAAATTGCTTTGTGTTCTGCTAATTCAACTCAGAGAGTTATAGCTTTCCTCTCAAGAAGCCTTTCGCTTAGACTGTTCTTGTGGAATTTAAAAAGTGATATTTGGAGGCCCATAGAAGGCTAAAGTGAAAAAGGAAATATCTTCAGTTAAAAACTGGAAAGAAGCTTTTGGAGAAACTGCTTTGTGTTCTGTTAATTCATCTCACAGAGTTACAACAATCCAAACAAGAAGCCTTTCTCTAAGACTGTTCTTGTGGAATCTAAAAAGTGATATTTGGAAGCCGATAGAGGGTATGGTGAGAAAGGAAATATCTTCCGTTAAAAACTGGAAAGAAGCTTTCTGAGAAACGGCTTTGTGTTCCCTTAATTCATCTCACAGGGATGCAGCTTTCCCCTCAAGAAGCGTTTCTCTATGACTGTTGTTGTGGAATTTCCAAAGTGATATTTGGAAGCCCAGAGAGGGCTATGGTGAAAAAGGAAATACCTTCAGTTCAAAACTGGTAAGAAGCTTTCTGAGAAACTGCTTTGTGTTCTGTCAGTTCATCTCACAGAGTTAGAGCATTATCCTCAAGAAGCCTTTCGCTAAGATTGTTCTTGTGGAATTTGCAAAGTGATATTTGGAAGCCCTTAGAGGGCTAAGGTGAAAAAGGAAATCTCTTCCGTTAAAAACTGGAAAGAAGCTTTGTGAGAAACTGCTTTTTGCTCTGTTAAATCATCCCACAGAGTAACAGCTTTCCCCTCAAGAAGCATTTCGCTAAACCTGTTCTTGTGGAATTTGCAAAGAGATATATGAAAGCCCATAGAGGGCTAAGGTGAAAAAGGAAATCAATTCCGTTAAAAACTGGAAAGAAACTTTCTGAGAAACGGTTTTGTGTTCTCTTAATTCATCTCACAGAGTTACAGCTTTGCCCTCAAGAAGCCTTTCGCTAAGACTGTTCTTGTGGAATTTAAAAAGTGATATTTGGAAGCCCATAGAGGGCTATGGTGAAAAAGGAAATATCTTCAGTTAAAAACTGGAAAGAAGCTTTAAGAGAAACTGCTTTGTGTTCTGTTAATTCATCTCTCAGAGTTACAGCTTTCCCCTCAAGAAGCCTTTCTGTAAGGCTGTTCTTGTGTAATTTGCAAAGTGATATTTGGAAGCCCATAGAGAGCTATGGTGAAAAAGGAAATATCTTCAGTTAAAAACTGGAAAGAAGCTTTTTGAGAAGCTGCTTTGTGTTCTGTTAATTCATCTCACAGAGTTACAACTTTCCCCTCAAGAAGCCTTTCGCTAAGGCTGTTCTTGTGGAATTGGCAAAGGGATATTTGGAAGCCCATAGAGGGCTATGGTGAAAAAGGAAATATCTTCAGTTCCAAACTGGAAAGAAGCTTTCTGAGAAACTTCTTTGTGTTCTGTTAATTCATCTCACAGAGTTAAATCTTTCCCCTCAGGAAGCCTTTCTCTAAGATTGTTCTTGTGGAATTTGCAAAGTGATATTTGGAAGTCCACAGAGGGCTATGGTGAAAAAGAAAATCTCTTCCGTTAAAAACTGGAAAGAAGCTTTCTGAGAAACTCCTTTTTGTTCTGTTAATTCATGTCACAGAGTTACAACTTTCCCCTCAAGAAACCTTTCGCTAAGACTGTTCTTGTGGAACTTGCAAAGTGATATTTGGAACCCCATAGACGGCTATGGTGAAAAAGGAAATGTCTTCAGTTAAAAAGTGGAAAGAAGCTTTTTGAGAAACTGCTTTGTGATCTGTGAATACATCTCACATAGTTACTGCTTACACCTGAAGAAGTCTTTCGTTAAGACTGCTCTGGTGGAATTTAAAAAGTGATATTTTGAAGCCCATAGAGGGCGATGTTGAAAAAGGAAATATCTTCAGTTAAGAACTGCAAAGAAGCTTTCTGAGAAACGGCTTTGTGTTCTCTTAATTCATCTCACAGAATTACAGCTTTCCCCTCAAGAAGCCTTTCGCTAAGACTGTTCTTGTGAAATTTCCAAAGTGATATTTGGAAGCCCAATGAGGGCTATGGTGACAAAGGAAATATCTTCCGTAAAAAACTGGAAAAAAGCTTTCTGAGAAACGGCTTTGTGGTCTGTTAATTCATCTGAGAGAGTTACAGCTTTCCCCTCAAGAAGCCTTTGGCTAAGACTGTTCTTGTGGAATTTGCAAAGTGATATTTGGAAGCCCATACAGGGCTATGACGAAAAAGTAAATATCTTCCGTTAAAAACTGGGAAGAAGCTTTCTGAGAAACTGCTTTGTGTTCTGTTAACTCATCACACAGAGTTACAGGATTTCCCTCAAGAAGCCTTTCCCTATGACTTTTCTGGTGGAATTTGCAAAGTGATATTTGGAAGCCCAATGAGGGCTATGGTGACAAAGGAAATATCTTCCGTAAAAAACTGGAAAAAAGCTTTCTGAGAAACGGCTTTGTGGTCTGTTAATTCATCTGAGAGAGTTACAGCTTTCCCCTCAAGAAGCCTTTGGCTAAGACTGTTCTTGTGGAATTTGCAAAGTGATATTTGGAAGCCCATACAGGGCTATGACGAAAAAGTAAATATCTTCCGTTAAAAACTGGGAAGAAGCTTTCTGAGAAACTGCTTTGTGTTCTGTTAACTCATCACACAGAGTTACAGGATTTCCCTCAAGAAGCCTTTCCCTAGGACTTTTCTGGTGGAATTTGCAAAGTGATATTTGGAAGCCCAATGAGGGCTATGGTGAAAAAGGAAATGTCTTCCGTTAAAAACTGGAAAGAAGCTTTCTGAGAAACGGCTTAGTGTTCTGTTAATTCATCTCACAGAGTTAAGCTTTCCCCTCCAGAAGACTTTAGCTAAGACTGTTCTTGTGGAATTTGCAAGGTGATATTTGGAAGCCCATAGAGGGCTAGGGTGAAAAAGGAAATATCTACAGTTAACAAGTGGAAATAAGCTTTTTGAGACACTGCTTGGTGTTCTGTTAGTTCATCTCACCGATTTACAGCTTTTCCCTCAAGAAGCATTTGGCTAAGACGTTTCTTGTGGAAGTTACAAAGTGATATTTGGAAGCCCGTAGAGGGTTAATGTGAAAAAGAAAATATCTTCAGTTAAAAACTGGAAATATGCTTTCTGAGAACCTGCTTTGTGTTCTGTTAATTCATTTCTCAGAGTTATAGCTTTGCTCTCAAGAAGCCTTTCGCTAATACTGTTATTGTGGAATATGCAAAGTGATATTAGGAAGCCCAGAGAGGGCTATGCTGAAAAAGGAAATATCTTCAGTTAAAAACTGGAAAGAAGCTTTATGAGAAACGGCTTGGTGTTCTGTTAATTCATCTCAAAGAGTTAGAGCTTTCCCCTCAAGAAGCCATTTCCTAAGACTGTTCTTGAGGAATTTGCAAAGAGATATTTGAAAGCCCATAGAGGGCTATGGTGAAAAAGGAAATATCTTCCGTTAAAAACTGGAAAGAATGCTTCTGAGAACCTGCTTTTTGTTCTGTTAATTCATCTCACAGAGTTACATCTTTCCCATCAAGAAGAATTTCGCTAAGATTATTCTTGTGGAATTTGCAAAGTGATATTTGTAAGCCCACAGTGCGCTATGGTGAATTAGGAAATATCCTAAGATAAAATCTGAAAAGAAGCTTTCTGAGAAACTGCTTTGTGTTCTGTTAATTCAATCACAGATTTACAGCTTTCCCATCAAGAAGACTTTCGCGAAGTCTGTTCTTCTGGAATTTGGAAAGTGATATTTGGAAGCCCTTACAGGGCTATGGTGAAAAAGGAAATATCTTCAGTTAAAAACTGGAAAGAATCTTTCTGAGAAACTGCTTTGTGTTCTGTTAATTCATCTCGCAGAGTTACAGCTTTCCCCTCAAGAAGAATTTCGCTAAGACTCTTCTTTTGGAATTTGCAAAGTGATATTTGGAAGCCCGTAGAGGGCTATGGTGAAAAAGTAAAACTCTTCCGTTAAAAACTGGAAAGAAGCTTTCTGAGAAACGGCTTTGTGTTCTCTTAATTCATCTCACAGAGTTACAGCTTTCCCCTCAAGAAGACTTTGGATAAGACTGTTCTTGTGGAATTTGCACAGTGATATTTGGAAGCCCATAGAGTGGTATGGTGAAAAAGGAAATCTCTTTTGTTAAAAGGGGAAAGAAGCTTTTTTGAGAAACTGCTTTGTGTTCTGTTAATTCACCTCAGAGGGTTACAGCTTTCCCCTCAAGAAGCCTTTTGATAAGACTGTTCTTGTGGAACATGCAAAATGATATTTGGACGCCCCTAGAGGGTTATGGTCAAAAAGAAAATATCTTCAGTTAAAAACTGGAAAGAAGCTTTCTGAGAAACTGTTTTGTGTTCTGTTAATTCATCTCATAGAGTTATAGCTTTCCTATCAAGAACCTTTTCGCTACGACTGTTCTTGTGGAATTTGCAAAGTAATATTTGGAAGTCCATAGAGGGCTACGGTGAAAAAGGAAATATCTTCAGTTAAAAACTGGAAAGAAGCTTTCTGTGAAACGGCTTTGGGTTCTGTTAATTCATCTCACAGAGTTACACCTTTCCCCTCAGGAAGCCTTTCGCTAAGACTGTTCTTGTGGAATTGGCAAAGTCATATTTGGAAGCCCATAGAGGGCTATGCTGAAAAAGGAAATCTCTTTCGTTAAAAAGTGGAAAGAAGCTTTCTGAGAAACGGATTTGTGTTCTCTTATTTCATCTCACAGAGTTACAGCATTACACTCAAGAAGCCTTTCGCTAAGACTGTTCTAGTGGGATTTGCATAGTGATATTTGGAAGCCCATAGAGGGCTATGGTGAAAAAGTAAATCTCTTCCGTTAAAAACTGGAAAGAAACTTTCTGTGAAACGGCTTTGTGTTCTTTTAATTCATCTCACAGGGTTACAGCTTTCCCCTCAAGAAGCATTTCGCTAAGACTGTTCTTGTGGAATTCGCAAAGTGATATTTGGAAGCCCTTAGAGGGCTATGGTGAAAAAGGAAATATCTTCAGTTAAAAATTGGAAAGAAGCTTTCTGAGAAACTGCTTTGTATTCTATTAATTCATCTCACACAGTTACAGCTTTCCCCTCAAGAAGCCTTTTGCTAAGGCTGGTCTTGTGGAATTTGCAAAATGATATTTCGAAGCCCATAGAGGGCTATGGTGAAAAAGTAAATATCTTCAGATAAAAACTGGAAAGAAGTTTTTTGAAAATTGCATTGTGTTTTGTTAATTCATCTCACAGAGTTACAGCTTTCACCTCAAGAAGCCTTTCGCTAAGACTGTTCCTGTGGAATTTGCAAAGAGATATTTCGAAGCCCATAGAGGGCTATGGAGAAAATGGAAATATATTCAGTTAAGAACTGGAAAGAAGCTTTCTGAGAAAATGCTTTGTGTTCTGTTAATTCATCTCATAGAGTTACAGCTTTTCCCTCAAACGCCTTTCTCTAAGACTGTTCTTGTGGAATTTAAAAAGTGATATTTGGAAACCCATAGAGGGCTAAGGTGATAAAGGAAATATCCTAAGATAAAAACTGAAACAAAGATTATTGAGAAATTGCTTTGTGTTCTGCTAATTCAACTCAGAGAGTTATAGCTTTCTTCTCAAGAAGCCTTTCGCTTAGACTGTTCTTGTGGAATTTAAAAAGTGATATTTGGAGGCCCATAGAAGGCTAAAGTGAAAAAGGAAATATCTTCAGTTAAAAACTGGAAAGAAGCTTTTGGAGAAACTGCTTTGTGTTCTGTTAATTCATCTCACAGAGTTACAACAATCCAAACAAGAAGCCTTTCTCTAAGACTGTTCTTGTGGAATTTAAAAAGTGATATTTGGAAGCCGATAGAGGGTATGGTGAGAAAGGAAATATCTTCCGTTAAAAACTGGAAAGAAGCTTTCTGAGAAACGGCTTTGTGTTCCCTTAATTCATCTCACAGGGATACAGCTTTCCCCTCAAGAAGCGTTTCTCTATGACTGTTGTTGTGGAATTTCCAAAGTGATATTTGGAAGCCCAGAGAGGGCTATGGTGAAAAAGGAAATACCTTCAGTTCAAAACTGGTAAGAAGCTTTCTGAGAACCTGCTTTGTGTTCTGTCAATTCATCTCACAGAGTTAGAGCATCATCCTCAAGAAGCCTTTCGCTAAGATTGTTCTTGTGGAATTTGCAAAGTGATATTTGGAAGCCCTTAGAGGGCTAAGGTGAAAAAGGAAATCGCTTCCGTTAAAAACTGGAAAGAAGCTTTGTGAGAAACTGCTTTTTGCTCTGTTAAATCATCCCACAGAGTAACAGCTTTCCCCTCAAGAAGCATTTCGCTAAACCTGTTCTTGTGGAATTTGCAAAGAGATATATGAAAGCCCATAGAGGGCTAAGGTGAAAAAGGAAATCAATTCCGTTAAAAACCGGAAAGAAACTTTCTGAGAAACGGCTTTGTGTTCTCTTAATTCATCTCACAGAGTTACAGCTTTGCCCTCAAGAAGCCTTTCGCTAAGACTGTTCTTGTGGAATTTAAAAAGTGATATTTGGAAGCCCATAGAGGGCTATGGTGAAAAAGGAAATATCTTCAGTTAAAAACTGGAAAGAAGCTTTAAGAGAAACTGCTTTGTGTTCTGTTAATTCATCTCTCAGAGTTACAGCTTTCCCCTCAAGAAGCCTTTCTGTAAGGCTGTTCTTGTGTAATTTGCAAAGTGATATTTGGAAGCCCATAGAGGGCTATGGTGAAAAAGGAAATATCTTCAGTTAAAAACTGGAAAGAAGCTTTTTGAGAAGCTGCTTTGTGTTCTGTTAATTCATCTCACAGAGTTACAACTTTCCCCTCAAGAAGCCTTTCGCTAAGGCTGTTCTTGTGGAATTGGCAAAGGGATATTTGGAAGCCCATAGAGGGCTATGGAGAAAATGGAAATATATTCAGTTAAGAACTGGAAAGAAGCTTTCTGAGAAAATGCTTTGTGTTCTGTTAATTCATCTCATAGAGTTACAGCTTTTCCCTCAAACGCCTTTCTCTAAGACTGTTCTTGTGGAATTTAAAAAGTGATATTTGGAAACCCATAGAGGGCTAAGGTGATAAAGGAAATATCCTAAGATAAAAACTGAAACAAAGATTATTGAGAAATTGCTTTGTGTTCTGCTAATTCAACTCAGAGAGTTATAGCTTTCCTCTCAAGAAGCCTTTCGCTTAGACTGTTCTTGTGGAATTTAAAAAGTGATATTTGGAGGCCCATAGAAGGCTAAAGTGAAAAAGGAAATATCTTCAGTTAAAAACTGGAAAGAAGCTTTTGGAGAAACTGCTTTGTGTTCTGTTAATTCATCTCACAGAGTTACAACAATCCAAACAAGAAGCCTTTCTCTAAGACTGTTCTTGTGGAATCTAAAAAGTGATATTTGGAAGCCGATAGAGGGTATGGTGAGAAAGGAAATATCTTCCGTTAAAAACTGGAAAGAAGCTTTCTGAGAAACGGCTTTGTGTTCCCTTAATTCATCTCACAGGGATGCAGCTTTCCCCTCAAGAAGCGTTTCTCTATGACTGTTGTTGTGGAATTTCCAAAGTGATATTTGGAAGCCCAGAGAGGGCTATGGTGAAAAAGGAAATACCTTCAGTTCAAAACTGGTAAGAAGCTTTCTGAGAAACTGCTTTGTGTTCTGTCAGTTCATCTCACAGAGTTAGAGCATTATCCTCAAGAAGCCTTTCGCTAAGATTGTTCTTGTGGAATTTGCAAAGTGATATTTGGAAGCCCTTAGAGGGCTAAGGTGAAAAAGGAAATCTCTTCCGTTAAAAACTGGAAAGAAGCTTTGTGAGAAACTGCTTTTTGCTCTGTTAAATCATCCCACAGAGTAACAGCTTTCCCCTCAAGAAGCATTTCGCTAAACCTGTTCTTGTGGAATTTGCAAAGAGATATATGAAAGCCCATAGAGGGCTAAGGTGAAAAAGGAAATCAATTCCGTTAAAAACTGGAAAGAAACTTTCTGAGAAACGGTTTTGTGTTCTCTTAATTCATCTCACAGAGTTACAGCTTTGCCCTCAAGAAGCCTTTCGCTAAGACTGTTCTTGTGGAATTTAAAAAGTGATATTTGGAAGCCCATAGAGGGCTATGGTGAAAAAGGAAATATCTTCAGTTAAAAACTGGAAAGAAGCTTTAAGAGAAACTGCTTTGTGTTCTGTTAATTCATCTCTCAGAGTTACAGCTTTCCCCTCAAGAAGCCTTTCTGTAAGGCTGTTCTTGTGTAATTTGCAAAGTGATATTTGGAAGCCCATAGAGAGCTATGGTGAAAAAGGAAATATCTTCAGTTAAAAACTGGAAAGAAGCTTTTTGAGAAGCTGCTTTGTGTTCTGTTAATTCATCTCACAGAGTTACAACTTTCCCCTCAAGAAGCCTTTCGCTAAGGCTGTTCTTGTGGAATTGGCAAAGGGATATTTGGAAGCCCATAGAGGGCTATGGTGAAAAAGGAAATATCTTCAGTTCCAAACTGGAAAGAAGCTTTCTGAGAAACTTCTTTGTGTTCTGTTAATTCATCTCACAGAGTTAAATCTTTCCCCTCAGGAAGCCTTTCTCTAAGATTGTTCTTGTGGAATTTGCAAAGTGATATTTGGAAGTCCACAGAGGGCTATGGTGAAAAAGAAAATCTCTTCCGTTAAAAACTGGAAAGAAGCTTTCTGAGAAACTCCTTTTTGTTCTGTTAATTCATGTCACAGAGTTACAACTTTCCCCTCAAGAAACCTTTCGCTAAGACTGTTCTTGTGGAACTTGCAAAGTGATATTTGGAACCCCATAGACGGCTATGGTGAAAAAGGAAATGTCTTCAGTTAAAAAGTGGAAAGAAGCTTTTTGAGAAACTGCTTTGTGATCTGTGAATACATCTCACATAGTTACTGCTTACACCTGAAGAAGTCTTTCGTTAAGACTGCTCTGGTGGAATTTAAAAAGTGATATTTTGAAGCCCATAGAGGGCGATGTTGAAAAAGGAAATATCTTCAGTTAAGAACTGCAAAGAAGCTTTCTGAGAAACGGCTTTGTGTTCTCTTAATTCATCTCACAGAATTACAGCTTTCCCCTCAAGAAGCCTTTCGCTAAGACTGTTCTTGTGAAATTTCCAAAGTGATATTTGGAAGCCCAATGAGGGCTATGGTGACAAAGGAAATATCTTCCGTAAAAAACTGGAAAAAAGCTTTCTGAGAAACGGCTTTGTGGTCTGTTAATTCATCTGAGAGAGTTACAGCTTTCCCCTCAAGAAGCCTTTGGCTAAGACTGTTCTTGTGGAATTTGCAAAGTGATATTTGGAAGCCCATACAGGGCTATGACGAAAAAGTAAATATCTTCCGTTAAAAACTGGGAAGAAGCTTTCTGAGAAACTGCTTTGTGTTCTGTTAACTCATCACACAGAGTTACAGGATTTCCCTCAAGAAGCCTTTCCCTATGACTTTTCTGGTGGAATTTGCAAAGTGATATTTGGAAGCCCAATGAGGGCTATGGTGACAAAGGAAATATCTTCCGTAAAAAACTGGAAAAAAGCTTTCTGAGAAACGGCTTTGTGGTCTGTTAATTCATCTGAGAGAGTTACAGCTTTCCCCTCAAGAAGCCTTTGGCTAAGACTGTTCTTGTGGAATTTGCAAAGTGATATTTGGAAGCCCATACAGGGCTATGACGAAAAAGTAAATATCTTCCGTTAAAAACTGGGAAGAAGCTTTCTGAGAAACTGCTTTGTGTTCTGTTAACTCATCACACAGAGTTACAGGATTTCCCTCAAGAAGCCTTTCCCTAGGACTTTTCTGGTGGAATTTGCAAAGTGATATTTGGAAGCCCAATGAGGGCTATGGTGAAAAAGGAAATGTCTTCCGTTAAAAACTGGAAAGAAGCTTTCTGAGAAACGGCTTAGTGTTCTGTTAATTCATCTCACAGAGTTAAGCTTTCCCCTCCAGAAGACTTTAGCTAAGACTGTTCTTGTGGAATTTGCAAGGTGATATTTGGAAGCCCATAGAGGGCTAGGGTGAAAAAGGAAATATCTACAGTTAACAAGTGGAAATAAGCTTTTTGAGACACTGCTTGGTGTTCTGTTAGTTCATCTCACCGATTTACAGCTTTTCCCTCAAGAAGCATTTGGCTAAGACGTTTCTTGTGGAAGTTACAAAGTGATATTTGGAAGCCCGTAGAGGGTTAATGTGAAAAAGAAAATATCTTCAGTTAAAAACTGGAAATATGCTTTCTGAGAACCTGCTTTGTGTTCTGTTAATTCATTTCTCAGAGTTATAGCTTTGCTCTCAAGAAGCCTTTCGCTAATACTGTTATTGTGGAATATGCAAAGTGATATTAGGAAGCCCAGAGAGGGCTATGCTGAAAAAGGAAATATCTTCAGTTAAAAACTGGAAAGAAGCTTTATGAGAAACGGCTTGGTGTTCTGTTAATTCATCTCAAAGAGTTAGAGCTTTCCCCTCAAGAAGCCATTTCCTAAGACTGTTCTTGAGGAATTTGCAAAGAGATATTTGAAAGCCCATAGAGGGCTATGGTGAAAAAGGAAATATCTTCCGTTAAAAACTGGAAAGAATGCTTCTGAGAACCTGCTTTTTGTTCTGTTAATTCATCTCACAGAGTTACATCTTTCCCATCAAGAAGAATTTCGCTAAGATTATTCTTGTGGAATTTGCAAAGTGATATTTGTAAGCCCACAGTGCGCTATGGTGAATTAGGAAATATCCTAAGATAAAATCTGAAAAGAAGCTTTCTGAGAAACTGCTTTGTGTTCTGTTAATTCAATCACAGATTTACAGCTTTCCCATCAAGAAGACTTTCGCGAAGTCTGTTCTTCTGGAATTTGGAAAGTGATATTTGGAAGCCCTTACAGGGCTATGGTGAAAAAGGAAATATCTTCAGTTAAAAACTGGAAAGAATCTTTCTGAGAAACTGCTTTGTGTTCTGTTAATTCATCTCGCAGAGTTACAGCTTTCCCCTCAAGAAGAATTTCGCTAAGACTCTTCTTTTGGAATTTGCAAAGTGATATTTGGAAGCCCGTAGAGGGCTATGGTGAAAAAGTAAAACTCTTCCGTTAAAAACTGGAAAGAAGCTTTCTGAGAAACGGCTTTGTGTTCTCTTAATTCATCTCACAGAGTTACAGCTTTCCCCTCAAGAAGACTTTGGATAAGACTGTTCTTGTGGAATTTGCACAGTGATATTTGGAAGCCCATAGAGTGGTATGGTGAAAAAGGAAATCTCTTTTGTTAAAAGGGGAAAGAAGCTTTTTTGAGAAACTGCTTTGTGTTCTGTTAATTCACCTCAGAGGGTTACAGCTTTCCCCTCAAGAAGCCTTTTGATAAGACTGTTCTTGTGGAACATGCAAAATGATATTTGGACGCCCCTAGAGGGTTATGGTCAAAAAGAAAATATCTTCAGTTAAAAACTGGAAAGAAGCTTTCTGAGAAACTGTTTTGTGTTCTGTTAATTCATCTCATAGAGTTATAGCTTTCCTATCAAGAACCTTTTCGCTACGACTGTTCTTGTGGAATTTGCAAAGTAATATTTGGAAGTCCATAGAGGGCTACGGTGAAAAAGGAAATATCTTCAGTTAAAAACTGGAAAGAAGCTTTCTGTGAAACGGCTTTGGGTTCTGTTAATTCATCTCACAGAGTTACACCTTTCCCCTCAGGAAGCCTTTCGCTAAGACTGTTCTTGTGGAATTGGCAAAGTCATATTTGGAAGCCCATAGAGGGCTATGCTGAAAAAGGAAATCTCTTTCGTTAAAAAGTGGAAAGAAGCTTTCTGAGAAACGGATTTGTGTTCTCTTATTTCATCTCACAGAGTTACAGCATTACACTCAAGAAGCCTTTCGCTAAGACTGTTCTAGTGGGATTTGCATAGTGATATTTGGAAGCCCATAGAGGGCTATGGTGAAAAAGTAAATCTCTTCCGTTAAAAACTGGAAAGAAACTTTCTGTGAAACGGCTTTGTGTTCTTTTAATTCATCTCACAGGGTTACAGCTTTCCCCTCAAGAAGCATTTCGCTAAGACTGTTCTTGTGGAATTCGCAAAGTGATATTTGGAAGCCCTTAGAGGGCTATGGTGAAAAAGGAAATATCTTCAGTTAAAAATTGGAAAGAAGCTTTCTGAGAAACTGCTTTGTATTCTATTAATTCATCTCACACAGTTACAGCTTTCCCCTCAAGAAGCCTTTTGCTAAGGCTGGTCTTGTGGAATTTGCAAAATGATATTTCGAAGCCCATAGAGGGCTATGGTGAAAAAGTAAATATCTTCAGATAAAAACTGGAAAGAAGTTTTTTGAAAATTGCATTGTGTTTTGTTAATTCATCTCACAGAGTTACAGCTTTCACCTCAAGAAGCCTTTCGCTAAGACTGTTCCTGTGGAATTTGCAAAGAGATATTTCGAAGCCCATAGAGGGCTATGGAGAAAATGGAAATATATTCAGTTAAGAACTGGAAAGAAGCTTTCTGAGAAAATGCTTTGTGTTCTGTTAATTCATCTCATAGAGTTACAGCTTTTCCCTCAAACGCCTTTCTCTAAGACTGTTCTTGTGGAATTTAAAAAGTGATATTTGGAAACCCATAGAGGGCTAAGGTGATAAAGGAAATATCCTAAGATAAAAACTGAAACAAAGATTATTGAGAAATTGCTTTGTGTTCTGCTAATTCAACTCAGAGAGTTATAGCTTTCTTCTCAAGAAGCCTTTCGCTTAGACTGTTCTTGTGGAATTTAAAAAGTGATATTTGGAGGCCCATAGAAGGCTAAAGTGAAAAAGGAAATATCTTCAGTTAAAAACTGGAAAGAAGCTTTTGGAGAAACTGCTTTGTGTTCTGTTAATTCATCTCACAGAGTTACAACAATCCAAACAAGAAGCCTTTCTCTAAGACTGTTCTTGTGGAATTTAAAAAGTGATATTTGGAAGCCGATAGAGGGTATGGTGAGAAAGGAAATATCTTCCGTTAAAAACTGGAAAGAAGCTTTCTGAGAAACGGCTTTGTGTTCCCTTAATTCATCTCACAGGGATACAGCTTTCCCCTCAAGAAGCGTTTCTCTATGACTGTTGTTGTGGAATTTCCAAAGTGATATTTGGAAGCCCAGAGAGGGCTATGGTGAAAAAGGAAATACCTTCAGTTCAAAACTGGTAAGAAGCTTTCTGAGAACCTGCTTTGTGTTCTGTCAATTCATCTCACAGAGTTAGAGCATCATCCTCAAGAAGCCTTTCGCTAAGATTGTTCTTGTGGAATTTGCAAAGTGATATTTGGAAGCCCTTAGAGGGCTAAGGTGAAAAAGGAAATCGCTTCCGTTAAAAACTGGAAAGAAGCTTTGTGAGAAACTGCTTTTTGCTCTGTTAAATCATCCCACAGAGTAACAGCTTTCCCCTCAAGAAGCATTTCGCTAAACCTGTTCTTGTGGAATTTGCAAAGAGATATATGAAAGCCCATAGAGGGCTAAGGTGAAAAAGGAAATCAATTCCGTTAAAAACCGGAAAGAAACTTTCTGAGAAACGGCTTTGTGTTCTCTTAATTCATCTCACAGAGTTACAGCTTTGCCCTCAAGAAGCCTTTCGCTAAGACTGTTCTTGTGGAATTTAAAAAGTGATATTTGGAAGCCCATAGAGGGCTATGGTGAAAAAGGAAATATCTTCAGTTAAAAACTGGAAAGAAGCTTTAAGAGAAACTGCTTTGTGTTCTGTTAATTCATCTCTCAGAGTTACAGCTTTCCCCTCAAGAAGCCTTTCTGTAAGGCTGTTCTTGTGTAATTTGCAAAGTGATATTTGGAAGCCCATAGAGGGCTATGGTGAAAAAGGAAATATCTTCAGTTAAAAACTGGAAAGAAGCTTTTTGAGAAGCTGCTTTGTGTTCTGTTAATTCATCTCACAGAGTTACAACTTTCCCCTCAAGAAGCCTTTCGCTAAGGCTGTTCTTGTGGAATTGGCAAAGGGATATTTGGAAGCCCATAGAGGGCTATGGTGAAAAAGGAAATATCTTCAGTTCCAAACTGGAAAGAAGCTTTCTGAGAAACTTCTTTGTGTTCTGTTAATTCATCTCACAGAGTTAAATCTTTCCCCTCAGGAAGCCTTTCTCTAAGATTGTTCTTGTGGAATTTGCAAAGTGATATTTGGAAGTCCACAGAGGGCTATGGTGAAAAAGAAAATCTCTTCCGTTAAAAACTGGAAAGAAGCTTTCTGAGAAACTCCTTTTTGTTCTGTTAATTCATGTCACAGAGTTACAACTTTCCCCTCAAGAAACCTTTCGCTAAGACTGTTCTTGTGGAACTTGCAAAGTGATATTTGGAACCCCATAGACGGCTATGGTGAAAAAGGAAATGTCTTCAGTTAAAAAGTGGAAAGAAGCTTTTTGAGAAACTGCTTTGTGATCTGTGAATACATCTCACATAGTTACTGCTTTCACCTGAAGAAGTCTTTCGTTAAGACTGCTCTGGTGGAATTTAAAAAGTGATATTTTGAAGCCCATAGAGGGCAATGATGAAAAAGGAAATATCTTCAGTTAAGAACTGCAAAGAAGCTTTCTGAGAAACGGCTTTGTGTTCTCTTAATTCATCTCACAGAATTACAGCTTCCCCTCAAGAAGCCTTTCGCTAAGACTGTTCTTGTGAAATTTCCAAAGTGATATTTGGAAGCCCAATGAGGGCTATGGTGACAAAGGAAATATCTTCCGTAAAAAACTGGAAAAAAGCTTTCTGAGAAACTGCTTTGTGTTCTGTTAACTCATCACACAGAGTTACAGGATTTCCCTCAAGAAGCCTTTCCCTAGGACTTTTCTGGTGGAATTTGCAAAGTGATATTTGGAAGCCCAATGAGGGCTATGGTGAAAAAGGAAATGTCTTCCGTTAAAAACTGGAAAGAAGCTTTCTGAGAAACGGCTTAGTGTTCTGTTAATTCATCTCACAGAGTTAAGCTTTCCCCTCCAGAAGCCTTTAGCTAAGACTGTTCTTGTGGAATTTGCAAGGTGATATTTGGAAGCCTATAGAGGGCTAGGGTGAAAAAGGAAATATCTACAGTTAACAAGTGGAAATAAGCTTTTTGAGACACTGCTTGGTGTTCTGTTAGTTCATCTCACCGATTTACAGCTTTTCCCTCAAGAAGCATTTGGCTAAGACGTTTCTTGTGGAAGTTACAAAGTGATATTTGGAAGCCCGTAGAGGGTTAATGTGAAAAAGAAAATATCTTCAGTTAAAAACTGGAAATAAGCTTTCTGAGAACCTGCTTTGTGTTCTGTTAATTCATTTCTCAGAGTTATAGCTTTGCTCTCAAGAAGCCTTTCGCTAATACTGTTATTGTGGAATTTGCAAAGTGATATTAGGAAGCCCAGAGTGGGCTATGCTAAAAAAGGAAATATCTTTAGTTAAAAACTGGAAAGAAGCTTTCTGAGAAACGGCTTGGTGTTCTGTTAATTCATCTCAAAGAGTTAGAGCTTTCCCCTCAAGAAGCCATTTCCTAAGACTGTTCTTGAGGAATTTGCAAAGAGATATTTGAAAGCCCATAGAGGGCTATGGTGAAAAAGGAAATATCTTCCGTTAAAAACTGGAAAGAATGCTTCTGAGAACCTGCTTTTTGTTCTGTTAATTCATCTCACAGAGTTACATCTTTCCCATCAAGAAGAATTTCGCTAAGATTATTCTTGTGGAATTTGCAAAGTGATATTTGTAAGCCCACAGTGCGCTATGGTGAATTAGGAAATATCCTAAGATAAAATCTGAAAAGAAGCTTTCTGAGAAACTGCTTTGTGTTCTGTTAATTCAATCACAGATTTACAGCTTTCCCATCAAGAAGACTTTCGCGAAGTCTGTTCTTCTGGAATTTGGAAAGTGATATTTGGAAGCCCTTACAGGGCTATGGTGAAAAAGGAAATATCTTCAGTTAAAAACTGGAAAGAATCTTTCTGAGAAACTGCTTTGTGTTCTGTTAATTCATCTCGCAGAGTTACAGCTTTCCCCTCAAGAAGAATTTCGCTAAGACTCTTCTTTTGGAATTTGCAAAGTGATATTTGGAAGCCCGTAGAGGGCTATGGTGAAAAAGTAAAACTCTTCCGTTAAAAACTGGAAAGAAGCTTTCTGAGAAACGGCTTTGTGTTCTCTTAATTCATCTCACAGAGTTACAGCTTTCCCCTCAAGAAGACTTTGGATAAGACTGTTCTTGTGGAATTTGCACAGTGATATTTGGAAGCCCATAGAGTGGTATGGTGAAAAAGGAAATCTCTTTTGTTAAAAGGGGAAAGAAGCTTTTTTGAGAAACTGCTTTGTGTTCTGTTAATTCACCTCAGAGGGTTACAGCTTTCCCCTCAAGAAGCCTTTTGATAAGACTGTTCTTGTGGAACATGCAAAATGATATTTGGACGCCCCTAGAGGGTTATGGTCAAAAAGAAAATATCTTCAGTTAAAAACTGGAAAGAAGCTTTCTGAGAAACTGTTTTGTGTTCTGTTAATTCATCTCATAGAGTTATAGCTTTCCTATCAAGAACCTTTTCGCTACGACTGTTCTTGTGGAATTTGCAAAGTAATATTTGGAAGTCCATAGAGGGCTACGGTGAAAAAGGAAATATCTTCAGTTAAAAACTGGAAAGAAGCTTTCTGTGAAACGGCTTTGGGTTCTGTTAATTCATCTCACAGAGTTACACCTTTCCCCTCAGGAAGCCTTTCGCTAAGACTGTTCTTGTGGAATTGGCAAAGTCATATTTGGAAGCCCATAGAGGGCTATGCTGAAAAAGGAAATCTCTTTCGTTAAAAAGTGGAAAGAAGCTTTCTGAGAAACGGATTTGTGTTCTCTTATTTCATCTCACAGAGTTACAGCATTACACTCAAGAAGCCTTTCGCTAAGACTGTTCTAGTGGGATTTGCATAGTGATATTTGGAAGCCCATAGAGGGCTATGGTGAAAAAGTAAATCTCTTCCGTTAAAAACTGGAAAGAAACTTTCTGTGAAACGGCTTTGTGTTCTTTTAATTCATCTCACAGGGTTACAGCTTTCCCCTCAAGAAGCATTTCGCTAAGACTGTTCTTGTGGAATTCGCAAAGTGATATTTGGAAGCCCTTAGAGGGCTATGGTGAAAAAGGAAATATCTTCAGTTAAAAATTGGAAAGAAGCTTTCTGAGAAACTGCTTTGTATTCTATTAATTCATCTCACACAGTTACAGCTTTCCCCTCAAGAAGCCTTTTGCTAAGGCTGGTCTTGTGGAATTTGCAAAATGATATTTCGAAGCCCATAGAGGGCTATGGTGAAAAAGTAAATATCTTCAGATAAAAACTGGAAAGAAGTTTTTTGAAAATTGCATTGTGTTTTGTTAATTCATCTCACAGAGTTACAGCTTTCACCTCAAGAAGCCTTTCGCTAAGACTGTTCCTGTGGAATTTGCAAAGAGATATTTCGAAGCCCATAGAGGGCTATGGAGAAAATGGAAATATATTCAGTTAAGAACTGGAAAGAAGCTTTCTGAGAAAATGCTTTGTGTTCTGTTAATTCATCTCATAGAGTTACAGCTTTTCCCTCAAACGCCTTTCTCTAAGACTGTTCTTGTGGAATTTAAAAAGTGATATTTGGAAACCCATAGAGGGCTAAGGTGATAAAGGAAATATCCTAAGATAAAAACTGAAACAAAGATTATTGAGAAATTGCTTTGTGTTCTGCTAATTCAACTCAGAGAGTTA
The DNA here is from genome assembly GCF_047675955.1 of Chlorocebus sabaeus. NCBI lineage: Eukaryota > Metazoa > Chordata > Mammalia > Primates > Cercopithecidae > Chlorocebus > Chlorocebus sabaeus. Next base: position 219,252 of record NW_027327671.1, on the reverse strand, counting down.
TAGCTTTCTTCTCAAGAAGCCTTTCGCTTAGACTGTTCTTGTGGAATTTAAAAAGTGATATTTGGAGGCTCATAGAAGGCTAAAGTGAAAAAGGAAATATCTTCAGTTAAAAACTGGAAAGAAGCTTTTGGAGAAACTGCTTTGTGTTCTGTTAATTCATCTCACAGAGTTACAACAATCCAAACAAGAAGCCTTTCTCTAAGACTGTTCTTGTGGAATTTAAAAAGTGATATTTGGAAGCCGATAGAGGGTATGGTGAGAAAGGAAATATCTTCCGTTAAAAACTGGAAAGAAGCTTTCTGAGAAACGGCTTTGTGTTCCCTTAATTCATCTCACAGGGATACAGCTTTCCCCTCAAGAAGCGTTTCTCTATGACTGTTGTTGTGGAATTTCCAAAGTGATATTTGGAAGCCCAGAGAGGGCTATGGTGAAAAAGGAAATACCTTCAGTTCAAAACTGGTAAGAAGCTTTCTGAGAAACTGCTTTGTGTTCTGTCAATTCATCTCACAGAGTTAGAGCATTATCCTCAAGAAGCCTTTCGCTAAGATTGTTCTTGTGGAATTTGCAAAGTGATATTTGGAAGCCCTTAGAGGGCTAAGGTGAAAAAGGAAATCTCTTCCGTTAAAAACTGGAAAGAAGCTTTGTGAGAAACTGCTTTTTGCTCTGTTAAATCATCCCACAGAGTAACAGCTTTCCCCTCAAGAAGCATTTCGCTAAACCTGTTCTTGTGGAATTTGCAAAGAGATATATGAAAGCCCATAGAGGGCTAAGGTGAAAAAGGAAATCAATTCCGTTAAAAACCGGAAAGAAACTTTCTGAGAAACGGCTTTGTGTTCTCTTAATTCATCTCACAGAGTTACAGCTTTGCCCTCAAGAAGCCTTTCGCTAAGACTGTTCTTGTGGAATTTAAAAAGTGATATTTGGAAGCCCATAGAGGGCTATGGTGAAAAAGGAAATATCTTCAGTTAAAAACTGGAAAGAAGCTTTAAGAGAAACTGCTTTGTGTTCTGTTAATTCATCTCTCAGATTTACAGCTTTCCCCTCAAGAAGCCTTTCTGTAAGGCTGTTCTTGTGTAATTTGCAAAGTGATATTTGGAAGCCCATAGAGGGCTATGGTGAAAAAGGAAATATCTTCAGTTAAAAACTGGAAAGAAGCTTTTTGAGAAGCTGCTTTGTGTTCTGTTAATTCATCTCACAGAGTTACAACTTTCCCCTCAAGAAGCCTTTCGCTAAGGCTGTTCTTGTGGAATTGGCAAAGGGATATTTGGAAGCCCATAGAGGGCTATGGTGAAAAAGGAAATATCTTCAGTTCCAAACTGGAAAGAAGCTTTCTGAGAAACTTCTTTGTGTTCTGTTAATTCATCTCACAGAGTTAAATCTTTCCCCTCAGGAAGCCTTTCTCTAAGATTGTTCTTGTGGAATTTGCAAAGTGATATTTGGAAGTCCACAGAGGGCTATGGTGAAAAAGAAAATCTCTTCCGTTAAAAACTGGAAAGAAGCTTTCTGAGAAACTCCTTTTTGTTCTGTTAATTCATGTCACAGAGTTACAACTTTCCCCTCAAGAAACCTTTCGCTAAGACTGTTCTTGTGGAACTTGCAAAGTGATATTTGGAACCCCATAGACGGCTATGGTGAAAAAGGAAATGTCTTCAGTTAAAAAGTGGAAAGAAGCTTTTTGAGAAACTGCTTTGTGATCTGTGAATACATCTCACATAGTTACTGCTTTCACCTGAAGAAGTCTTTCGTTAAGACTGCTCTGGTGGAATTTAAAAAGTGATATTTTGAAGCCCATAGAGGGCGATGTTGAAAAAGGAAATATCTTCAGTTAAGAACTGCAAAGAAGCTTTCTGAGAAACGGCTTTGTGTTCTCTTAATTCATCTCACAGAATTACAGCTTTCCCCTCAAGAAGCCTTTCGCTAAGACTGTTCTTGTGAAATTTCCAAAGTGATATTTGGAAGCCCAATGAGGGCTATGGTGACAAAGGAAATATCTTCCGTAAAAAACTGGAAAAAAGCTTTCTGAGAAACGGCTTTGTGGTCTGTTAATTCATCTGAGAGAGTTACAGCTTTCCCCTCAAGAAGCCTTTGGCTAAGACTGTTCTTGTGGAATTTGCAAAGTGATATTTGGAAGCCCATACAGGGCTATGACGAAAAAGTAAATATCTTCCGTTAAAAACTGGGAAGAAGCTTTCTGAGAAACTGCTTTGTGTTCTGTTAACTCATCACACAGAGTTACAGGATTTCCCTCAAGAAGCCTTTCCCTATGACTTTTCTGGTGGAATTTGCAAAGTGATATTTGGAAGCCCAATGAGGGCTATGGTAACAAAGGAAATATCTTCCGTAAAAAACTGGAAAAAAGCTTTCTGAGAAACGGCTTTGTGGTCTGTTAATTCATCTGAGAGAGTTACAGCTTTCCCCTCAAGAAGCCTTTGGCTAAGACTGTTCTTGTGGAATTTGCAAAGTGATATTTGGAAGCCCATACAGGGCTATGACGAAAAAGTAAATATCTTCCGTTAAAAACTGGGAAGAAGCTTTCTGAGAAACTGCTTTGTGTTCTGTTAACTCATCACACAGAGTTACAGGATTTCCCTCAAGAAGCCTTTCCCTAGGACTTTTCTGGTGGAATTTGCAAAGTGATATTTGGAAGCCCAATGAGGGCTATGGTGAAAAAGGAAATGTCTTCCGTTAAAAACTGGAAAGAAGCTTTCTGAGAAACGGCTTAGTGTTCTGTTAATTCATCTCACAGAGTTAAGCTTTCCCCTCCAGAAGCCTTTAGCTAAGACTGTTCTTGTGGAATTTGGAAGGTGATATTTGGAAGCCTATAGAGGGCTAGGGTGAAAAAGGAAATATCTACAGTTAACAAGTGGAAATAAGCTTTTTGAGACACTGCTTGGTGTTCTGTTAGTTCATCTCACCGATTTACAGCTTTTCCCTCAAGAAGCATTTGGCTAAGACGTTTCTTGTGGAAGTTACAAAGTGATATTTGGAAGCCCGTAGAGGGTTAATGTGAAAAAGAAAATATCTTCAGTTAAAAACTGGAAATATGCTTTCTGAGAACCTGCTTTGTGTTCTGTTAATTCATTTCTCAGAGTTATAGCTTTGCTCTCAAGAAGCCTTTCGCTAATACTGTTATTGTGGAATTTGCAAAGTGATATTAGGAAGCCCAGAGTGGGCTATGCTAAAAAAGGAAATATCTTTAGTTAAAAACTGGAAAGAAGCTTTATGAGAAACGGCTTGGTGTTCTGTTAATTCATCTCAAAGAGTTAGAGCTTTCCCCTCAAGAAGCCATTTCCTAAGACTGTTCTTGAGGAATTTGCAAAGAGATATTTGAAAGCCCATAGAGGGCTATGGTGAAAAAGGAAATATCTTCCGTTAAAAACTGGAAAGAATGCTTCTGAGAACCTGCTTTTTGTTCTGTTAATTCATCTCACAGAGTTACATCTTTCCCATCAAGAAGAATTTCGCTAAGATTATTCTTGTGGAATTTGCAAAGTGATATTTGTAAGGCCACAGTGCGCTATGGTGAATTAGGAAATATCCTAAGATAAAATCTGAAAAGAAGCTTTCTGAGAAACTGCTTTGTGTTCTGTTAATTCAATCACAGATTTACAGCTTTCCCATCAAGAAGACTTTCGCGAAGTCTGTTCTTCTGGAATTTGGAAAGTGATATTTGGAAGCCCTTACAGGGCTATGGTGAAAAAGGAAATATCTTCAGTTAAAAACTGGAAAGAATCTTTCTGAGAAACTGCTTTGTGTTCTGTTAATTCATCTCGCAGAGTTACAGCTTTCCCCTCAAGAAGAATTTCGCTAAGACTCTTCTTTTGGAATTTGCAAAGTGATATTTGGAAGCCCGTAGAGGGCTATGGTGAAAAAGTAAAACTCTTCCGTTAAAAACTGGAAAGAAGCTTTCTGAGAAACGGCTTTGTGTTCTCTTAATTCATCTCACAGAGTTACAGCTTTCCCCTCAAGAAGACTTTGGATAAGACTGTTCTTGTGGAATTTGCACAGTGATATTTGGAAGCCCATAGAGTGGTATGGTGAAAAAGGAAATCTCTTTTGTTAAAAGGGGAAAGAAGCTTTTTTGAGAAACTGCTTTGTGTTCTGTTAATTCACCTCAGAGGGTTACAGCTTTCCCCTCAAGAAGCCTTTTGCTAAGACTGTTCTTGTGGAACGTGCAAAATGATATTTGGAAGCCCATAGAGGGTTATGGTCAAAAAGAAAATATCTTCAGTTAAAAACTGGAAAGAAGCTTTCTGAGAAACTGTTTTGTGTTCTGTTAATTCATCTCATAGAGTTATAGCTTTCCTATCAAGAACCTTTTCGCTACGACTGTTCTTGTGGAATTTGCAAAGTAATATTTGGAAGTCCATAGAGGGCTACGGTGAAAAAGAAAATATCTTCAGTTAAAAACTGGAAAGAAGCTTTCCGTGAAACGGCTTTGGGTTCTGTTAATTCATCTCACAGAGTTACACCTTTCCCCTCAGGAAGCCTTTCGCTAAGACTGTTCTTGTGGAATTGGCAAAGTCATATTTGGAAGCCCATAGAGGGCTAGGCTGAAAAAGGAAATCTCTTTCGTTAAAAAGTGGAAAGAAGCTTTCTGAGAAACGGATTTGTGTTCTCTTATTTCATCTCACAGAGTTACAGCATTACACTCAAGAAGCCTTTCGCTAAGACTGTTCTAGTGGGATTTGCATAGTGATATTTGGAAGCCCATAGAGGGCTATGGTGAAAAAGTAAATCTCTTCCGTTAAAAACTGGAAAGAAGCTTTCTGTGAAACGGCTTTGTGTTCTTTTAATTCATCTCACAGGGTTACAGCTTTCTCCTCAAGAAGCCTTTCGCTGAGACAGTTCTTGTGGAATTTGCAAAGTGATATTTGGAAGCCCATAGAGGTTTATGGTAAAAAAGGAAATATCTTCAGTTGAAAACTGGAAAGAAGATTTCTGAGAAACTGCTTTCGGTTCTGTTAATACATCTCACAGAGTTGCAACTTTCCCCTCAAGAAGCCTTTCGCTAAGACTGTTCTTGTGGAATTTGCAAAGTGATATTTGGAAGCCCATGAAGGGATATGGTGATAAAGCAATATCCTAAGATAAAAACTGAAAAGAAGCTTTCTGAGAAACTGCTTTGTGTTCTGTTAATTCATCTCACAGTGTTATAGCTTTCCCATCAAGAAGCCTTTCGGTAACAATGTTCTTGTGAAATTTGCAAAGTGATATTTAGAAGCCCAGAGAGGGCTATGAAAAAAGCAAATATCCTAAGATAAAAAGTGAAAGAAGCTTTCTGAGAAACTGGTTTGAGTTCTGTTAATTCATCTCACAGAGTTACAGCTTTCCTCTCAAGAAGCCTTTCGTTAAGACTGTTCTTGTGGGATTTGCAAAGTGATATTTGGAAGCCCATAGGTGGCTATGGTGAGAAACGAAACAAATTCAGTTAAAAACAGGAAAGAAGCTTTTTGAGAAACTGGTTTGTGTTCTGTTAATTCATCTCACAGAATTACAGCGTTCTCCTCAAGAAGCCTTTCGCTAAGGCTGTTCTTGTGGAATTTGCAAAGGGATATTTGGAAGCCTGTAGAGGTCTATGGTGTAAATGGAAATATCTTCAATTAACTACTTGAAAGAAGCTTTCTGAGAAACTGCTTTGTGTTCTATTAATTCATCTCACAGAGTTACAGCTTTCCCGTCAAGAAGCCTTTTGCTAAGATTGTTTTTGTGGAATTTTCAAGGTGTTATTCGGAGGCCCATAGAGGGCTATGGTGAAAATGGAGATATCCTAAGATAAAAACCGAAAAGAAGCTTTCTGAGAAACTGCTTGCTTTTCTGTTAATTCATCTCACACAGTTACAGTCTCTTCCTCAAGAAGCCTTTCGCTAAGACTGTTCTTGTGGAATTTGCAAAGAGATATCTGAAAGTCCTTAGTGGGCTATGGTGAAAAAGGAAATATCTTCCTTTATAAACTGGAAAGAAGCTTTCTGAGAGACTGCTTTGTGTTCCGTTAATTCATCTCACAGAGTTACAGCTTTTCCCTCAGGAAGCCTTTCGCTAAGACTGTTCTTGTGGTATGTGCAAAGTGATATTTGGAAGCCCATAGAGGGCTATAGTGCAAAAGGAAATATCCTGAGATAAAAACTGAAAAGAAGATTTCTGAGAAACTGCTTTGTTTTTTGTTAATTCATCTCAAAGAGTTACAGCTTTCCCCTCAAGAAGCCTTTCGCTAAGACAGTTCTTGTGGAATATGCAAAGTGATATTTGGAAACCGATAGAGGTCTTTGGTAAAAAAGGAAATATCTTCTGTTAAAAACTGGAAAGAAGCTTTCTGAGAAACTGCTTTGTGTTCTGTTAATTCATCTCACAGAGTTAGAGTTTTCCCCTCAAGAAGCCATTTCCTAAGACTGTTCTTGAGGAATTTGCAAAGAGATATTTGAAAGCCCATAGAGGGCTATGGTGAAAAAGGAAATATCTTCCGTTAAAAACTGGAAAGAATGCTTCTGAGAACCTGCTTTTTGTTCTGTTAATTCATCTCACAGAGTTACATCTTTCCCATCAAGAAGAATTTCGCTAAGATTATTCTTGTGGAATTTGCAAAGTGATATTTGTAAGCCCACAGTGCGCTATGGTGAATTAGGAAATATCCTAAGATAAAATCTGAAAAGAAGCTTTCTGAGAAACTGCTTTGTGTTCTGTTAATTCAATCACAGATTTACAGCTTTCCCATCAAGAAGACTTTCGCGAAGTCTGTTCTTCTGGAATTTGGAAAGTGATATTTGGAAGCCCTTACAGGGCTATGGTGAAAAAGGAAATATCTTCAGTTAAAAACTGGAAAGAATCTTTCTGAGAAACTGCTTTGTGTTCTGTTAATTCATCTCGCAGAGTTACAGCTTTCCCCTCAAGAAGAATTTCGCTAAGACTCTTCTTTTGGAATTTGCAAAGTGATATTTGGAAGCCCGTAGAGGGCTATGGTGAAAAAGTAAAACTCTTCCGTTAAAAACTGGAAAGAAGCTTTCTGAGAAACGGCTTTGTGTTCTCTTAATTCATCTCACAGAGTTACAGCTTTCCCCTCAAGAAGACTTTGGATAAGACTGTTCTTGTGGAATTTGCACAGTGATATTTGGAAGCCCATAGAGTGTTATGGTGAAAAAGGAAATCTCTTTTGTTAAAAGGGGAAAGAAGCTTTTTTGAGAAACTGCTTTGTGTTCTGTTAATTCACCTCAGAGGGTTACAGCTTTCCCCTCAAGAAGCCTTTTGCTAAGACTGTTCTTGTGGAACATGCAAAATGATATTTGGAAGCCCATAGAGGGTTATGGTCAAAAAGAAAATATCTTCAGTTAAAAACTGGAAAGAAGCTTTCTGAGAAACTGTTTTGTGTTCTGTTAATTCATCTCATAGAGTTATAGCTTTCCTATCAAGAACCTTTTCGCTACGACTGTTCTTGTGGAATTTGCAAAGTAATATTTGGAAGTCCATAGAGGGCTACGGTGAAAAAGAAAATATCTTCAGTTAAAAACTGGAAAGAAGCTTTCTGTGAAACGGCTTTGGGTTCTGTTAATTCATCTCACAGAGTTACACCTTTCCCCTCAGGAAGCCTTTCGCTAAGACTGTTCTTGTGGAATTGGCAAAGTCATATTTGGAAGCCCATAGAGGGCTAGGCTGAAAAAGGAAATCTCTTTCGTTAAAAAGTGGAAAGAAGCTTTCTGAGAAACGGATTTGTGTTCTCTTATTTCATCTCACAGAGTTACAGCATTACACTCAAGAAGCCTTTCGCTAAGACTGTTCTAGTGGGATTTGCATAGTGATATTTGGAAGCCCATAGAGGGCTATGGTGAAAAAGTAAATCTCTTCCGTTAAAAACTGGAAAGAAGCTTTCTGTGAAACGGCTTTGTGTTCTTTTAATTCATCTCACAGGGTTACAGCTTTCTCCTCAAGAAGCCTTTCGCTGAGACAGTTCTTGTGGAATTTGCAAAGTGATATTTGGAAGCCCATAGAGGTTTATGGTAAAAAAGGAAATATCTTCAGTTGAAAACTGGAAAGAAGATTTCTGAGAAACTGCTTTCGGTTCTGTTAATACATCTCACAGAGTTGCAACTTTCCCCTCAAGAAGCCTTTCGCTAAGACTGTTCTTGTGGAATTTGCAAAGTGATATTTGGAAGCCCATGAAGGGATATGGTGATAAAGCAATATCCTAAGATAAAAACTGAAAAGAAGCTTTCTGAGAAACTGCTTTGTGTTCTGTTAATTCATCTCACAGTGTTATAGCTTTCCCATCAAGAAGCCTTTCGGTAACAATGTTCTTGTGAAATTTGCAAAGTGATATTTAGAAGCCCAGAGAGGGCTATGAAAAAAGCAAATATCCTAAGATAAAAAGTGAAAGAAGCTTTCTGAGAAACTGGTTTGAGTTCTGTTAATTCATCTCACAGAGTTACAGCTTTCCTCTCAAGAAGCCTTTCGTTAAGACTGTTCTTGTGGGATTTGCAAAGTGATATTTGGAAGCCCATAGGTGGCTATGGTGAGAAACGAAACAAATTCAGTTAAAAACAGGAAAGAAGCTTTTTGAGAAACTGGTTTGTGTTCTGTTAATTCATCTCACAGAATTACAGCGTTCTCCTCAAGAAGCCTTTCGCTAAGGCTGTTCTTGTGGAATTTGCAAAGGGATATTTGGAAGCCTGTAGAGGTCTATGGTGTAAATGGAAATATCTTCAATTAACTACTTGAAAGAAGCTTTCTGAGAAACTGCTTTGTGTTCTATTAATTCATCTCACAGAGTTACAGCTTTCCCGTCAAGAAGCCTTTTGCTAAGATTGTTTTTGTGGAATTTTCAAGGTGTTATTCGGAGGCCCATAGAGGGCTATGGTGAAAATGGAGATATCCTAAGATAAAAACCGAAAAGAAGCTTTCTGAGAAACTGCTTGCTTTTCTGTTAATTCATCTCACACAGTTACAGTCTCTTCCTCAAGAAGCCTTTCGCTAAGACTGTTCTTGTGGAATTTGCAAAGAGATATCTGAAAGTCCTTAGTGGGCTATGGTGAAAAAGGAAATATCTTCCTTTATAAACTGGAAAGAAGCTTTCTGAGAGACTGCTTTGTGTTCCGTTAATTCATCTCACAGAGTTACAGCTTTTCCCTCAGGAAGCCTTTCGCTAAGACTGTTCTTGTGGTATGTGCAAAGTGATATTTGGAAGCCCATAGAGGGCTATAGTGAAAAAGGAAATATCCTGAGATAAAAACTGAAAAGAAGATTTCTGAGAAACTGCTTTGTTTTTTGTTAATTCATCTCAAAGAGTTACAGCTTTCCCCTCAAGAAGCCTTTCGCTAAGACAGTTCTTGTGGAATATGCAAAGTGATATTTGGAAACCGATAGAGGTCTTTGGTAAAAAAGGAAATATCTTCTGTTAAAAACTGGAAAGAAGCTTTCTGAGAAACTGCTTTGTGTTCTGTTAATTCATCTCACAGAGTTAGAGCTTTCCCCTCAAGAAGCCATTTCCTAAGACTGTTCTTGAGGAATTTGCAAAGAGATATTTGAAAGCCCATAGAGGGCTATGGTGAAAAAGGAAATATCTTCCGTTAAAAACTGGAAAGAATGCTTCTGAGAACCTGCTTTTTGTTCTGTTAATTCATCTCACAGAGTTACATCTTTCCCATCAAGAAGAATTTCGCTAAGATTATTCTTGTGGAATTTGCAAAGTGATATTTGTAAGCCCACAGTGCGCTATGGTGAATTAGGAAATATCCTAAGATAAAAACTGAAAAGAAGCTTTCTGAGAAACTGCTTTGTGTTCTGTTAATTCATCTCACAGTGTTATAGCTTTCCCATCAAGAAGCCTTTCGGTAACAATGTTCTTGTGAAATTTGCAAAGTGATATTTAGAAGCCCAGAGAGGGCTATGAAAAAAGCAAATATCCTAAGATAAAAAGTGAAAGAAGCTTTCTGAGAAACTGGTTTGAGTTCTGTTAATTAATCTCACAGAGTTACAGCTTTCCTCTCAAGAAGCCTTTCGTTAAGACTGTTCTTGTGGGATTTGCAAAGTGATATTTGGAAGCCCATAGGTGGCTATGGTGAGAAACGAAACAAATTCAGTTAAAAACAGGAAAGAAGCTTTTTGAGAAACTGGTTTGTGTTCTGTTAATTCATCTCACAGAATTACAGCGTTCTCCTCAAGAAGCCTTTCGCTAAGGCTGTTCTTGTGGAATTTGCAAAGGGATATTTGGAAGCCTGTAGAGGTCTATGGTGTAAATGGAAATATCTTCAATTAACTACTTGAAAGAAGCTTTCTGAGAAACTGCTTTGTGTTCTATTAATTCATCTCACAGAGTTACAGCTTTCCCGTCAAGAAGCCTTTTGCTAAGATTGTTTTTGTGGAATTTTCAAGGTGTTATTCGGAGGCCCATAGAGGGCTATGGTGAAAATGGAGATATCCTAAGATAAAAACCGAAAAGAAGCTTTCTGAGAAACTGCTTGCTTTTCTGTTAATTCATCTCACACAGTTACAGTCTCTTCCTCAAGAAGCCTTTCGCTAAGACTGTTCTTGTGGAATTTGCAAAGAGATATCTGAAAGTCCTTAGTGGGCTATGGTGAAAAAGGAAATATCTTCCTTTATAAACTGGAAAGAAGCTTTCTGAGAGACTGCTTTGTGTTCCGTTAATTCATCTCACAGAGTTACAGCTTTTCCCTCAGGAAGCCTTTCGCTAAGACTGTTCTTGTGGTATGTGCAAAGTGATATTTGGAAGCCCATAGAGGGCTATAGTGAAAAAGGAAATATCCTGAGATAAAAACTGAAAAGAAGATTTCTGAGAAACTGCTTTGTTTTTTGTTAATTCATCTCAAAGAGTTACAGCTTTCCCCTCAAGAAGCCTTTCGCTAAGACAGTTCTTGTGGAATATGCAAAGTGATATTTGGAAACCGATAGAGGTCTTTGGTAAAAAAGGAAATATCTTCTGTTAAAAACTGGAAAGAAGCTTTCTGAGAAACTGCTTTGTGTTCTGTTAATTCATCTCACAGAGTTAGAGCTTTCCCCTCAAGAAGCCATTTCCTAAGACTGTTCTTGAGGAATTTGCAAAGAGATATTTGAAAGCCCATAGAGGGCTATGGTGAAAAAGGAAATATCTTCCGTTAAAAACTGGAAAGAATGCTTCTGAGAACCTGCTTTTTGTTCTGTTAATTCATCTCACAGAGTTACATCTTTCCCATCAAGAAGAATTTCGCTAAGATTATTCTTGTGGAATTTGCAAAGTGATATTTGTAAGCCCACAGTGCGCTATGGTGAATTAGGAAATATCCTAAGATAAAATCTGAAAAGAAGCTTTCTGAGAAACTGCTTTGTGTTCTGTTAATTCAATCACAGATTTACAGCTTTCCCATCAAGAAGACTTTCGCGAAGTCTGTTCTTCTGGAATTTGGAAAGTGATATTTGGAAGCCCTTACAGGGCTATGGTGAAAAAGGAAATATCTTCAGTTAAAAACTGGAAAGAATCTTTCTGAGAAACTGCTTTGTGTTCTGTTAATTCATCTCGCAGAGTTACAGCTTTCCCCTCAAGAAGAATTTCGCTAAGACTCTTCTTTTGGAATTTGCAAAGTGATATTTGGAAGCCCGTAGAGGGCTATGGTGAAAAAGTAAAACTCTTCCGTTAAAAACTGGAAAGAAGCTTTCTGAGAAACGGCTTTGTGTTCTCTTAATTCATCTCACAGAGTTACAGCTTTCCCCTCAAGAAGACTTTGGATAAGACTGTTCTTGTGGAATTTGCACAGTGATATTTGGAAGCCCATAGAGTGGTATGGTGAAAAAGGAAATCTCTTTTGTTAAAAGGGGAAAGAAGCTTTTTTGAGAAACTGCTTTGTGTTCTGTTAATTCACCTCAGAGGGTTACAGCTTTCCCGTCAAGAAGCCTTTTGCTAAGACTGTTCTTGTGGAACGTGCAAAATGATATTTGGAAGCCCATAGAGGGTTATGGTCAAAAAGAAAATATCTTCAGTTAAAGACTGGAAAGAAGCTTTCTGAGAAACTGTTTTGTGTTCTGTTAATTCATCTCATAGAGTTATAGCTTTCCTATCAAGAACCTTTTCGCTACGACTGTTCTTGTGGAATTTGCAAAGTAATATTTGGAAGTCCATAGAGGGCTACGGTGAAAAAGAAAATATCTTCAGTTAAAAACTGGAAAGAAGCTTTCTGTGAAACGGCTTTGGGTTCTGTTAATTCATCTCACAGAGTTACACCTTTCCCCTCAGGAAGCCTTTCGCTAAGACTGTTCTTGTGGAATTGGCAAAGTCATATTTGGAAGCCCATAGAGGGCTAGGCTGAAAAAGGAAATCTCTTTCGTTAAAAAGTGGAAAGAAGCTTTCTGAGAAACGGATTTGTGTTCTCTTATTTCATCTCACAGAGTTACAGCATTACACTCAAGAAGCCTTTCGCTAAGACTGTTCTAGTGGGATTTGCATAGTGATATTTGGAAGCCCATAGAGGGCTATGGTGAAAAAGTAAATCTCTTCCGTTAAAAACTGGAAAGAAGCTTTCTGTGAAACGGCTTTGTGTTCTTTTAATTCATCTCACAGGGTTACAGCTTTCTCCTCAAGAAGCCTTTCGCTGAGACAGTTCTTGTGGAATTTGCAAAGTGATATTTGGAAGCCCATAGAGGTTTATGGTAAAAAAGGAAATATCTTCAGTTGAAAACTGGAAAGAAGATTTCTGAGAAACTGCTTTCGGTTCTGTTAATACATCTCACAGAGTTGCAACTTTCCCCTCAAGAAGCCTTTCGCTAAGACTGTTCTTGTGGAATTTGCAAAGTGATATTTGGAAGCCCATGAAGGGATATGGTGATAAAGCAATATCCTAAGATAAAAACTGAAAAGAAGCTTTCTGAGAAACTGCTTTGTGTTCTGTTAATTCATCTCACAGTGTTATAGCTTTCCCATCAAGAAGCCTTTCGGTAACAATGTTCTTGTGAAATTTGCAAAGTGATATTTAGAAGCCCAGAGAGGGCTATGAAAAAAGCAAATATCCTAAGATAAAAAGTGAAAGAAGCTTTCTGAGAAACTGGTTTGAGTTCTGTTAATTCATCTCACAGAGTTACAGCTTTCCTCTCAAGAAGCCTTTCGTTAAGACTGTTCTTGTGGGATTTGCAAAGTGATATTTGGAAGCCCATAGGTGGCTATGGTGAGAAACGAAACAAATTCAGTTAAAAACAGGAAAGAAGCTTTTTGAGAAACTGGTTTGTGTTCTGTTAATTCATCTCACAGAATTACAGCGTTCTCCTCAAGAAGCCTTTCGCTAAGGCTGTTCTTGTGGAATTTGCAAAGGGATATTTGGAAGCCTGTAGAGGTCTATGGTGTAAATGGAAATATCTTCAATTAACTACTTGAAAGAAGCTTTCTGAGAAACTGCTTTGTGTTCTATTAATTCATCTCACAGAGTTACAGCTTTCCCGTCAAGAAGCCTTTTGCTAAGATTGTTTTTGTGGAATTTTCAAGGTGTTATTCGGAGGCCCATAGAGGGCTATGGTGAAAATGGAGATATCCTAAGATAAAAACCGAAAAGAAGCTTTCTGAGAAACTGCTTGCTTTTCTGTTAATTCATCTCACACAGTTACAGTCTCTTCCTCAAGAAGCCTTTCGCTAAGACTGTTCTTGTGGAATTTGCAAAGAGATATCTGAAAGTCCTTAGTGGGCTATGGTGAAAAAGGAAATATCTTCCTTTATAAACTGGAAAGAAGCTTTCTGAGAGACTGCTTTGTGTTCCGTTAATTCATCTCACAGAGTTACAGCTTTTCCCTCAGGAAGCCTTTCGCTAAGACTGTTCTTGTGGTATGTGCAAAGTGATATTTGGAAGCCCATAGAGGGCTATAGTGAAAAAGGAAATATCCTGAGATAAAAACTGAAAAGAAGATTTCTGAGAAACTGCTTTGTTTTTTGTTAATTCATCTCAAAGAGTTACAGCTTTCCCCTCAAGAAGCCTTTCGCTAAGACAGTTCTTGTGGAATATGCAAAGTGATATTTGGAAACCGATAGAGGTCTTTGGTAAAAAAGGAAATATCTTCTGTTAAAAACTGGAAAGAAGCTTTCTGAGAAACTGCTTTGTGTTCTGTTAATTCATCTCACAGAGTTAGAGCTTTCCCCTCAAGAAGCCATTTCCTAAGACTGTTCTTGAGGAATTTGCAAAGAGATATTTGAAAGCCCATAGAGGGCTATGGTGAAAAAGGAAATATCTTCCGTTAAAAACTGGAAAGAATGCTTCTGAGAACCTGCTTTTTGTTCTGTTAATTCATCTCACAGAGTTACATCTTTCCCATCAAGAAGAATTTCGCTAAGATTATTCTTGTGGAATTTGCAAAGTGATATTTGTAAGCCCACAGTGCGCTATGGTGAATTAGGAAATATCCTAAGATAAAAACTGAAAAGAAGCTTTCTGAGAAACTGCTTTGTGTTCTGTTAATTCATCTCACAGTGTTATAGCTTTCCCATCAAGAAGCCTTTCGGTAACAATGTTCTTGTGAAATTTGCAAAGTGATATTTAGAAGCCCAGAGAGGGCTATGAAAAAAGCAAATATCCTAAGATAAAAAGTGAAAGAAGCTTTCTGAGAAACTGGTTTGAGTTCTGTTAATTCATCTCACAGAGTTACAGCTTTCCTCTCAAGAAGCCTTTCGTTAAGACTGTTCTTGTGGGATTTGCAAAGTGATATTTGGAAGCCCATAGGTGGCTATGGTGAGAAACGAAACAAATTCAGTTAAAAACAGGAAAGAAGCTTTTTGAGAAACTGGTTTGTGTTCTGTTAATTCATCTCACAGAATTACAGCGTTCTCCTCAAGAAGCCTTTCGCTAAGGCTGTTCTTGTGGAATTTGCAAAGGGATATTTGGAAGCCTGTAGAGGTCTATGGTGTAAATGGAAATATCTTCAATTAACTACTTGAAAGAAGCTTTCTGAGAAACTGCTTTGTGTTCTATTAATTCATCTCACAGAGTTACAGCTTTCCCGTCAAGAAGCCTTTTGCTAAGATTGTTTTTGTGGAATTTTCAAGGTGTTATTCGGAGGCCCATAGAGGGCTATGGTGAAAATGGAGATATCCTAAGATAAAAACCGAAAAGAAGCTTTCTGAGAAACTGCTTGCTTTTCTGTTAATTCATCTCACACAGTTACAGTCTCTTCCTCAAGAAGCCTTTCGCTAAGACTGTTCTTGTGGAATTTGCAAAGAGATATCTGAAAGTCCTTAGTGGGCTATGGTGAAAAAGGAAATATCTTCCTTTATAAACTGGAAAGAAGCTTTCTGAGAGACTGCTTTGTGTTCCGTTAATTCATCTCACAGAGTTACAGCTTTTCCCTCAGGAAGCCTTTCGCTAAGACTGTTCTTGTGGTATGTGCAAAGTGATATTTGGAAGCCCATAGAGGGCTATAGTGCAAAAGGAAATATCCTGAGATAAAAACTGAAAAGAAGATTTCTGAGAAACTGCTTTGTTTTTTGTTAATTCATCTCAAAGAGTTACAGCTTTCCCCTCAAGAAGCCTTTCGCTAAGACAGTTCTTGTGGAATATGCAAAGTGATATTTGGAAACCGATAGAGGTCTTTGGTAAAAAAGGAAATATCTTCTGTTAAAAACTGGAAAGAAGCTTTCTGAGAAACTGCTTTGTGTTCTGTTAATTCATCTCACAGAGTTAGAGCTTTCCCCTCAAGAAGCCATTTCCTAAGACTGTTCTTGTGGAATTTGCAAAGAGATATCTGAAAGTCCTTAGTGGGCTATGGTGAAAAAGGAAATATCTTCCTTTATAAACTGGAAAGAAGCTTTCTGAGAGACTGCTTTGTGTTCCGTTAATTCATCTCACAGAGTTACAGCTTTTCCCTCAGGAAGCCTTTCGCTAAGACTGTTCTTGTGGTATGTGCAAAGTGATATTTGGAAGCCCATAGAGGGCTATAGTGAAAAAGGAAATATCCTGAGATAAAAACTGAAAAGAAGATTTCTGAGAAACTGCTTTGTTTTTTGTTAATTCATCTCAAAGAGTTACAGCTTTCCCCTCAAGAAGCCTTTCGCTAAGACAGTTCTTGTGGAATATGCAAAGTGATATTTGGAAACCGATAGAGGTCTTTGGTAAAAAAGGAAATATCTTCTGTTAAAAACTGGAAAGAAGCTTTCTGAGAAACTGCTTTGTGTTCTGTTAATTCATCTCACAGAGTTAGAGCTTTCCCCTCAAGAAGCCATTTCCTAAGACTGTTCTTGAGGAATTTGCAAAGAGATATTTGAAAGCCCATAGAGGGCTATGGTGAAAAAGGAAATATCTTCCGTTAAAAACTGGAAAGAATGCTTCTGAGAACCTGCTTTTTGTTCTGTTAATTCATCTCACAGAGTTACATCTTTCCCATTAAGAAGAATTTCGCTAAGATTATTCTTGTGGAATTTGCAAAGTGATATTTGTAAGCCCACAGTGCGCTATGGTGAATTAGGAAATATCCTAAGATAAAATCTGAAAAGAAGCTTTCTGAGAAACTGCTTTGTGTTCTGTTAATTCAATCACAGATTTACAGCTTTCCCATCAAGAAGACTTTCGCGAAGTCTGTTCTTCTGGAATTTGGAAAGTGATATTTGGAAGCCCTTACAGGGCTATGGTGAAAAAGGAAATATCTTCAGTTAAAAACTGGAAAGAATCTTTCTGAGAAACTGCTTTGTGTTCTGTTAATTCATCTCGCAGAGTTACAGCTTTCCCCTCAAGAAGAATTTCGCTAAGACTCTTCTTTTGGAATTTGCAAAGTGATATTTGGAAGCCCGTAGAGGGCTATGGTGAAAAAGTAAAACTCTTCCGTTAAAAACTGGAAAGAAGCTTTCTGAGAAACGGCTTTGTGTTCTCTTAATTCATCTCACAGAGTTACAGCTTTCCCCTCAAGAAGACTTTGGATAAGACTGTTCTTGTGGAATTTGCACAGTGATATTTGGAAGCCCATAGAGTGGTATGGTGAAAAAGGAAATCTCTTTTGTTAAAAGGGGAAAGAAGCTTTTTTGAGAAACTGCTTTGTGTTCTGTTAATTCACCTCAGAGGGTTACAGCTTTCCCCTCAAGAAGCCTTTTGCTAAGACTGTTCTTGTGGAACGTGCAAAATGATATTTGGAAGCCCATAGAGGGTTATGGTCAAAAAGAAAATATCTTCAGTTAAAAACTGGAAAGAAGCTTTCTGAGAAACTGTTTTGTGTTCTGTTAATTCATCTCATAGAGTTATAGCTTTCCTATCAAGAACCTTTTCGCTACGACTGTTCTTGTGGAATTTGCAAAGTAATATTTGGAAGTCCATAGAGGGCTACGGTGAAAAAGAAAATATCTTCAGTTAAAAACTGGAAAGAAGCTTTCTGTGAAACGGCTTTGGGTTCTGTTAATTCATCTCACAGAGTTACACCTTTCCCCTCAGGAAGCCTTTCGCTAAGACTGTTCTTGTGGAATTGGCAAAGTCATATTTGGAAGCCCATAGAGGGCTATGCTGAAAAAGGAAATCTCTTTCGTTAAAAAGTGGAAAGAAGCTTTCTGAGAAACGGATTTGTGTTCTCTTATTTCATCTCACAGAGTTACAGCATTACACTCAAGAAGCCTTTCGCTAAGACTGTTCTAGTGGGATTTGCATAGTGATATTTGGAAGCCCATAGAGGGCTATGGTGAAAAAGTAAATCTCTTCCGTTAAAAACTGGAAAGAAGCTTTCTGTGAAACGGCTTTGTGTTCTTTTAATTCATCTCACAGGGTTACAGCTTTCCCCTCAAGAAGCATTTCGCTAAGACTGTTCTTGTGGAATTCGCAAAGTGATATTTGGAAGCCCATAGAGGTTTATGGTAAAAAAGGAAATATCTTCAGTTGAAAACTGGAAAGAAGATTTCTGAGAAACTGCTTTCGGTTCTGTTAATACATCTCACAGAGTTGCAACTTTCCCCTCAAGAAGCCTTTCGCTAAGACTGTTCTTGTGGAATTTGCAAAGTGATATTTGGAAGCCCATGAAGGGATATGGTGATAAAGCAATATCCTAAGATAAAAACTGAAAAGAAGCTTTCTGAGAAACTGCTTTGTGTTCTGTTAATTCATCTCACAGTGTTATAGCTTTCCCATCAAGAAGCCTTTCGGTAACAATGTTCTTGTGAAATTTGCAAAGTGATATTTAGAAGCCCAGAGAGGGCTATGAAAAAAGCAAATATCCTAAGATAAAAAGTGAAAGAAGCTTTCTGAGAAACTGGTTTGAGTTCTGTTAATTCATCTCACAGAGTTACAGCTTTCCTCTCAAGAAGCCTTTCGTTAAGACTGTTCTTGTGGGATTTGCAAAGTGATATTTGGAAGCCCATAGGTGGCTATGGTGAGAAACGAAACAAATTCAGTTAAAAACAGGAAAGAAGCTTTTTGAGAAACTGGTTTGTGTTCTGTTAATTCATCTCACAGAATTACAGCGTTCTCCTCAAGAAGCCTTTCGCTAAGGCTGTTCTTGTGGAATTTGCAAAGGGATATTTGGAAGCCTGTAGAGGTCTATGGTGTAAATGGAAATATCTTCAATTAACTACTTGAAAGAAGCTTTCTGAGAAACTGCTTTGTGTTCTATTAATTCATCTCACAGAGTTACAGCTTTCCCGTCAAGAAGCCTTTTGCTAAGATTGTTTTTGTGGAATTTTCAAGGTGTTATTCGGAGGCCCATAGAGGGCTATGGTGAAAATGGAGATATCCTAAGATAAAAACCGAAAAGAAGCTTTCTGAGAAACTGCTTGCTTTTCTGTTAATTCATCTCACACAGTTACAGTCTCTTCCTCAAGAAGCCTTTCGCTAAGACTGTTCTTGTGGAATTTGCAAAGAGATATCTGAAAGTCCTTAGTGGGCTATGGTGAAAAAGGAAATATCTTCCTTTATAAACTGGAAAGAAGCTTTCTGAGAGACTGCTTTGTGTTCCGTTAATTCATCTCACAGAGTTACAGCTTTTCCCTCAGGAAGCCTTTCGCTAAGACTGTTCTTGTGGTATGTGCAAAGTGATATTTGGAAGCCCATAGAGGGCTATAGTGCAAAAGGAAATATCCTGAGATAAAAACTGAAAAGAAGATTTCTGAGAAACTGCTTTGTTTTTTGTTAATTCATCTCAAAGAGTTACAGCTTTCCCCTCAAGAAGCCTTTCGCTAAGACAGTTCTTGTGGAATATGCAAAGTGATATTTGGAAACCGATAGAGGTCTTTGGTAAAAAAGGAAATATCTTCTGTTAAAAACTGGAAAGAAGCTTTCTGAGAAACTGCTTTGTGTTCTGTTAATTCATCTCACAGAGTTAGAGCTTTCCCCTCAAGAAGCCATTTCCTAAGACTGTTCTTGAGGAATTTGCAAAGAGATATTTGAAAGCCCATAGAGGGCTATGGTGAAAAAGGAAATATCTTCCGTTAAAAACTGGAAAGAATGCTTCTGAGAACCTGCTTTTTGTTCTGTTAATTCATCTCACAGAGTTACATCTTTCCCATCAAGAAGAATTTCGCTAAGATTATTCTTGTGGAATTTGCAAAGTGATATTTGTAAGCCCACAGTGCGCTATGGTGAATTAGGAAATATCCTAAGATAAAATCTGAAAAGAAGCTTTCTGAGAAACTGCTTTGTGTTCTGTTAATTCAATCACAGATTTACAGCTTTCCCATCAAGAAGACTTTCGCGAAGTCTGTTCTTCTGGAATTTGGAAAGTGATATTTGGAAGCCCTTACAGGGCTATGGTGAAAAAGGAAATATCTTCAGTTAAAAACTGGAAAGAATCTTTCTGAGAAACTGCTTTGTGTTCTGTTAATTCATCTCGCAGAGTTACAGCTTTCCCCTCAAGAAGAATTTCGCTAAGACTCTTCTTTTGGAATTTGCAAAGTGATATTTGGAAGCCCGTAGAGGGCTATGGTGAAAAAGTAAAACTCTTCCGTTAAAAACTGGAAAGAAGCTTTCTGAGAAACGGCTTTGTGTTCTCTTAATTCATCTCACAGAGTTACAGCTTTCCCCTCAAGAAGACTTTGGATAAGACTGTTCTTGTGGAATTTGCACAGTGATATTTGGAAGCCCATAGAGTGGTATGGTGAAAAAGGAAATCTCTTTTGTTAAAAGGGGAAAGAAGCTTTTTTGAGAAACTGCTTTGTGTTCTGTTAATTCACCTCAGAGGGTTACAGCTTTCCCCTCAAGAAGCCTTTTGCTAAGACTGTTCTTGTGGAACGTGCAAAATGATATTTGGAAGCCCATAGAGGGTTATGGTCAAAAAGAAAATATCTTCAGTTAAAAACTGGAAAGAAGCTTTCTGAGAAACTGTTTTGTGTTCTGTTAATTCATCTCATAGAGTTATAGCTTTCCTATCAAGAACCTTTTCGCTACGACTGTTCTTGTGGAATTTGCAAAGTAATATTTGGAAGTCCATAGAGGGCTACGGTGAAAAAGAAAATATCTTCAGTTAAAAACTGGAAAGAAGCTTTCTGTGAAACGGCTTTGGGTTCTGTTAATTCATCTCACAGAGTTACACCTTTCCCCTCAGGAAGCCTTTCGCTAAGACTGTTCTTGTGGAATTGGCAAAGTCATATTTGGAAGCCCATAGAGGGCTAGGCTGAAAAAGGAAATCTCTTTCGTTAAAAAGTGGAAAGAAGCTTTCTGAGAAACGGATTTGTGTTCTCTTATTTCATCTCACAGAGTTACAGCATTACACTCAAGAAGCCTTTCGCTAAGACTGTTCTAGTGGGATTTGCATAGTGATATTTGGAAGCCCATAGAGGGCTATGGTGAAAAAGTAAATCTCTTCCGTTAAAAACTGGAAAGAAGCTTTCTGTGAAACGGCTTTGTGTTCTTTTAATTCATCTCACAGGGTTACAGCTTTCTCCTCAAGAAGCCTTTCGCTGAGACAGTTCTTGTGGAATTTGCAAAGTGATATTTGGAAGCCCATAGAGGTTTATGGTAAAAAAGGAAATATCTTCAGTTGAAAACTGGAAAGAAGATTTCTGAGAAACTGCTTTCGGTTCTGTTAATACATCTCACAGAGTTGCAACTTTCCCCTCAAGAAGCCTTTCGCTAAGACTGTTCTTGTGGAATTTGCAAAGTGATATTTGGAAGCCCATGAAGGGATATGGTGATAAAGCAATATCCTAAGATAAAAACTGAAAAGAAGCTTTCTGAGAAACTGCTTTGTGTTCTGTTAATTCATCTCACAGTGTTATAGCTTTCCCATCAAGAAGCCTTTCGGTAACAATGTTCTTGTGAAATTTGCAAAGTGATATTTAGAAGCCCAGAGAGGGCTATGAAAAAAGCAAATATCCTAAGATAAAAAGTGAAAGAAGCTTTCTGAGAAACTGGTTTGAGTTCTGTTAATTCATCTCACAGAGTTACAGCTTTCCTCTCAAGAAGCCTTTCGTTAAGACTGTTCTTGTGGGATTTGCAAAGTGATATTTGGAAGCCCATAGGTGGCTATGGTGAGAAACGAAACAAATTCAGTTAAAAACAGGAAAGAAGCTTTTTGAGAAACTGGTTTGTGTTCTGTTAATTCATCTCACAGAATTACAGCGTTCTCCTCAAGAAGCCTTTCGCTAAGGCTGTTCTTGTGGAATTTGCAAAGGGATATTTGGAAGCCTGTAGAGGTCTATGGTGTAAATGGAAATATCTTCAATTAACTACTTGAAAGAAGCTTTCTGAGAAACTGCTTTGTGTTCTATTAATTCATCTCACAGAGTTACAGCTTTCCCGTCAAGAAGCCTTTTGCTAAGATTGTTTTTGTGGAATTTTCAAGGTGTTATTCGGAGGCCCATAGAGGGCTATGGTGAAAATGGAGATATCCTAAGATAAAAACCGAAAAGAAGCTTTCTGAGAAACTGCTTGCTTTTCTGTTAATTCATCTCACACAGTTACAGTCTCTTCCTCAAGAAGCCTTTCGCTAAGACTGTTCTTGTGGAATTTGCAAAGAGATATCTGAAAGTCCTTAGTGGGCTATGGTGAAAAAGGAAATATCTTCCTTTATAAACTGGAAAGAAGCTTTCTGAGAGACTGCTTTGTGTTCCGTTAATTCATCTCACAGAGTTACAGCTTTTCCCTCAGGAAGCCTTTCGCTAAGACTGTTCTTGTGGTATGTGCAAAGTGATATTTGGAAGCCCATAGAGGGCTATAGTGAAAAAGGAAATATCCTGAGATAAAAACTGAAAAGAAGATTTCTGAGAAACTGCTTTGTTTTTTGTTAATTCATCTCAAAGAGTTACAGCTTTCCCCTCAAGAAGCCTTTCGCTAAGACAGTTCTTGTGGAATATGCAAAGTGATATTTGGAAACCGATAGAGGTCTTTGGTAAAAAAGGAAATATCTTCTGTTAAAAACTGGAAAGAAGCTTTCTGAGAAACTGCTTTGTGTTCTGTTAATTCATCTCACAGAGTTAGAGCTTTCCCCTCAAGAAGCCATTTCCTAAGACTGTTCTTGAGGAATTTGCAAAGAGATATTTGAAAGCCCATAGAGGGCTATGGTGAAAAAGGAAATATCTTCCGTTAAAAACTGGAAAGAATGCTTCTGAGAACCTGCTTTTTGTTCTGTTAATTCATCTCACAGAGTTACATCTTTCCCATCAAGAAGAATTTCGCTAAGATTATTCTTGTGGAATTTGCAAAGTGATATTTGTAAGCCCACAGTGCGCTATGGTGAATTAGGAAATATCCTAAGATAAAATCTGAAAAGAAGCTTTCTGAGAAACTGCTTTGTGTT
The DNA here is from genome assembly GCF_047675955.1 of Chlorocebus sabaeus. Classification (NCBI taxonomy): domain Eukaryota; kingdom Metazoa; phylum Chordata; class Mammalia; order Primates; family Cercopithecidae; genus Chlorocebus; species Chlorocebus sabaeus. Next base: position 196,605 of record NW_027327671.1, on the reverse strand, counting down.
CTGTTAATTCAATCACAGATTTACAGCTTTCCCATCAAGAAGACTTTCGCGAAGTCTGTTCTTCTGGAATTTGGAAAGTGATATTTGGAAGCCCTTACAGGGCTATGGTGAAAAAGGAAATATCTTCAGTTAAAAACTGGAAAGAATCTTTCTGAGAAACTGCTTTGTGTTCTGTTAATTCATCTCGCAGAGTTACAGCTTTCCCCTCAAGAAGAATTTCGCTAAGACTCTTCTTTTGGAATTTGCAAAGTGATATTTGGAAGCCCGTAGAGGGCTATGGTGAAAAAGTAAAACTCTTCCGTTAAAAACTGGAAAGAAGCTTTCTGAGAAACGGCTTTGTGTTCTCTTAATTCATCTCACAGAGTTACAGCTTTCCCCTCAAGAAGACTTTGGATAAGACTGTTCTTGTGGAATTTGCACAGTGATATTTGGAAGCCCATAGAGTGGTATGGTGAAAAAGGAAATCTCTTTTGTTAAAAGGGGAAAGAAGCTTTTTTGAGAAACTGCTTTGTGTTCTGTTAATTCACCTCAGAGGGTTACAGCTTTCCCCTCAAGAAGCCTTTTGCTAAGACTGTTCTTGTGGAACATGCAAAATGATATTTGGAAGCCCATAGAGGGTTATGGTCAAAAAGAAAATATCTTCAGTTAAAAACTGGAAAGAAGCTTTCTGAGAAACTGTTTTGTGTTCTGTTAATTCATCTCATAGAGTTATAGCTTTCCTATCAAGAACCTTTTTGCTACGACTGTTCTTGTGGAATTTGCAAAGTAATATTTGGAAGTCCATAGAGGGCTACGGTGAAAAAGAAAATATCTTCAGTTAAAAACTGGAAAGAAGCTTTCTGTGAAACGGCTTTGGGTTCTGTTAATTCATCTCACAGAGTTACACCTTTCCCCTCAGGAAGCCTTTCGCTAAGACTGTTCTTGTGGAATTGGCAAAGTCATATTTGGAAGCCCATAGAGGGCTAGGCTGAAAAAGGAAATCTCTTTCGTTAAAAAGTGGAAAGAAGCTTTCTGAGAAACGGATTTGTGTTCTCTTATTTCATCTCACAGAGTTACAGCATTACACTCAAGAAGCCTTTCGCTAAGACTGTTCTAGTGGGATTTGCATAGTGATATTTGGAAGCCCATAGAGGGCTATGGTGAAAAAGTAAATCTCTTCCGTTAAAAACTGGAAAGAAGCTTTCTGTGAAACGGCTTTGTGTTCTTTTAATTCATCTCACAGTGTTACAGCTTTCTCCTCAAGAAGCCTTTCGCTGAGACAGTTCTTGTGGAATTCGCAAAGTGATATTTGGAAGCCCATAGAGGTTTATGGTAAAAAAGGAAATATCTTCAGTTGAAAACTGGAAAGAAGATTTCTGAGAAACTGCTTTCGGTTCTGTTAATACATCTCACAGAGTTGCAACTTTCCCCTCAAGAAGCCTTTCGCTAAGACTGTTCTTGTGGAATTTGCAAAGTGATATTTGGAAGCCCATGAAGGGATATGGTGATAAAGCAATATCCTAAGATAAAAACTGAAAAGAAGCTTTCTGAGAAACTGCTTTGTGTTCTGTTAATTCATCTCACAGTGTTATAGCTTTCCCATCAAGAAGCCTTTCGGTAACAATGTTCTTGTGAAATTTGCAAAGTGATATTTAGAAGCCCAGAGAGGGCTATGAAAAAAGCAAATATCCTAAGATAAAAAGTGAAAGAAGCTTTCTGAGAAACTGGTTTGAGTTCTGTTAATTCATCTCACAGAGTTACAGCTTTCCTCTCAAGAAGCCTTTCGTTAAGACTGTTCTTGTGGGATTTGCAAAGTGATATTTGGAAGCCCATAGGTGGCTATGGTGAGAAACGAAACAAATTCAGTTAAAAACAGGAAAGAAGCTTTTTGAGAAACTGGTTTGTGTTCTGTTAATTCATCTCACAGAATTACAGCGTTCTCCTCAAGAAGCCTTTCGCTAAGGCTGTTCTTGTGGAATTTGCAAAGGGATATTTGGAAGCCTGTAGAGGTCTATGGTGTAAATGGAAATATCTTCAATTAACTACTTGAAAGAAGCTTTCTGAGAAACTGCTTTGTGTTCTATTAATTCATCTCACAGAGTTACAGCTTTCCCGTCAAGAAGCCTTTTGCTAAGATTGTTTTTGTGGAATTTTCAAGGTGTTATTCGGAGGCCCATAGAGGGCTATGGTGAAAATGGAGATATCCTAAGATAAAAACCGAAAAGAAGCTTTCTGAGAAACTGCTTGCTTTTCTGTTAATTCATCTCACACAGTTACAGTCTCTTCCTCAAGAAGCCTTTCGCTAAGACTGTTCTTGTGGAATTTGCAAAGAGATATCTGAAAGTCCTTAGTGGGCTATGGTGAAAAAGGAAATATCTTCCTTTATAAACTGGAAAGAAGCTTTCTGAGAGACTGCTTTGTGTTCCGTTAATTCATCTCACAGAGTTACAGCTTTTCCCTCAGGAAGCCTTTCGCTAAGACTGTTCTTGTGGTATGTGCAAAGTGATATTTGGAAGCCCATAGAGGGCTATAGTGAAAAAGGAAATATCCTGAGATAAAAACTGAAAAGAAGATTTCTGAGAAACTGCTTTGTTTTTTGTTAATTCATCTCAAAGAGTTACAGCTTTCCCCTCAAGAAGCCTTTCGCTAAGACAGTTCTTGTGGAATATGCAAAGTGATATTTGGAAACCGATAGAGGTCTTTGGTAAAAAAGGAAATATCTTCTGTTAAAAACTGGAAAGAAGCTTTCTGAGAAACTGCTTTGTGTTCTGTTAATTCATCTCACAGAGTTAGAGCTTTCCCCTCAAGAAGCCATTTCCTAAGACTGTTCTTGAGGAATTTGCAAAGAGATATTTGAAAGCCCATAGAGGGCTATGGTGAAAAAGGAAATATCTTCCGTTAAAAACTGGAAAGAATGCTTCTGAGAACCTGCTTTTTGTTCTGTTAATTCATCTCACAGAGTTACATCTTTCCCATCAAGAAGAATTTCGCTAAGATTATTCTTGTGGAATTTGCAAAGTGATATTTGTAAGCCCACAGTGCGCTATGGTGAATTAGGAAATATCCTAAGATAAAATCTGAAAAGAAGCTTTCTGAGAAACTGCTTTGTGTTCTGTTAATTCAATCACAGATTTACAGCTTTCCCATCAAGAAGACTTTCGCGAAGTCTGTTCTTCTGGAATTTGGAAAGTGATATTTGGAAGCCCTTACAGGGCTATGGTGAAAAAGGAAATATCTTCAGTTAAAAACTGGAAAGAATCTTTCTGAGAAACTGCTTTGTGTTCTGTTAATTCATCTCGCAGAGTTACAGCTTTCCCCTCAAGAAGAATTTCGCTAAGACTCTTCTTTTGGAATTTGCAAAGTGATATTTGGAAGCCCGTAGAGGGCTATGGTGAAAAAGTAAAACTCTTCCGTTAAAAACTGGAAAGAAGCTTTCTGAGAAACGGCTTTGTGTTCTCTTAATTCATCTCACAGAGTTACAGCTTTCCCCTCAAGAAGACTTTGGATAAGACTGTTCTTGTGGAATTTGCACAGTGATATTTGGAAGCCCATAGAGTGGTATGGTGAAAAAGGAAATCTCTTTTGTTAAAAGGGGAAAGAAGCTTTTTTGAGAAACTGCTTTGTGTTCTGTTAATTCACCTCAGAGGGTTACAGCTTTCCCGTCAAGAAGCCTTTTGCTAAGACTGTTCTTGTGGAACGTGCAAAATGATATTTGGAAGCCCATAGAGGGTTATGGTCAAAAAGAAAATATCTTCAGTTAAAGACTGGAAAGAAGCTTTCTGAGAAACTGTTTTGTGTTCTGTTAATTCATCTCATAGAGTTATAGCTTTCCTATCAAGAACCTTTTCGCTACGACTGTTCTTGTGGAATTTGCAAAGTAATATTTGGAAGTCCATAGAGGGCTACGGTGAAAAAGAAAATATCTTCAGTTAAAAACTGGAAAGAAGCTTTCTGTGAAACGGCTTTGGGTTCTGTTAATTCATCTCACAGAGTTACACCTTTCCCCTCAGGAAGCCTTTCGCTAAGACTGTTCTTGTGGAATTGGCAAAGTCATATTTGGAAGCCCATAGAGGGCTAGGCTGAAAAAGGAAATCTCTTTCGTTAAAAAGTGGAAAGAAGCTTTCTGAGAAACGGATTTGTGTTCTCTTATTTCATCTCACAGAGTTACAGCATTACACTCAAGAAGCCTTTCGCTAAGACTGTTCTAGTGGGATTTGCATAGTGATATTTGGAAGCCCATAGAGGGCTATGGTGAAAAAGTAAATCTCTTCCGTTAAAAACTGGAAAGAAGCTTTCTGTGAAACGGCTTTGTGTTCTTTTAATTCATCTCACAGGGTTACAGCTTTCTCCTCAAGAAGCCTTTCGCTGAGACAGTTCTTGTGGAATTTGCAAAGTGATATTTGGAAGCCCATAGAGGTTTATGGTAAAAAAGGAAATATCTTCAGTTGAAAACTGGAAAGAAGATTTCTGAGAAACTGCTTTCGGTTCTGTTAATACATCTCACAGAGTTGCAACTTTCCCCTCAAGAAGCCTTTCGCTAAGACTGTTCTTGTGGAATTTGCAAAGTGATATTTGGAAGCCCATGAAGGGATATGGTGATAAAGCAATATCCTAAGATAAAAACTGAAAAGAAGCTTTCTGAGAAACTGCTTTGTGTTCTGTTAATTCATCTCACAGTGTTATAGCTTTCCCATCAAGAAGCCTTTCGGTAACAATGTTCTTGTGAAATTTGCAAAGTGATATTTAGAAGCCCAGAGAGGGCTATGAAAAAAGCAAATATCCTAAGATAAAAAGTGAAAGAAGCTTTCTGAGAAACTGGTTTGAGTTCTGTTAATTCATCTCACAGAGTTACAGCTTTCCTCTCAAGAAGCCTTTCGTTAAGACTGTTCTTGTGGGATTTGCAAAGTGATATTTGGAAGCCCATAGGTGGCTATGGTGAGAAACGAAACAAATTCAGTTAAAAACAGGAAAGAAGCTTTTTGAGAAACTGGTTTGTGTTCTGTTAATTCATCTCACAGAATTACAGCGTTCTCCTCAAGAAGCCTTTCGCTAAGGCTGTTCTTGTGGAATTTGCAAAGGGATATTTGGAAGCCTGTAGAGGTCTATGGTGTAAATGGAAATATCTTCAATTAACTACTTGAAAGAAGCTTTCTGAGAAACTGCTTTGTGTTCTATTAATTCATCTCACAGAGTTACAGCTTTCCCGTCAAGAAGCCTTTTGCTAAGATTGTTTTTGTGGAATTTTCAAGGTGTTATTCGGAGGCCCATAGAGGGCTATGGTGAAAATGGAGATATCCTAAGATAAAAACCGAAAAGAAGCTTTCTGAGAAACTGCTTGCTTTTCTGTTAATTCATCTCACACAGTTACAGTCTCTTCCTCAAGAAGCCTTTCGCTAAGACTGTTCTTGTGGAATTTGCAAAGAGATATCTGAAAGTCCTTAGTGGGCTATGGTGAAAAAGGAAATATCTTCCTTTATAAACTGGAAAGAAGCTTTCTGAGAGACTGCTTTGTGTTCCGTTAATTCATCTCACAGAGTTACAGCTTTTCCCTCAGGAAGCCTTTCGCTAAGACTGTTCTTGTGGTATGTGCAAAGTGATATTTGGAAGCCCATAGAGGGCTATAGTGAAAAAGGAAATATCCTGAGATAAAAACTGAAAAGAAGATTTCTGAGAAACTGCTTTGTTTTTTGTTAATTCATCTCAAAGAGTTACAGCTTTCCCCTCAAGAAGCCTTTCGCTAAGACAGTTCTTGTGGAATATGCAAAGTGATATTTGGAAACCGATAGAGGTCTTTGGTAAAAAAGGAAATATCTTCTGTTAAAAACTGGAAAGAAGCTTTCTGAGAAACTGCTTTGTGTTCTGTTAATTCATCTCACAGAGTTAGAGCTTTCCCCTCAAGAAGCCATTTCCTAAGACTGTTCTTGAGGAATTTGCAAAGAGATATTTGAAAGCCCATAGAGGGCTATGGTGAAAAAGGAAATATCTTCCGTTAAAAACTGGAAAGAATGCTTCTGAGAACCTGCTTTTTGTTCTGTTAATTCATCTCACAGAGTTACATCTTTCCCATCAAGAAGAATTTCGCTAAGATTATTCTTGTGGAATTTGCAAAGTGATATTTGTAAGCCCACAGTGCGCTATGGTGAATTAGGAAATATCCTAAGATAAAATCTGAAAAGAAGCTTTCTGAGAAACTGCTTTGTGTTCTGTTAATTCAATCACAGATTTACAGCTTTCCCATCAAGAAGACTTTCGCGAAGTCTGTTCTTCTGGAATTTGGAAAGTGATATTTGGAAGCCCTTACAGGGCTATGGTGAAAAAGGAAATATCTTCAGTTAAAAACTGGAAAGAATCTTTCTGAGAAACTGCTTTGTGTTCTGTTAATTCATCTCGCAGAGTTACAGCTTTCCCCTCAAGAAGAATTTCGCTAAGACTCTTCTTTTGGAATTTGCAAAGTGATATTTGGAAGCCCGTAGAGGGCTATGGTGAAAAAGTAAAACTCTTCCGTTAAAAACTGGAAAGAAGCTTTCTGAGAAACGGCTTTGTGTTCTCTTAATTCATCTCACAGAGTTACAGCTTTCCCCTCAAGAAGACTTTGGATAAGACTGTTCTTGTGGAATTTGCACAGTGATATTTGGAAGCCCATAGAGTGGTATGGTGAAAAAGGAAATCTCTTTTGTTAAAAGGGGAAAGAAGCTTTTTTGAGAAACTGCTTTGTGTTCTGTTAATTCACCTCAGAGGGTTACAGCTTTCCCCTCAAGAAGCCTTTTGCTAAGACTGTTCTTGTGGAACATGCAAAATGATATTTGGAAGCCCATAGAGGGTTATGGTCAAAAAGAAAATATCTTCAGTTAAAAACTGGAAAGAAGCTTTCTGTGAAACGGCTTTGGGTTCTGTTAATTCATCTCACAGAGTTACACCTTTCCCCTCAGGAAGCCTTTCGCTAAGACTGTTCTTGTGGAATTGGCAAAGTCATATTTGGAAGCCCATAGAGGGCTAGGCTGAAAAAGGAAATCTCTTTCGTTAAAAAGTGGAAAGAAGCTTTCTGAGAAACGGATTTGTGTTCTCTTATTTCATCTCACAGAGTTACAGCATTACACTCAAGAAGCCTTTCGCTAAGACTGTTCTAGTGGGATTTGCATAGTGATATTTGGAAGCCCATAGAGGGCTATGGTGAAAAAGTAAATCTCTTCCGTTAAAAACTGGAAAGAAGCTTTCTGTGAAACGGCTTTGTGTTCTTTTAATTCATCTCACAGTGTTACAGCTTTCTCCTCAAGAAGCCTTTCGCTGAGACAGTTCTTGTGGAATTCGCAAAGTGATATTTGGAAGCCCATAGAGGTTTATGGTAAAAAAGGAAATATCTTCAGTTGAAAACTGGAAAGAAGATTTCTGAGAAACTGCTTTCGGTTCTGTTAATACATCTCACAGAGTTGCAACTTTCCCCTCAAGAAGCCTTTCGCTAAGACTGTTCTTGTGGAATTTGCAAAGTGATATTTGGAAGCCCATGAAGGGATATGGTGATAAAGCAATATCCTAAGATAAAAACTGAAAAGAAGCTTTCTGAGAAACTGCTTTGTGTTCTGTTAATTCATCTCACAGTGTTATAGCTTTCCCATCAAGAAGCCTTTCGGTAACAATGTTCTTGTGAAATTTGCAAAGTGATATTTAGAAGCCCAGAGAGGGCTATGAAAAAAGCAAATATCCTAAGATAAAAAGTGAAAGAAGCTTTCTGAGAAACTGGTTTGAGTTCTGTTAATTCATCTCACAGAGTTACAGCTTTCCTCTCAAGAAGCCTTTCGTTAAGACTGTTCTTGTGGGATTTGCAAAGTGATATTTGGAAGCCCATAGGTGGCTATGGTGAGAAACGAAACAAATTCAGTTAAAAACAGGAAAGAAGCTTTTTGAGAAACTGGTTTGTGTTCTGTTAATTCATCTCACAGAATTACAGCGTTCTCCTCAAGAAGCCTTTCGCTAAGGCTGTTCTTGTGGAATTTGCAAAGGGATATTTGGAAGCCTGTAGAGGTCTATGGTGTAAATGGAAATATCTTCAATTAACTACTTGAAAGAAGCTTTCTGAGAAACTGCTTTGTGTTCTATTAATTCATCTCACAGAGTTACAGCTTTCCCGTCAAGAAGCCTTTTGCTAAGATTGTTTTTGTGGAATTTTCAAGGTGTTATTCGGAGGCCCATAGAGGGCTATGGTGAAAATGGAGATATCCTAAGATAAAAACCGAAAAGAAGCTTTCTGAGAAACTGCTTGCTTTTCTGTTAATTCATCTCACACAGTTACAGTCTCTTCCTCAAGAAGCCTTTCGCTAAGACTGTTCTTGTGGAATTTGCAAAGAGATATCTGAAAGTCCTTAGTGGGCTATGGTGAAAAAGGAAATATCTTCCTTTATAAACTGGAAAGAAGCTTTCTGAGAGACTGCTTTGTGTTCCGTTAATTCATCTCACAGAGTTACAGCTTTTCCCTCAGGAAGCCTTTCGCTAAGACTGTTCTTGTGGTATGTGCAAAGTGATATTTGGAAGCCCATAGAGGGCTATAGTGAAAAAGGAAATATCCTGAGATAAAAACTGAAAAGAAGATTTCTGAGAAACTGCTTTGTTTTTTGTTAATTCATCTCAAAGAGTTACAGCTTTCCCCTCAAGAAGCCTTTCGCTAAGACAGTTCTTGTGGAATATGCAAAGTGATATTTGGAAACCGATAGAGGTCTTTGGTAAAAAAGGAAATATCTTCTGTTAAAAACTGGAAAGAAGCTTTCTGAGAAACTGCTTTGTGTTCTGTTAATTCATCTCACAGAGTTAGAGCTTTCCCCTCAAGAAGCCATTTCCTAAGACTGTTCTTGAGGAATTTGCAAAGAGATATTTGAAAGCCCATAGAGGGCTATGGTGAAAAAGGAAATATCTTCCGTTAAAAACTGGAAAGAATGCTTCTGAGAACCTGCTTTTTGTTCTGTTAATTCATCTCACAGAGTTACATCTTTCCCATCAAGAAGAATTTCGCTAAGATTATTCTTGTGGAATTTGCAAAGTGATATTTGTAAGCCCACAGTGCGCTATGGTGAATTAGGAAATATCCTAAGATAAAATCTGAAAAGAAGCTTTCTGAGAAACTGCTTTGTGTTCTGTTAATTCAATCACAGATTTACAGCTTTCCCATCAAGAAGACTTTCGCGAAGTCTGTTCTTCTGGAATTTGGAAAGTGATATTTGGAAGCCCTTACAGGGCTATGGTGAAAAAGGAAATATCTTCAGTTAAAAACTGGAAAGAATCTTTCTGAGAAACTGCTTTGTGTTCTGTTAATTCATCTCGCAGAGTTACAGCTTTCCCCTCAAGAAGAATTTCGCTAAGACTCTTCTTTTGGAATTTGCAAAGTGATATTTGGAAGCCCGTAGAGGGCTATGGTGAAAAAGTAAAACTCTTCCGTTAAAAACTGGAAAGAAGCTTTCTGAGAAACGGCTTTGTGTTCTCTTAATTCATCTCACAGAGTTACAGCTTTCCCCTCAAGAAGACTTTGGATAAGACTGTTCTTGTGGAATTTGCACAGTGATATTTGGAAGCCCATAGAGTGGTATGGTGAAAAAGGAAATCTCTTTTGTTAAAAGGGGAAAGAAGCTTTTTTGAGAAACTGCTTTGTGTTCTGTTAATTCACCTCAGAGGGTTACAGCTTTCCCGTCAAGAAGCCTTTTGCTAAGACTGTTCTTGTGGAACGTGCAAAATGATATTTGGAAGCCCATAGAGGGTTATGGTCAAAAAGAAAATATCTTCAGTTAAAGACTGGAAAGAAGCTTTCTGAGAAACTGTTTTGTGTTCTGTTAATTCATCTCATAGAGTTATAGCTTTCCTATCAAGAACCTTTTCGCTACGACTGTTCTTGTGGAATTTGCAAAGTAATATTTGGAAGTCCATAGAGGGCTACGGTGAAAAAGAAAATATCTTCAGTTAAAAACTGGAAAGAAGCTTTCTGTGAAACGGCTTTGGGTTCTGTTAATTCATCTCACAGAGTTACACCTTTCCCCTCAGGAAGCCTTTCGCTAAGACTGTTCTTGTGGAATTGGCAAAGTCATATTTGGAAGCCCATAGAGGGCTAGGCTGAAAAAGGAAATCTCTTTCGTTAAAAAGTGGAAAGAAGCTTTCTGAGAAACGGATTTGTGTTCTCTTATTTCATCTCACAGAGTTACAGCATTACACTCAAGAAGCCTTTCGCTAAGACTGTTCTAGTGGGATTTGCATAGTGATATTTGGAAGCCCATAGAGGGCTATGGTGAAAAAGTAAATCTCTTCCGTTAAAAACTGGAAAGAAGCTTTCTGTGAAACGGCTTTGTGTTCTTTTAATTCATCTCACAGGGTTACAGCTTTCTCCTCAAGAAGCCTTTCGCTGAGACAGTTCTTGTGGAATTTGCAAAGTGATATTTGGAAGCCCATAGAGGTTTATGGTAAAAAAGGAAATATCTTCAGTTGAAAACTGGAAAGAAGATTTCTGAGAAACTGCTTTCGGTTCTGTTAATACATCTCACAGAGTTGCAACTTTCCCCTCAAGAAGCCTTTCGCTAAGACTGTTCTTGTGGAATTTGCAAAGTGATATTTGGAAGCCCATGAAGGGATATGGTGATAAAGCAATATCCTAAGATAAAAACTGAAAAGAAGCTTTCTGAGAAACTGCTTTGTGTTCTGTTAATTCATCTCACAGTGTTATAGCTTTCCCATCAAGAAGCCTTTCGGTAACAATGTTCTTGTGAAATTTGCAAAGTGATATTTAGAAGCCCAGAGAGGGCTATGAAAAAAGCAAATATCCTAAGATAAAAAGTGAAAGAAGCTTTCTGAGAAACTGGTTTGAGTTCTGTTAATTCATCTCACAGAGTTACAGCTTTCCTCTCAAGAAGCCTTTCGTTAAGACTGTTCTTGTGGGATTTGCAAAGTGATATTTGGAAGCCCATAGGTGGCTATGGTGAGAAACGAAACAAATTCAGTTAAAAACAGGAAAGAAGCTTTTTGAGAAACTGGTTTGTGTTCTGTTAATTCATCTCACAGAATTACAGCGTTCTCCTCAAGAAGCCTTTCGCTAAGGCTGTTCTTGTGGAATTTGCAAAGGGATATTTGGAAGCCTGTAGAGGTCTATGGTGTAAATGGAAATATCTTCAATTAACTACTTGAAAGAAGCTTTCTGAGAAACTGCTTTGTGTTCTATTAATTCATCTCACAGAGTTACAGCTTTCCCGTCAAGAAGCCTTTTGCTAAGATTGTTTTTGTGGAATTTTCAAGGTGTTATTCGGAGGCCCATAGAGGGCTATGGTGAAAATGGAGATATCCTAAGATAAAAACCGAAAAGAAGCTTTCTGAGAAACTGCTTGCTTTTCTGTTAATTCATCTCACACAGTTACAGTCTCTTCCTCAAGAAGCCTTTCGCTAAGACTGTTCTTGTGGAATTTGCAAAGAGATATCTGAAAGTCCTTAGTGGGCTATGGTGAAAAAGGAAATATCTTCCTTTATAAACTGGAAAGAAGCTTTCTGAGAGACTGCTTTGTGTTCCGTTAATTCATCTCACAGAGTTACAGCTTTTCCCTCAGGAAGCCTTTCGCTAAGACTGTTCTTGTGGTATGTGCAAAGTGATATTTGGAAGCCCATAGAGGGCTATAGTGAAAAAGGAAATATCCTGAGATAAAAACTGAAAAGAAGATTTCTGAGAAACTGCTTTGTTTTTTGTTAATTCATCTCAAAGAGTTACAGCTTTCCCCTCAAGAAGCCTTTCGCTAAGACAGTTCTTGTGGAATATGCAAAGTGATATTTGGAAACCGATAGAGGTCTTTGGTAAAAAAGGAAATATCTTCTGTTAAAAACTGGAAAGAAGCTTTCTGAGAAACTGCTTTGTGTTCTGTTAATTCATCTCACAGAGTTAGAGCTTTCCCCTCAAGAAGCCATTTCCTAAGACTGTTCTTGAGGAATTTGCAAAGAGATATTTGAAAGCCCATAGAGGGCTATGGTGAAAAAGGAAATATCTTCCGTTAAAAACTGGAAAGAATGCTTCTGAGAACCTGCTTTTTGTTCTGTTAATTCATCTCACAGAGTTACATCTTTCCCATCAAGAAGAATTTCGCTAAGATTATTCTTGTGGAATTTGCAAAGTGATATTTGTAAGCCCACAGTGCGCTATGGTGAATTAGGAAATATCCTAAGATAAAAACTGAAAAGAAGCTTTCTGAGAAACTGCTTTGTGTTCTGTTAATTCATCTCACAGTGTTATAGCTTTCCCATCAAGAAGCCTTTCGGTAACAATGTTCTTGTGAAATTTGCAAAGTGATATTTAGAAGCCCAGAGAGGGCTATGAAAAAAGCAAATATCCTAAGATAAAAAGTGAAAGAAGCTTTCTGAGAAACTGGTTTGAGTTCTGTTAATTCATCTCACAGAGTTACAGCTTTCCTCTCAAGAAGCCTTTCGTTAAGACTGTTCTTGTGGGATTTGCAAAGTGATATTTGGAAGCCCATAGGTGGCTATGGTGAGAAACGAAACAAATTCAGTTAAAAACAGGAAAGAAGCTTTTTGAGAAACTGGTTTGTGTTCTGTTAATTCATCTCACAGAATTACAGCGTTCTCCTCAAGAAGCCTTTCGCTAAGGCTGTTCTTGTGGAATTTGCAAAGGGATATTTGGAAGCCTGTAGAGGTCTATGGTGTAAATGGAAATATCTTCAATTAACTACTTGAAAGAAGCTTTCTGAGAAACTGCTTTGTGTTCTATTAATTCATCTCACAGAGTTACAGCTTTCCCGTCAAGAAGCCTTTTGCTAAGATTGTTTTTGTGGAATTTTCAAGGTGTTATTCGGAGGCCCATAGAGGGCTATGGTGAAAATGGAGATATCCTAAGATAAAAACCGAAAAGAAGCTTTCTGAGAAACTGCTTGCTTTTCTGTTAATTCATCTCACACAGTTACAGTCTCTTCCTCAAGAAGCCTTTCGCTAAGACTGTTCTTGTGGAATTTGCAAAGAGATATCTGAAAGTCCTTAGTGGGCTATGGTGAAAAAGGAAATATCTTCCTTTATAAACTGGAAAGAAGCTTTCTGAGAGACTGCTTTGTGTTCCGTTAATTCATCTCACAGAGTTACAGCTTTTCCCTCAGGAAGCCTTTCGCTAAGACTGTTCTTGTGGTATGTGCAAAGTGATATTTGGAAGCCCATAGAGGGCTATAGTGAAAAAGGAAATATCCTGAGATAAAAACTGAAAAGAAGATTTCTGAGAAACTGCTTTGTTTTTTGTTAATTCATCTCAAAGAGTTACAGCTTTCCCCTCAAGAAGCCTTTCGCTAAGACAGTTCTTGTGGAATATGCAAAGTGATATTTGGAAACCGATAGAGGTCTTTGGTAAAAAAGGAAATATCTTCTGTTAAAAACTGGAAAGAAGCTTTCTGAGAAACTGCTTTGTGTTCTGTTAATTCATCTCACAGAGTTAGAGCTTTCCCCTCAAGAAGCCATTTCCTAAGACTGTTCTTGAGGAATTTGCAAAGAGATATTTGAAAGCCCATAGAGGGCTATGGTGAAAAAGGAAATATCTTCCGTTAAAAACTGGAAAGAATGCTTCTGAGAACCTGCTTTTTGTTCTGTTAATTCATCTCACAGAGTTACATCTTTCCCATCAAGAAGAATTTCGCTAAGATTATTCTTGTGGAATTTGCAAAGTGATATTTGTAAGCCCACAGTGCGCTATGGTGAATTAGGAAATATCCTAAGATAAAATCTGAAAAGAAGCTTTCTGAGAAACTGCTTTGTGTTCTGTTAATTCAATCACAGATTTACAGCTTTCCCATCAAGAAGACTTTCGCGAAGTCTGTTCTTCTGGAATTTGGAAAGTGATATTTGGAAGCCCTTACAGGGCTATGGTGAAAAAGGAAATATCTTCAGTTAAAAACTGGAAAGAATCTTTCTGAGAAACTGCTTTGTGTTCTGTTAATTCATCTCGCAGAGTTACAGCTTTCCCCTCAAGAAGAATTTCGCTAAGACTCTTCTTTTGGAATTTGCAAAGTGATATTTGGAAGCCCGTAGAGGGCTATGGTGAAAAAGTAAAACTCTTCCGTTAAAAACTGGAAAGAAGCTTTCTGAGAAACGGCTTTGTGTTCTCTTAATTCATCTCACAGAGTTACAGCTTTCCCCTCAAGAAGACTTTGGATAAGACTGTTCTTGTGGAATTTGCACAGTGATATTTGGAAGCCCATAGAGTGGTATGGTGAAAAAGGAAATCTCTTTTGTTAAAAGGGGAAAGAAGCTTTTTTGAGAAACTGCTTTGTGTTCTGTTAATTCACCTCAGAGGGTTACAGCTTTCCCGTCAAGAAGCCTTTTGCTAAGACTGTTCTTGTGGAACGTGCAAAATGATATTTGGAAGCCCATAGAGGGTTATGGTCAAAAAGAAAATATCTTCAGTTAAAGACTGGAAAGAAGCTTTCTGAGAAACTGTTTTGTGTTCTGTTAATTCATCTCATAGAGTTATAGCTTTCCTATCAAGAACCTTTTCGCTACGACTGTTCTTGTGGAATTTGCAAAGTAATATTTGGAAGTCCATAGAGGGCTACGGTGAAAAAGAAAATATCTTCAGTTAAAAACTGGAAAGAAGCTTTCTGTGAAACGGCTTTGGGTTCTGTTAATTCATCTCACAGAGTTACACCTTTCCCCTCAGGAAGCCTTTCGCTAAGACTGTTCTTGTGGAATTGGCAAAGTCATATTTGGAAGCCCATAGAGGGCTAGGCTGAAAAAGGAAATCTCTTTCGTTAAAAAGTGGAAAGAAGCTTTCTGAGAAACGGATTTGTGTTCTCTTATTTCATCTCACAGAGTTACAGCATTACACTCAAGAAGCCTTTCGCTAAGACTGTTCTAGTGGGATTTGCATAGTGATATTTGGAAGCCCATAGAGGGCTATGGTGAAAAAGTAAATCTCTTCCGTTAAAAACTGGAAAGAAGCTTTCTGTGAAACGGCTTTGTGTTCTTTTAATTCATCTCACAGGGTTACAGCTTTCTCCTCAAGAAGCCTTTCGCTGAGACAGTTCTTGTGGAATTTGCAAAGTGATATTTGGAAGCCCATAGAGGTTTATGGTAAAAAAGGAAATATCTTCAGTTGAAAACTGGAAAGAAGATTTCTGAGAAACTGCTTTCGGTTCTGTTAATACATCTCACAGAGTTGCAACTTTCCCCTCAAGAAGCCTTTCGCTAAGACTGTTCTTGTGGAATTTGCAAAGTGATATTTGGAAGCCCATGAAGGGATATGGTGATAAAGCAATATCCTAAGATAAAAACTGAAAAGAAGCTTTCTGAGAAACTGCTTTGTGTTCTGTTAATTCATCTCACAGTGTTATAGCTTTCCCATCAAGAAGCCTTTCGGTAACAATGTTCTTGTGAAATTTGCAAAGTGATATTTAGAAGCCCAGAGAGGGCTATGAAAAAAGCAAATATCCTAAGATAAAAAGTGAAAGAAGCTTTCTGAGAAACTGGTTTGAGTTCTGTTAATTCATCTCACAGAGTTACAGCTTTCCTCTCAAGAAGCCTTTCGTTAAGACTGTTCTTGTGGGATTTGCAAAGTGATATTTGGAAGCCCATAGGTGGCTATGGTGAGAAACGAAACAAATTCAGTTAAAAACAGGAAAGAAGCTTTTTGAGAAACTGGTTTGTGTTCTGTTAATTCATCTCACAGAATTACAGCGTTCTCCTCAAGAAGCCTTTCGCTAAGGCTGTTCTTGTGGAATTTGCAAAGGGATATTTGGAAGCCTGTAGAGGTCTATGGTGTAAATGGAAATATCTTCAATTAACTACTTGAAAGAAGCTTTCTGAGAAACTGCTTTGTGTTCTATTAATTCATCTCACAGAGTTACAGCTTTCCCGTCAAGAAGCCTTTTGCTAAGATTGTTTTTGTGGAATTTTCAAGGTGTTATTCGGAGGCCCATAGAGGGCTATGGTGAAAATGGAGATATCCTAAGATAAAAACCGAAAAGAAGCTTTCTGAGAAACTGCTTGCTTTTCTGTTAATTCATCTCACACAGTTACAGTCTCTTCCTCAAGAAGCCTTTCGCTAAGACTGTTCTTGTGGAATTTGCAAAGAGATATCTGAAAGTCCTTAGTGGGCTATGGTGAAAAAGGAAATATCTTCCTTTATAAACTGGAAAGAAGCTTTCTGAGAGACTGCTTTGTGTTCCGTTAATTCATCTCACAGAGTTACAGCTTTTCCCTCAGGAAGCCTTTCGCTAAGACTGTTCTTGTGGTATGTGCAAAGTGATATTTGGAAGCCCATAGAGGGCTATAGTGAAAAAGGAAATATCCTGAGATAAAAACTGAAAAGAAGATTTCTGAGAAACTGCTTTGTTTTTTGTTAATTCATCTCAAAGAGTTACAGCTTTCCCCTCAAGAAGCCTTTCGCTAAGACAGTTCTTGTGGAATATGCAAAGTGATATTTGGAAACCGATAGAGGTCTTTGGTAAAAAAGGAAATATCTTCTGTTAAAAACTGGAAAGAAGCTTTCTGAGAAACTGCTTTGTGTTCTGTTAATTCATCTCACAGAGTTAGAGCTTTCCCCTCAAGAAGCCATTTCCTAAGACTGTTCTTGAGGAATTTGCAAAGAGATATTTGAAAGCCCATAGAGGGCTATGGTGAAAAAGGAAATATCTTCCGTTAAAAACTGGAAAGAATGCTTCTGAGAACCTGCTTTTTGTTCTGTTAATTCATCTCACAGAGTTACATCTTTCCCATCAAGAAGAATTTCGCTAAGATTATTCTTGTGGAATTTGCAAAGTGATATTTGTAAGCCCACAGTGCGCTATGGTGAATTAGGAAATATCCTAAGATAAAAACTGAAAAGAAGCTTTCTGAGAAACTGCTTTGTGTTCTGTTAATTCATCTCACAGTGTTATAGCTTTCCCATCAAGAAGCCTTTCGGTAACAATGTTCTTGTGAAATTTGCAAAGTGATATTTAGAAGCCCAGAGAGGGCTATGAAAAAAGCAAATATCCTAAGATAAAAAGTGAAAGAAGCTTTCTGAGAAACTGGTTTGAGTTCTGTTAATTCATCTCACAGAGTTACAGCTTTCCTCTCAAGAAGCCTTTCGTTAAGACTGTTCTTGTGGGATTTGCAAAGTGATATTTGGAAGCCCATAGGTGGCTATGGTGAGAAACGAAACAAATTCAGTTAAAAACAGGAAAGAAGCTTTTTGAGAAACTGGTTTGTGTTCTGTTAATTCATCTCACAGAATTACAGCGTTCTCCTCAAGAAGCCTTTCGCTAAGGCTGTTCTTGTGGAATTTGCAAAGGGATATTTGGAAGCCTGTAGAGGTCTATGGTGTAAATGGAAATATCTTCAATTAACTACTTGAAAGAAGCTTTCTGAGAAACTGCTTTGTGTTCTATTAATTCATCTCACAGAGTTACAGCTTTCCCGTCAAGAAGCCTTTTGCTAAGATTGTTTTTGTGGAATTTTCAAGGTGTTATTCGGAGGCCCATAGAGGGCTATGGTGAAAATGGAGATATCCTAAGATAAAAACCGAAAAGAAGCTTTCTGAGAAACTGCTTGCTTTTCTGTTAATTCATCTCACACAGTTACAGTCTCTTCCTCAAGAAGCCTTTCGCTAAGACTGTTCTTGTGGAATTTGCAAAGAGATATCTGAAAGTCCTTAGTGGGCTATGGTGAAAAAGGAAATATCTTCCTTTATAAACTGGAAAGAAGCTTTCTGAGAGACTGCTTTGTGTTCCGTTAATTCATCTCACAGAGTTACAGCTTTTCCCTCAGGAAGCCTTTCGCTAAGACTGTTCTTGTGGTATGTGCAAAGTGATATTTGGAAGCCCATAGAGGGCTATAGTGAAAAAGGAAATATCCTGAGATAAAAACTGAAAAGAAGATTTCTGAGAAACTGCTTTGTTTTTTGTTAATTCATCTCAAAGAGTTACAGCTTTCCCCTCAAGAAGCCTTTCGCTAAGACAGTTCTTGTGGAATATGCAAAGTGATATTTGGAAACCGATAGAGGTCTTTGGTAAAAAAGGAAATATCTTCTGTTAAAAACTGGAAAGAAGCTTTCTGAGAAACTGCTTTGTGTTCTGTTAATTCATCTCACAGAGTTAGAGCTTTCCCCTCAAGAAGCCATTTCCTAAGACTGTTCTTGAGGAATTTGCAAAGAGATATTTGAAAGCCCATAGAGGGCTATGGTGAAAAAGGAAATATCTTCCGTTAAAAACTGGAAAGAATGCTTCTGAGAACCTGCTTTTTGTTCTGTTAATTCATCTCACAGAGTTACATCTTTCCCATCAAGAAGAATTTCGCTAAGATTATTCTTGTGGAATTTGCAAAGTGATATTTGTAAGCCCACAGTGCGCTATGGTGAATTAGGAAATATCCTAAGATAAAATCTGAAAAGAAGCTTTCTGAGAAACTGCTTTGTGTTCTGTTAATTCAATCACAGATTTACAGCTTTCCCATCAAGAAGACTTTCGCGAAGTCTGTTCTTCTGGAATTTGGAAAGTGATATTTGGAAGCCCTTACAGGGCTATGGTGAAAAAGGAAATATCTTCAGTTAAAAACTGGAAAGAATCTTTCTGAGAAACTGCTTTGTGTTCTGTTAATTCATCTCGCAGAGTTACAGCTTTCCCCTCAAGAAGAATTTCGCTAAGACTCTTCTTTTGGAATTTGCAAAGTGATATTTGGAAGCCCGTAGAGGGCTATGGTGAAAAAGTAAAACTCTTCCGTTAAAAACTGGAAAGAAGCTTTCTGAGAAACGGCTTTGTGTTCTCTTAATTCATCTCACAGAGTTACAGCTTTCCCCTCAAGAAGACTTTGGATAAGACTGTTCTTGTGGAATTTGCACAGTGATATTTGGAAGCCCATAGAGTGGTATGGTGAAAAAGGAAATCTCTTTTGTTAAAAGGGGAAAGAAGCTTTTTTGAGAAACTGCTTTGTGTTCTGTTAATTCACCTCAGAGGGTTACAGCTTTCCCCTCAAGAAGCCTTTTGCTAAGACTGTTCTTGTGGAACATGCAAAATGATATTTGGAAGCCCATAGAGGGTTATGGTCAAAAAGAAAATATCTTCAGTTAAAAACTGGAAAGAAGCTTTCTGAGAAACTGTTTTGTGTTCTGTTAATTCATCTCATAGAGTTATAGCTTTCCTATCAAGAACCTTTTCGCTACGACTGTTCTTGTGGAATTTGCAAAGTAATATTTGGAAGTCCATAGAGGGCTACGGTGAAAAAGAAAATATCTTCAGTTAAAAACTGGAAAGAAGCTTTCTGTGAAACGGCTTTGGGTTCTGTTAATTCATCTCACAGAGTTACACCTTTCCCCTCAGGAAGCCTTTCGCTAAGACTGTTCTTGTGGAATTGGCAAAGTCATATTTGGAAGCCCATAGAGGGCTATGCTGAAAAAGGAAATCTCTTTCGTTAAAAAGTGGAAAGAAGCTTTCTGAGAAACGGATTTGTGTTCTCTTATTTCATCTCACAGAGTTACAGCATTACACTCAAGAAGCCTTTCGCTAAGACTGTTCCAGTGGGATTTGCATAGTGATATTTGGAAGCCCATAGAGGGCTATGGTGAAAAAGTAAATCTCTTCCGTTAAAAACTGGAAAGAAGCTTTCTGTGAAACGGCTTTGTGTTCTTTTAATTCATCTCACAGGGTTACAGCTTTCTCCTCAAGAAGCCTTTCGCTGAGACAGTTCTTGTGGAATTTGCAAAGTGATATTTGGAAGCCCATAGAGGGTTATGGTAAAAAAGGAAATATCTTCAGTTGAAAACTGGAAAGAAGATTTCTGAGAAACTGCTTTCGGTTCTGTTAATACATCTCACAGAGTTGCAACTTTCCCCTCAAGAAGCCTTTCGCTAAGACTGTTCTTGTGGAATTTGCCAAGTGATATTTGGAAGCCCATGAAGGGATATGGTGATAAGGCAATATCCTAAGATAAAAACTGAAAAGAAGCTTTCTGAGAAACTGCTTTGTGTTCTGTTAATTCATCTCACAGTGTTATAGCTTTCCCATCAAGAAGCCTTTCGGTAACAATGTTCTTGTGAAATTTGCAAAGTGATATTTAGAAGCCCAGAGAGGGCTATGAAAAAAGCAAATATCCTAAGATAAAAAGTGAAAGAAGCTTTCTGAGAAACTGGTTTGAGTTCTGTTAATTCATCTCACAGAGTTACAGCTTTCCTCTCAAGAAGCCTTTCGTTAAGACTGTTCTTGTGGGATTTGCAAAGTGATATTTGGAAGCCCATAGGTGGCTATGGTGAGAAACGAAACAAATTCAGTTAAAAACAGGAAAGAAGCTTTTTGAGAAACTGGTTTGTGTTCTGTTAATTCATCTCACAGAATTACAGCGTTCTCCTCAAGAAGCCTTTCGCTAAGGCTGTTCTTGTGGAATTTGCAAAGGGATATTTGGAAGCCTGTAGAGGTCTATGGTGTAAATGGAAATATCTTCAATTAACTACTTGAAAGAAGCTTTCTGAGAAACTGCTTTGTGTTCTATTAATTCATCTCACAGAGTTACAGCTTTCCCGTCAAGAAGCCTTTTGCTAAGATTGTTTTTGTGGAATTTTCAAGGTGTTATTCGGAGGCCCATAGAGGGCTATGGTGAAAATGGAGATATCCTAAGATAAAAACCGAAAAGAAGCTTTCTGAGAAACTGCTTGCTTTTCTGTTAATTCATCTCACACAGTTACAGTCTCTTCCTCAAGAAGCCTTTCGCTAAGACTGTTCTTGTGGAATTTGCAAAGAGATATCTGAAAGTCCTTAGTGGGCTATGGTGAAAAAGGAAATATCTTCCTTTATAAACTGGAAAGAAGCTTTCTGAGAGACTGCTTTGTGTTCCGTTAATTCATCTCACAGAGTTACAGCTTTTCCCTCAGGAAGCCTTTCGCTAAGACTGTTCTTGTGGTATGTGCAAAGTGATATTTGGAAGCCCATAGAGGGCTATAGTGAAAAAGGAAATATCCTGAGATAAAAACTGAAAAGAAGATTTCTGAGAAACTGCTTTGTTTTTTGTTAATTCATCTCAAAGAGTTACAGCTTTCCCCTCAAGAAGCCTTTCGCTAAGACAGTTCTTGTGGAATATGCAAAGTGATATTTGGAAACCGATAGAGGTCTTTGGTAAAAAAGGAAATATCTTCTGTTAAAAACTGGAAAGAAGCTTTCTGAGAAACTGCTTTGTGTTCTGTTAATTCATCTCACAGAGTTAGAGCTTTCCCCTCAAGAAGCCATTTCCTAAGACTGTTCTTGAGGAATTTGCAAAGAGATATTTGAAAGCCCATAGAGGGCTATGGTGAAAAAGGAAATATCTTCCGTTAAAAACTGGAAAGAATGCTTCTGAGAACCTGCTTTTTGTTCTGTTAATTCATCTCACAGAGTTACATCTTTCCCATCAAGAAGAATTTCGCTAAGATTATTCTTGTGGAATTTGCAAAGTGATATTTGTAAGCCCACAGTGCGCTATGGTGAATTAGGAAATATCCTAAGATAAAATCTGAAAAGAAGCTTTCTGAGAAACTGCTTTGTGTTCTGTTAATTCAATCACAGATTTACAGCTTTCCCATCAAGAAGACTTTCGCGAAGTCTGTTCTTCTGGAATTTGGAAAGTGATATTTGGAAGCCCTTACAGGGCTATGGTGAAAAAGGAAATATCTTCAGTTAAAAACTGGAAAGAATCTTTCTGAGAAACTGCTTTGTGTTCTGTTAATTCATCTCGCAGAGTTACAGCTTTCCCCTCAAGAAGAATTTCGCTAAGACTCTTCTTTTGGAATTTGCAAAGTGATATTTGGAAGCCCGTAGAGGGCTATGGTGAAAAAGTAAAACTCTTCCGTTAAAAACTGGAAAGAAGCTTTCTGAGAAACGGCTTTGTGTTCTCTTAATTCATCTCACAGAGTTACAGCTTTCCCCTCAAGAAGACTTTGGATAAGACTGTTCTTGTGGAATTTGCACAGTGATATTTGGAAGCCCATAGAGTGGTATGGTGAAAAAGGAAATCTCTTTTGTTAAAAGGGGAAAGAAGCTTTTTTGAGAAACTGCTTTGTGTTCTGTTAATTCACCTCAGAGGGTTACAGCTTTCCCCTCAAGAAGCCTTTTGCTAAGACTGTTCTTGTGGAACATGCAAAATGATATTTGGAAGCCCATAGAGGGTTATGGTCAAAAAGAAAATATCTTCAGTTAAAAACTGGAAAGAAGCTTTCTGAGAAACTGTTTTGTGTTCTGTTAATTCATCTCATAGAGTTATAGCTTTCCTATCAAGAACCTTTTCGCTACGACTGTTCTTGTGGAATTTGCAAAGTAATATTTGGAAGTCCATAGAGGGCTACGGTGAAAAAGAAAATATCTTCAGTTAAAAACTGGAAAGAAGCTTTCTGTGAAACGGCTTTGGGTTCTGTTAATTCATCTCACAGAGTTACACCTTTCCCCTCAGGAAGCCTTTCGCTAAGACTGTTCTTGTGGAATTGGCAAAGTCATATTTGGAAGCCCATAGAGGGCTAGGCTGAAAAAGGAAATCTCTTTCGTTAAAAAGTGGAAAGAAGCTTTCTGAGAAACGGATTTGTGTTCTCTTATTTCATCTCACAGAGTTACAGCATTACACTCAAGAAGCCTTTCGCTAAGACTGTTCTAGTGGGATTTGCATAGTGATATTTGGAAGCCCATAGAGGGCTATGGTGAAAAAGTAAATCTCTTCCGTTAAAAACTGGAAAGAAGCTTTCTGTGAAACGGCTTTGCGTTCTTTTAATTCATCTCACAGGGTTACAGCTTTCTCCTCAAGAAGCATTTCGCTGAGACAGTTCTTGTGGAATTCGCAAAGTGATATTTGGAAGCCCATAGAGGGTTATGGTAAAAAAGGAAATATCTTCAGTTGAAAACTGGAAAGAAGATTTCTGAGAAACTGCTTTCGGTTCTGTTAATACATCTCACAGAGTTGCAACTTTCCCCTCAAGAAGCCTTTCGCTAAGACTGTTCTTGTGGAATTTGCCAAGTGATATTTGGAAGCCCATGAAGGGATATGGTGATAAAGCAATATCCTAAGATAAAAACTGAAAAGAAGCTTTCTGAGAAACTGCTTTGTGTTCTGTTAATTCATCTCACAGTGTTATAGCTTTCCCATCAAGAAGCCTTTCGGTAACAATGTTCTTGTGAAATTTGCAAAGTGATATTTAGAAGCCCAGAGAGGGCTATGAAAAAAGCAAATATCCTAAGATAAAAAGTGAAAGAAGCTTTCTGAGAAACTGGTTTGAGTTCTGTTAATTCATCTCACAGAGTTACAGCTTTCCTCTCAAGAAGCCTTTCGTTAAGACTGTTCTTGTGGGATTTGCAAAGTGATATTTGGAAGCCCATAGGTGGCTATGGTGAGAAACGAAACAAATTCAGTTAAAAACAGGAAAGATGCTTTTTGAGAAACTGGTTTGTGTTCTGTTAATTCATCTCACAGAATTACAGCGTTCTCCTCAAGAAGCCTTTCGCTAAGGCTGTTCTTGTGGAATTTGCAAAGGGATATTTGGAAGCCTGTAGAGGTCTATGGTGTAAATGGAAATATCTTCAATTAACTACTTGAAAGAAGCTTTCTGAGAAACTGCTTTGTGTTCTATTAATTCATCTCACAGAGTTACAGCTTTCCCGTCAAGAAGCCTTTTGCTAAGATTGTTTTTGTGGAATTTTCAAGGTGTTATTCGGAGGCCCATAGAGGGCTATGGTGAAAATGGAGATATCCTAAGATAAAAACCGAAAAGAAGCTTTCTGAGAAACTGCTTGCTTTTCTGTTAATTCATCTCACACAGTTACAGTCTCTTCCTCAAGAAGCCTTTCGCTAAGACTGTTCTTGTGGAATTTGCAAAGAGATATCTGAAAGTCCTTAGTGGGCTATGGTGAAAAAGGAAATATCTTCCTTTATAAACTGGAAAGAAGCTTTCTGAGAGACTGCTTTGTGTTCCGTTAATTCATCTCACAGAGTTACAGCTTTTCCCTCAGGAAGCCTTTCGCTAAGACTGTTCTTGTGGTATGTGCAAAGTGATATTTGGAAGCCCATAGAGGGCTATAGTGAAAAAGGAAATATCCTGAGATAAAAACTGAAAAGAAGATTTCTGAGAAACTGCTTTGTTTTTTGTTAATTCATCTCAAAGAGTTACAGCTTTCCCCTCAAGAAGCCTTTCGCTAAGACAGTTCTTGTGGAATATGCAAAGTGATATTTGGAAACCGATAGAGGTCTTTGGTAAAAAAGGAAATATCTTCTGTTAAAAACTGGAAAGAAGCTTTCTGAGAAACTGCTTTGTGTTCTGTTAATTCATCTCACAGAGTTAGAGCTTTCCCCTCAAGAAGCCATTTCCTAAGACTGTTCTTGAGGAATTTGCAAAGAGATATTTGAAAGCCCATAGAGGGCTATGGTGAAAAAGGAAATATCTTCCGTTAAAAACTGGAAAGAATGCTTCTGAGAACCTGCTTTTTGTTCTGTTAATTCATCTCACAGAGTTACATCTTTCCCATCAAGAAGAATTTCGCTAAGATTATTCTTGTGGAATTTGCAAAGTGATATTTGTAAGCCCACAGTGCGCTATGGTGAATTAGGAAATATCCTAAGATAAAATCTGAAAAGAAGCTTTCTGAGAAACTGCTTTGTGTTCTGTTAATTCAATCACAGATTTACAGCTTTCCCATCAAGAAGACTTTCGCGAAGTCTGTTCTTCTGGAATTTGGAAAGTGATATTTGGAAGCCCTTACAGGGCTATGGTGAAAAAGGAAATATCTTCAGTTAAAAACTGGAAAGAATCTTTCTGAGAAACTGCTTTGTGTTCTGTTAATTCATCTCGCAGAGTTACAGCTTTCCCCTCAAGAAGAATTTCGCTAAGACTCTTCTTTTGGAATTTGCAAAGTGATATTTGGAAGCCCGTAGAGGGCTATGGTGAAAAAGTAAAACTCTTCCGTTAAAAACTGGAAAGAAGCTTTCTGAGAAACGGCTTTGTGTTCTCTTAATTCATCTCACAGAGTTACAGCTTTCCCCTCAAGAAGACTTTGGATAAGACTGTTCTTGTGGAATTTGCACAGTGATATTTGGAAGCCCATAGAGTGGTATGGTGAAAAAGGAAATCTCTTTTGTTAAAAGGGGAAAGAAGCTTTTTTGAGAAACTGCTTTGTGTTCTGTTAATTCACCTCAGAGGGTTACAGCTTTCCCCTCAAGAAGCCTTTTGCTAAGACTGTTCTTGTGGAACATGCAAAATGATATTTGGAAGCCCATAGAGGGTTATGGTCAAAAAGAAAATATCTTCAGTTAAAAACTGGAAAGAAGCTTTCTGAGAAACTGTTTTGTGTTCTGTTAATTCATCTCATAGAGTTATAGCTTTCCTATCAAGAACCTTTTCGCTACGACTGTTCTTGTGGAATTTGCAAAGTAATATTTGGAAGTCCATAGAGGGCTACGGTGAAAAAGAAAATATCTTCAGTTAAAAACTGGAAAGAAGCTTTCTGTGAAACGGCTTTGGGTTCTGTTAATTCATCTCACAGAGTTACACCTTTCCCCTCAGGAAGCCTTTCGCTAAGACTGTTCTTGTGGAATTGGCAAAGTCATATTTGGAAGCCCATAGAGGGCTAGGCTGAAAAAGGAAATCTCTTTCGTTAAAAAGTGGAAAGAAGCTTTCTGAGAAACGGATTTGTGTTCTCTTATTTCATCTCACAGAGTTACAGCATTACACTCAAGAAGCCTTTCGCTAAGACTGTTCCAGTGGGATTTGCATAGTGATATTTGGAAGCCCATAGAGGGCTATGGTGAAAAAGTAAATCTCTTCCGTTAAAAACTGGAAAGAAGCTTTCTGTGAAACGGCTTTGCGTTCTTTTAATTCATCTCACAGTGTTACAGCTTTCTCCTCAAGAAGCATTTCGCTAAGACAGTTCTTGTGGAATTCGCAGAGTGATATTTGGAAGCCCATAGAGGGTTATGGTAAAAAAGGAAATATCTTCAGTTGAAAACTGGAAAGAAGATTTCTGAGAAACTGCTTTCGGTTCTGTTAATACATCTCACAGAGTTGCAACTTTCCCCTCAAGAAGCCTTTCGCTAAGACTGTTCTTGTGGAATTTGCAAAGTGATATTTGGAAGCCCATGAAGGGATATGGTGATAAAGCAATATCCTAAGATAAAAACTGAAAAGAAGCTTTCTGAGAAACTGCTTTGTGTTCTGTTAATTCATCTCACAGTGTTATAGCTTTCCCATCAAGAAGCCTTTCGGTAACAATGTTCTTGTGAAATTTGCAAAGTGATATTTAGAAGCCCAGAGAGGGCTATGAAAAAAGCAAATATCCTAAGATAAAAAGTGAAAGAAGCTTTCTGAGAAACTGGTTTGAGTTCTGTTAATTCATCTCACAGAGTTACAGCTTTCCTCTCAAGAAGCCTTTCGTTAAGACTGTTCTTGTGGGATTTGCAAAGTGATATTTGGAAGCCCATAGGTGGCTATGGTGAGAAACGAAACAAATTCAGTTAAAAACAGGAAAGATGCTTTTTGAGAAACTGGTTTGTGTTCTGTTAATTCATCTCACAGAATTACAGCATTCTCCTCAAGAAGCCTTTCGCTAAGACTGTTCTTGTGGAATTTGCAAAGGGATATTTGGAAGCCTGTAGAGGTCTATGGTGTAAATGGAAATATCTTCAATTAACTACTTGAAAGAAGCTTTCTGAGAAACTGCTTTGTGTTCTATTAATTCATCTCACAGAGTTACAGCTTTCCCGTCAAGAAGCCTTTTGCTAAGATTGTTTTTGTGGAATTTTCAAGGTGTTATTCGGAGGCCCATAGAGGGCTATGGTGAAAATGGAGATATCCTAAGATAAAAACCGAAAAGAAGCTTTCTGAGAAACTGCTTGCTTTTCTGTTAATTCATCTCACACAGTTACAGTCTCTTCCTCAAGAAGCCTTTCGCTAAGACTGTTCTTGTGGAATTTGCAAAGAGATATCTGAAAGTCCTTAGTGGGCTATGGTGAAAAAGGAAATATCTTCCTTTATAAACTGGAAAGAAGCTTTCTGAGAGACTGCTTTGTGTTCCGTTAATTCATCTCACAGAGTTACAGCTTTTCCCTCAGGAAGCCTTTCGCTAAGACTGTTCTTGTGGTATGTGCAAAGTGATATTTGGAAGCCCATAGAGGGCTATAGTGAAAAAGGAAATATCCTGAGATAAAAACTGAAAAGAAGATTTCTGAGAAACTGCTTTGTTTTTTGTTAATTCATCTCAAAGAGTTACAGCTTTCCCCTCAAGAAGCCTTTCGCTAAGACAGTTCTTGTGGAATATGCAAAGTGATATTTGGAAACCGATAGAGGTCTTTGGTAAAAAAGGAAATATCTTCTGTTAAAAACTGGAAAGAAGCTTTCTGAGAAACTGCTTTGTGTTCTGTTAATTCATCTCACAGAGTTAGAGCTTTCCCCTCAAGAAGCCATTTCCTAAGAGTGTTCTTGAGGAATTTGCAAAGAGATATTTGAAAGCCCATAGAGGGCTATGGTGAAAAAGGAAATATCTTCCGTTAAAAACTGGAAAGAATGCTTCTGAGAACCTGCTTTTTGTTCTGTTAATTCATCTCACAGAGTTACATCTTTCCCATCAAGAAGAATTTCGCTAAGATTATTCTTGTGGAATTTGCAAAGTGATATTTGTAAGCCCACAGTGCGCTATGGTGAATTAGGAAATATCCTAAGATAAAATCTGAAAAGAAGCTTTCTGAGAAACTGCTTTGTGTTCTGTTAATTCAATCACAGATTTACAGCTTTCCCATCAAGAAGACTTTCGCGAAGTCTGTTCTTCTGGAATTTGGAAAGTGATATTTGGAAGCCCTTACAGGGCTATGGTGAAAAAGGAAATATCTTCAGTTAAAAACTGGAAAGAATCTTTCTGAGAAACTGCTTTGTGTTCTGTTAATTCATCTCGCAGAGTTACAGCTTTCCCCTCAAGAAGAATTTCGCTAAGACTCTTCTTTTGGAATTTGCAAAGTGATATTTGGAAGCCCGTAGAGGGCTATGGTGAAAAAGTAAAACTCTTCCGTTAAAAACTGGAAAGAAGCTTTCTGAGAAACGGCTTTGTGTTCTCTTAATTCATCTCACAGAGTTACAGCTTTCCCCTCAAGAAGACTTTGGATAAGACTGTTCTTGTGGAATTTGCACAGTGATATTTGGAAGCCCATAGAGTGGTATGGTGAAAAAGGAAATCTCTTTTGTTAAAAGGGGAAAGAAGCTTTTTTGAGAAACTGCTTTGTGTTCTGTTAATTCACCTCAGAGGGTTACAGCTTTCCCCTCAAGAAGCCTTTTGCTAAGACTGTTCTTGTGGAACGTGCAAAATGATATTTGGAAGCCCATAGAGGGTTATGGTCAAAAAGAAAATATCTTCAGTTAAAAACTGGAAAGAAGCTTTCTGAGAAACTGTTTTGTGTTCTGTTAATTCATCTCATAGAGTTATAGCTTTCCTATCAAGAACCTTTTCGCTACGACTGTTCTTGTGGAATTTGCAAAGTAATATTTGGAAGTCCATAGAGGGCTACGGTGAAAAAGAAAATATCTTCAGTTAAAAACTGGAAAGAAGCTTTCTGTGAAACGGCTTTGGGTTCTGTTAATTCATCTCACAGAGTTACACCTTTCCCCTCAGGAAGCCTTTCGCTAAGACTGTTCTTGTGGAATTGGCAAAGTCATATTTGGAAGCCCATAGAGGGCTATGCTGAAAAAGGAAATCTCTTTCGTTAAAAAGTGGAAAGAAGCTTTCTGAGAAACGGATTTGTGTTCTCTTATTTCATCTCACAGAGTTACAGCATTACACTCAAGAAGCCTTTCGCTAAGACTGTTCTAGTGGGATTTGCATAGTGATATTTGGAAGCCCATAGAGGGCTATGGTGAAAAAGTAAATCTCTTCCGTTAAAAACTGGAAAGAAGCTTTCTGTGAAACGGCTTTGCGTTCTTTTAATTCATCTCACAGTGTTACAGCTTTCTCCTCAAGAAGCCTTTCGCTGAGACAGTTCTTGTGGAATTCGCAAAGTGATATTTGGAAGCCCATAGAGGTTTATGGTAAAAAAGGAAATATCTTCAGTTGAAAACTGGAAAGAAGATTTCTGAGAAACTGCTTTCGGTTCTGTTAATACATCTCACAGAGTTGCAACTTTCCCCTCAAGAAGCCTTTCGCTAAGACTGTTCTTGTGGAATTTGCAAAGTGATATTTGGAAGCCCATGAAGGGATATGGTGATAAAGCAATATCCTAAGATAAAAACTGAAAAGAAGCTTTCTGAGAAACTGCTTTGTGTTCTGTTAATTCATCTCACAGTGTTATAGCTTTCCCATCAAGAAGCCTTTCGGTAACAATGTTCTTGTGAAATTTGCAAAGTGATATTTAGAAGCCCAGAGAGGGCTATGAAAAAAGCAAATATCCTAAGATAAAAAGTGAAAGAAGCTTTCTGAGAAACTGGTTTGAGTTCTGTTAATTCATCTCACAGAGTTACAGCTTTCCTCTCAAGAAGCCTTTCGTTAAGACTGTTCTTGTGGGATTTGCAAAGTGATATTTGGAAGCCCATAGGTGGCTATGGTGAGAAACGAAACAAATTCAGTTAAAAACAGGAAAGAAGCTTTTTGAGAAACTGGTTTGTGTTCTGTTAATTCATCTCACAGAATTACAGCGTTCTCCTCAAGAAGCCTTTCGCTAAGGCTGTTCTTGTGGAATTTGCAAAGGGATATTTGGAAGCCTGTAGAGGTCTATGGTGTAAATGGAAATATCTTCAATTAACTACTTGAAAGAAGCTTTCTGAGAAACTGCTTTGTGTTCTATTAATTCATCTCACAGAGTTACAGCTTTCCCGTCAAGAAGCCTTTTGCTAAGATTGTTTTTGTGGAATTTTCAAGGTGTTATTCGGAGGCCCATAGAGGGCTATGGTGAAAATGGAGATATCCTAAGATAAAAACCGAAAAGAAGCTTTCTGAGAAACTGCTTGCTTTTCTGTTAATTCATCTCACACAGTTACAGTCTCTTCCTCAAGAAGCCTTTCGCTAAGACTGTTCTTGTGGAATTTGCAAAGAGATATCTGAAAGTCCTTAGTGGGCTATGGTGAAAAAGGAAATATCTTCCTTTATAAACTGGAAAGAAGCTTTCTGAGAGACTGCTTTGTGTTCCGTTAATTCATCTCACAGAGTTACAGCTTTTCCCTCAGGAAGCCTTTCGCTAAGACTGTTCTTGTGGTATGTGCAAAGTGATATTTGGAAGCCCATAGAGGGCTATAGTGAAAAAGGAAATATCCTGAGATAAAAACTGAAAAGAAGATTTCTGAGAAACTGCTTTGTTTTTTGTTAATTCATCTCAAAGAGTTACAGCTTTCCCCTCAAGAAGCCTTTCGCTAAGACAGTTCTTGTGGAATATGCAAAGTGATATTTGGAAACCGATAGAGGTCTTTGGTAAAAAAGGAAATATCTTCTGTTAAAAACTGGAAAGAAGCTTTCTGAGAAACTGCTTTGTGTTCTGTTAATTCATCTCACAGAGTTAGAGCTTTCCCCTCAAGAAGCCATTTCCTAAGAGTGTTCTTGAGGAATTTGCAAAGAGATATTTGAAAGCCCATAGAGGGCTATGGTGAAAAAGGAAATATCTTCCGTTAAAAACTGGAAAGAATGCTTCTGAGAACCTGCTTTTTGTTCTGTTAATTCATCTCACAGAGTTACATCTTTCCCATCAAGAAGAATTTCGCTAAGATTATTCTTGTGGAATTTGCAAAGTGATATTTGTAAGCCCACAGTGCGCTATGGTGAATTAGGAAATATCCTAAGATAAAATCTGAAAAGAAGCTTTCTGAGAAACTGCTTTGTGTTCTGTTAATTCAATCACAGATTTACAGCTTTCCCATCAAGAAGACTTTCGCGAAGTCTGTTCTTCTGGAATTTGGAAAGTGATATTTGGAAGCCCTTACAGGGCTATGGTGAAAAAGGAAATATCTTCAGTTAAAAACTGGAAAGAATCTTTCTGAGAAACTGCTTTGTGTTCTGTTAATTCATCTCGCAGAGTTACAGCTTTCCCCTCAAGAAGAATTTCGCTAAGACTCTTCTTTTGGAATTTGCAAAGTGATATTTGGAAGCCCGTAGAGGGCTATGGTGAAAAAGTAAAACTCTTCCGTTAAAAACTGGAAAGAAGCTTTCTGAGAAACGGCTTTGTGTTCTCTTAATTCATCTCACAGAGTTACAGCTTTCCCCTCAAGAAGACTTTGGATAAGACTGTTCTTGTGGAATTTGCACAGTGATATTTGGAAGCCCATAGAGTGGTATGGTGAAAAAGGAAATCTCTTTTGTTAAAAGGGGAAAGAAGCTTTTTTGAGAAACTGCTTTGTGTTCTGTTAATTCACCTCAGAGGGTTACAGCTTTCCCCTCAAGAAGCCTTTTGCTAAGACTGTTCTTGTGGAACGTGCAAAATGATATTTGGAAGCCCATAGAGGGTTATGGTCAAAAAGAAAATATCTTCAGTTAAAAACTGGAAAGAAGCTTTCTGAGAAACTGTTTTGTGTTCTGTTAATTCATCTCATAGAGTTATAGCTTTCCTATCAAGAACCTTTTCGCTACGACTGTTCTTGTGGAATTTGCAAAGTAATATTTGGAAGTCCATAGAGGGCTACGGTGAAAAAGAAAATATCTTCAGTTAAAAACTGGAAAGAAGCTTTCTGTGAAACGGCTTTGGGTTCTGTTAATTCATCTCACAGAGTTACACCTTTCCCCTCAGGAAGCCTTTCGCTAAGACTGTTCTTGTGGAATTGGCAAAGTCATATTTGGAAGCCCATAGAGGGCTATGCTGAAAAAGGAAATCTCTTTCGTTAAAAAGTGGAAAGAAGCTTTCTGAGAAACGGATTTGTGTTCTCTTATTTCATCTCACAGAGTTACAGCATTACACTCAAGAAGCCTTTCGCTAAGACTGTTCTAGTGGGATTTGCATAGTGATATTTGGAAGCCCATAGAGGGCTATGGTGAAAAAGTAAATCTCTTCCGTTAAAAACTGGAAAGAAGCTTTCTGTGAAACGGCTTTGCGTTCTTTTAATTCATCTCACAGTGTTACAGCTTTCTCCTCAAGAAGCCTTTCGCTGAGACAGTTCTTGTGGAATTCGCAAAGTGATATTTGGAAGCCCATAGAGGTTTATGGTAAAAAAGGAAATATCTTCAGTTGAAAACTGGAAAGAAGATTTCTGAGAAACTGCTTTCGGTTCTGTTAATACATCTCACAGAGTTGCAACTTTCCCCTCAAGAAGCCTTTCGCTAAGACTGTTCTTGTGGAATTTGCAAAGTGATATTTGGAAGCCCATGAAGGGATATGGTGATAAAGCAATATCCTAAGATAAAAACTGAAAAGAAGCTTTCTGAGAAACTGCTTTGTGTTCTGTTAATTCATCTCACAGTGTTATAGCTTTCCCATCAAGAAGCCTTTCGGTAACAATGTTCTTGTGAAATTTGCAAAGTGATATTTAGAAGCCCAGAGAGGGCTATGAAAAAAGCAAATATCCTAAGATAAAAAGTGAAAGAAGCTTTCTGAGAAACTGGTTTGAGTTCTGTTAATTCATCTCACAGAGTTACAGCTTTCCTCTCAAGAAGCCTTTCGTTAAGACTGTTCTTGTGGGATTTGCAAAGTGATATTTGGAAGCCCATAGGTGGCTATGGTGAGAAACGAAACAAATTCAGTTAAAAACAGGAAAGAAGCTTTTTGAGAAACTGGTTTGTGTTCTGTTAATTCATCTCACAGAATTACAGCGTTCTCCTCAAGAAGCCTTTCGCTAAGGCTGTTCTTGTGGAATTTGCAAAGGGATATTTGGAAGCCTGTAGAGGTCTATGGTGTAAATGGAAATATCTTCAATTAACTACTTGAAAGAAGCTTTCTGAGAAACTGCTTTGTGTTCTATTAATTCATCTCACAGAGTTACAGCTTTCCCGTCAAGAAGCCTTTTGCTAAGATTGTTTTTGTGGAATTTTCAAGGTGTTATTCGGAGGCCCATAGAGGGCTATGGTGAAAATGGAGATATCCTAAGATAAAAACCGAAAAGAAGCTTTCTGAGAAACTGCTTGCTTTTCTGTTAATTCATCTCACACAGTTACAGTCTCTTCCTCAAGAAGCCTTTCGCTAAGACTGTTCTTGTGGAATTTGCAAAGAGATATCTGAAAGTCCTTAGTGGGCTATGGTGAAAAAGGAAATATCTTCCTTTATAAACTGGAAAGAAGCTTTCTGAGAGACTGCTTTGTGTTCCGTTAATTCATCTCACAGAGTTACAGCTTTTCCCTCAGGAAGCCTTTCGCTAAGACTGTTCTTGTGGTATGTGCAAAGTGATATTTGGAAGCCCATAGAGGGCTATAGTGAAAAAGGAAATATCCTGAGATAAAAACTGAAAAGAAGATTTCTGAGAAACTGCTTTGTTTTTTGTTAATTCATCTCAAAGAGTTACAGCTTTCCCCTCAAGAAGCCTTTCGCTAAGACAGTTCTTGTGGAATATGCAAAGTGATATTTGGAAACCGATAGAGGTCTTTGGTAAAAAAGGAAATATCTTCTGTTAAAAACTGGAAAGAAGCTTTCTGAGAAACTGCTTTGTGTTCTGTTAATTCATCTCACAGAGTTAGAGCTTTCCCCTCAAGAAGCCATTTCCTAAGAGTGTTCTTGAGGAATTTGCAAAGAGATATTTGAAAGCCCATAGAGGGCTATGGTGAAAAAGGAAATATCTTCCGTTAAAAACTGGAAAGAATGCTTCTGAGAACCTGCTTTTTGTTCTGTTAATTCATCTCACAGAGTTACATCTTTCCCATCAAGAAGAATTTCGCTAAGATTATTCTTGTGGAATTTGCAAAGTGATATTTGTAAGCCCACAGTGCGCTATGGTGAATTAGGAAATATCCTAAGATAAAATCTGAAAAGAAGCTTTCTGAGAAACTGCTTTGTGTTCTGTTAATTCAATCACAGATTTACAGCTTTCCCATCAAGAAGACTTTCGCGAAGTCTGTTCTTCTGGAATTTGGAAAGTGATATTTGGAAGCCCTTACAGGGCTATGGTGAAAAAGGAAATATCTTCAGTTAAAAACTGGAAAGAATCTTTCTGAGAAACTGCTTTGTGTTCTGTTAATTCATCTCGCAGAGTTACAGCTTTCCCCTCAAGAAGAATTTCGCTAAGACTCTTCTTTTGGAATTTGCAAAGTGATATTTGGAAGCCCGTAGAGGGCTATGGTGAAAAAGTAAAACTCTTCCGTTAAAAACTGGAAAGAAGCTTTCTGAGAAACGGCTTTGTGTTCTCTTAATTCATCTCACAGAGTTACAGCTTTCCCCTCAAGAAGACTTTGGATAAGACTGTTCTTGTGGAATTTGCACAGTGATATTTGGAAGCCCATAGAGTGGTATGGTGAAAAAGGAAATCTCTTTTGTTAAAAGGGGAAAGAAGCTTTTTTGAGAAACTGCTTTGTGTTCTGTTAATTCACCTCAGAGGGTTACAGCTTTCCCCTCAAGAAGCCTTTTGCTAAGACTGTTCTTGTGGAACGTGCAAAATGATATTTGGAAGCCCATAGAGGGTTATGGTCAAAAAGAAAATATCTTCAGTTAAAAACTGGAAAGAAGCTTTCTGAGAAACTGTTTTGTGTTCTGTTAATTCATCTCATAGAGTTATAGCTTTCCTATCAAGAACCTTTTCGCTACGACTGTTCTTGTGGAATTTGCAAAGTAATATTTGGAAGTCCATAGAGGGCTACGGTGAAAAAGAAAATATCTTCAGTTAAAAACTGGAAAGAAGCTTTCTGTGAAACGGCTTTGGGTTCTGTTAATTCATCTCACAGAGTTACACCTTTCCCCTCAGGAAGCCTTTCGCTAAGACTGTTCTTGTGGAATTGGCAAAGTCATATTTGGAAGCCCATAGAGGGCTATGCTGAAAAAGGAAATCTCTTTCGTTAAAAAGTGGAAAGAAGCTTTCTGAGAAACGGATTTGTGTTCTCTTATTTCATCTCACAGAGTTACAGCATTACACTCAAGAAGCCTTTCGCTAAGACTGTTCTAGTGGGATTTGCATAGTGATATTTGGAAGCCCATAGAGGGCTATGGTGAAAAAGTAAATCTCTTCCGTTAAAAACTGGAAAGAAGCTTTCTGTGAAACGGCTTTGTGTTCTTTTAATTCATCTCACAGTGTTACAGCTTTCTCCTCAAGAAGCCTTTCGCTGAGACAGTTCTTGTGGAATTTGCAAAGTGATATTTGGAAGCCCATAGAGGTTTATGGTAAAAAAGGAAATATCTTCAGTTGAAAACTGGAAAGAAGATTTCTGAGAAACTGCTTTCGGTTCTGTTAATACATCTCACAGAGTTGCAACTTTCCCCTCAAGAAGCCTTTCGCTAAGACTGTTCTTGTGGAATTTGCAAAGTGATATTTGGAAGCCCATGAAGGGATATGGTGATAAAGCAATATCCTAAGATAAAAACTGAAAAGAAGCTTTCTGAGAAACTGCTTTGTGTTCTGTTAATTCATCTCACAGTGTTATAGCTTTCCCATCAAGAAGCCTTTCGGTAACAATGTTCTTGTGAAATTTGCAAAGTGATATTTAGAAGCCCAGAGAGGGCTATGAAAAAAGCAAATATCCTAAGATAAAAAGTGAAAGAAGCTTTCTGAGAAACTGGTTTGAGTTCTGTTAATTCATCTCACAGAGTTACAGCTTTCCTCTCAAGAAGCCTTTCGTTAAGACTGTTCTTGTGGGATTTGCAAAGTGATATTTGGAAGCCCATAGGTGGCTATGGTGAGAAACGAAACAAATTCAGTTAAAAACAGGAAAGAAGCTTTTTGAGAAACTGGTTTGTGTTCTGTTAATTCATCTCACAGAATTACAGCGTTCTCCTCAAGAAGCCTTTCGCTAAGGCTGTTCTTGTGGAATTTGCAAAGGGATATTTGGAAGCCTGTAGAGGTCTATGGTGTAAATGGAAATATCTTCAATTAACTACTTGAAAGAAGCTTTCTGAGAAACTGCTTTGTGTTCTATTAATTCATCTCACAGAGTTACAGCTTTCCCGTCAAGAAGCCTTTTGCTAAGATTGTTTTTGTGGAATTTTCAAGGTGTTATTCGGAGGCCCATAGAGGGCTATGGTGAAAATGGAGATATCCTAAGATAAAAACCGAAAAGAAGCTTTCTGAGAAACTGCTTGCTTTTCTGTTAATTCATCTCACACAGTTACAGTCTCTTCCTCAAGAAGCCTTTCGCTAAGACTGTTCTTGTGGAATTTGCAAAGAGATATCTGAAAGTCCTTAGTGGGCTATGGTGAAAAAGGAAATATCTTCCTTTATAAACTGGAAAGAAGCTTTCTGAGAGACTGCTTTGTGTTCCGTTAATTCATCTCACAGAGTTACAGCTTTTCCCTCAGGAAGCCTTTCGCTAAGACTGTTCTTGTGGTATGTGCAAAGTGATATTTGGAAGCCCATAGAGGGCTATAGTGAAAAAGGAAATATCCTGAGATAAAAACTGAAAAGAAGATTTCTGAGAAACTGCTTTGTTTTTTGTTAATTCATCTCAAAGAGTTACAGCTTTCCCCTCAAGAAGCCTTTCGCTAAGACAGTTCTTGTGGAATATGCAAAGTGATATTTGGAAACCGATAGAGGTCTTTGGTAAAAAAGGAAATATCTTCTGTTAAAAACTGGAAAGAAGCTTTCTGAGAAACTGCTTTGTGTTCTGTTAATTCATCTCACAGAGTTAGAGCTTTCCCCTCAAGAAGCCATTTCCTAAGACTGTTCTTGAGGAATTTGCAAAGAGATATTTGAAAGCCCATAGAGGGCTATGGTGAAAAAGGAAATATCTTCCGTTAAAAACTGGAAAGAATGCTTCTGAGAACCTGCTTTTTGTTCTGTTAATTCATCTCACAGAGTTACATCTTTCCCATCAAGAAGAATTTCGCTAAGATTATTCTTGTGGAATTTGCAAAGTGATATTTGTAAGCCCACAGTGCGCTATGGTGAATTAGGAAATATCCTAAGATAAAATCTGAAAAGAAGCTTTCTGAGAAACTGCTTTGTGTTCTGTTAATTCAATCACAGATTTACAGCTTTCCCATCAAGAAGACTTTCGCGAAGTCTGTTCTTCTGGAATTTGGAAAGTGATATTTGGAAGCCCTTACAGGGCTATGGTGAAAAAGGAAATATCTTCAGTTAAAAACTGGAAAGAATCTTTCTGAGAAACTGCTTTGTGTTCTGTTAATTCATCTCGCAGAGTTACAGCTTTCCCCTCAAGAAGAATTTCGCTAAGACTCTTCTTTTGGAATTTGCAAAGTGATATTTGGAAGCCCGTAGAGGGCTATGGTGAAAAAGTAAAACTCTTCCGTTAAAAACTGGAAAGAAGCTTTCTGAGAAACGGCTTTGTGTTCTCTTAATTCATCTCACAGAGTTACAGCTTTCCCCTCAAGAAGACTTTGGATAAGACTGTTCTTGTGGAATTTGCACAGTGATATTTGGAAGCCCATAGAGTGGTATGGTGAAAAAGGAAATCTCTTTTGTTAAAAGGGGAAAGAAGCTTTTTTGAGAAACTGCTTTGTGTTCTGTTAATTCACCTCAGAGGGTTACAGCTTTCCCCTCAAGAAGCCTTTTGCTAAGACTGTTCTTGTGGAACATGCAAAATGATATTTGGAAGCCCATAGAGGGTTATGGTCAAAAAGAAAATATCTTCAGTTAAAAACTGGAAAGAAGCTTTCTGAGAAACTGTTTTGTGTTCTGTTAATTCATCTCATAGAGTTATAGCTTTCCTATCAAGAACCTTTTCGCTACGACTGTTCTTGTGGAATTTGCAAAGTAATATTTGGAAGTCCATAGAGGGCTACGGTGAAAAAGAAAATATCTTCAGTTAAAAACTGGAAAGAAGCTTTCTGTGAAACGGCTTTGGGTTCTGTTAATTCATCTCACAGAGTTACACCTTTCCCCTCAGGAAGCCTTTCGCTAAGACTGTTCTTGTGGAATTGGCAAAGTCATATTTGGAAGCCCATAGAGGGCTAGGCTGAAAAAGGAAATCTCTTTCGTTAAAAAGTGGAAAGAAGCTTTCTGAGAAACGGATTTGTGTTCTCTTATTTCATCTCACAGAGTTACAGCATTACACTCAAGAAGCCTTTCGCTAAGACTGTTCTAGTGGGATTTGCATAGTGATATTTGGAAGCCCATAGAGGGCTATGGTGAAAAAGTAAATCTCTTCCGTTAAAAACTGGAAAGAAGCTTTCTGTGAAACGGCTTTGCGTTCTTTTAATTCATCTCACAGTGTTACAGCTTTCTCCTCAAGAAGCATTTCGCTAAGACAGTTCTTGTGGAATTCGCAGAGTGATATTTGGAAGCCCATAGAGGGTTATGGTAAAAAAGGAAATATCTTCAGTTGAAAACTGGAAAGAAGATTTCTGAGAAACTGCTTTCGGTTCTGTTAATACATCTCACAGAGTTGCAACTTTCCCCTCAAGAAGCCTTTCGCTAAGACTGTTCTTGTGGAATTTGCAAAGTGATATTTGGAAGCCCATGAAGGGATATGGTGATAAAGCAATATCCTAAGATAAAAACTGAAAAGAAGCTTTCTGAGAAACTGCTTTGTGTTCTGTTAATTCATCTCACAGTGTTATAGCTTTCCCATCAAGAAGCCTTTCGGTAACAATGTTCTTGTGAAATTTGCAAAGTGATATTTAGAAGCCCAGAGAGGGCTATGAAAAAAGCAAATATCCTAAGATAAAAAGTGAAAGAAGCTTTCTGAGAAACTGGTTTGAGTTCTGTTAATTCATCTCACAGAGTTACAGCTTTCCTCTCAAGAAGCCTTTCGTTAAGACTGTTCTTGTGGGATTTGCAAAGTGATATTTGGAAGCCCATAGGTGGCTATGGTGAGAAACGAAACAAATTCAGTTAAAAACAGGAAAGATGCTTTTTGAGAAACTGGTTTGTGTTCTGTTAATTCATCTCACAGAATTACAGCATTCTCCTCAAGAAGCCTTTCGCTAAGGCTGTTCTTGTGGAAT
Source organism: Chlorocebus sabaeus (assembly GCF_047675955.1). Taxonomy (NCBI): domain Eukaryota; kingdom Metazoa; phylum Chordata; class Mammalia; order Primates; family Cercopithecidae; genus Chlorocebus; species Chlorocebus sabaeus. The sequence goes on along the minus strand of NW_027327671.1, from coordinate 157,728 downwards.
TTGCAAAGGGATATTTGGAAGCCTGTAGAGGTCTATGGTGTAAATGGAAATATCTTCAATTAACTACTTGAAAGAAGCTTTCTGAGAAACTGCTTTGTGTTCTATTAATTCATCTCACAGAGTTACAGCTTTCCCGTCAAGAAGCCTTTTGCTAAGATTGTTTTTGTGGAATTTTCAAGGTGTTATTCGGAGGCCCATAGAGGGCTATGGTGAAAATGGAGATATCCTAAGATAAAAACCGAAAAGAAGCTTTCTGAGAAACTGCTTGCTTTTCTGTTAATTCATCTCACACAGTTACAGTCTCTTCCTCAAGAAGCCTTTCGCTAAGACTGTTCTTGTGGAATTTGCAAAGAGATATCTGAAAGTCCTTAGTGGGCTATGGTGAAAAAGGAAATATCTTCCTTTATAAACTGGAAAGAAGCTTTCTGAGAGACTGCTTTGTGTTCCGTTAATTCATCTCACAGAGTTACAGCTTTTCCCTCAGGAAGCCTTTCGCTAAGACTGTTCTTGTGGTATGTGCAAAGTGATATTTGGAAGCCCATAGAGGGCTATAGTGAAAAAGGAAATATCCTGAGATAAAAACTGAAAAGAAGATTTCTGAGAAACTGCTTTGTTTTTTGTTAATTCATCTCAAAGAGTTACAGCTTTCCCCTCAAGAAGCCTTTCGCTAAGACAGTTCTTGTGGAATATGCAAAGTGATATTTGGAAACCGATAGAGGTCTTTGGTAAAAAAGGAAATATCTTCTGTTAAAAACTGGAAAGAAGCTTTCTGAGAAACTGCTTTGTGTTCTGTTAATTCATCTCACAGAGTTAGAGCTTTCCCCTCAAGAAGCCATTTCCTAAGAGTGTTCTTGAGGAATTTGCAAAGAGATATTTGAAAGCCCATAGAGGGCTATGGTGAAAAAGGAAATATCTTCCGTTAAAAACTGGAAAGAATGCTTCTGAGAACCTGCTTTTTGTTCTGTTAATTCATCTCACAGAGTTACATCTTTCCCATCAAGAAGAATTTCGCTAAGATTATTCTTGTGGAATTTGCAAAGTGATATTTGTAAGCCCACAGTGCGCTATGGTGAATTAGGAAATATCCTAAGATAAAATCTGAAAAGAAGCTTTCTGAGAAACTGCTTTGTGTTCTGTTAATTCAATCACAGATTTACAGCTTTCCCATCAAGAAGACTTTCGCGAAGTCTGTTCTTCTGGAATTTGGAAAGTGATATTTGGAAGCCCTTACAGGGCTATGGTGAAAAAGGAAATATCTTCAGTTAAAAACTGGAAAGAATCTTTCTGAGAAACTGCTTTGTGTTCTGTTAATTCATCTCGCAGAGTTACAGCTTTCCCCTCAAGAAGAATTTCGCTAAGACTCTTCTTTTGGAATTTGCAAAGTGATATTTGGAAGCCCGTAGAGGGCTATGGTGAAAAAGTAAAACTCTTCCGTTAAAAACTGGAAAGAAGCTTTCTGAGAAACGGCTTTGTGTTCTCTTAATTCATCTCACAGAGTTACAGCTTTCCCCTCAAGAAGACTTTGGATAAGACTGTTCTTGTGGAATTTGCACAGTGATATTTGGAAGCCCATAGAGTGGTATGGTGAAAAAGGAAATCTCTTTTGTTAAAAGGGGAAAGAAGCTTTTTTGAGAAACTGCTTTGTGTTCTGTTAATTCACCTCAGAGGGTTACAGCTTTCCCCTCAAGAAGCCTTTTGCTAAGACTGTTCTTGTGGAACGTGCAAAATGATATTTGGAAGCCCATAGAGGGTTATGGTCAAAAAGAAAATATCTTCAGTTAAAAACTGGAAAGAAGCTTTCTGAGAAACTGTTTTGTGTTCTGTTAATTCATCTCATAGAGTTATAGCTTTCCTATCAAGAACCTTTTCGCTACGACTGTTCTTGTGGAATTTGCAAAGTAATATTTGGAAGTCCATAGAGGGCTACGGTGAAAAAGAAAATATCTTCAGTTAAAAACTGGAAAGAAGCTTTCTGTGAAACGGCTTTGGGTTCTGTTAATTCATCTCACAGAGTTACACCTTTCCCCTCAGGAAGCCTTTCGCTAAGACTGTTCTTGTGGAATTGGCAAAGTCATATTTGGAAGCCCATAGAGGGCTATGCTGAAAAAGGAAATCTCTTTCGTTAAAAAGTGGAAAGAAGCTTTCTGAGAAACGGATTTGTGTTCTCTTATTTCATCTCACAGAGTTACAGCATTACACTCAAGAAGCCTTTCGCTAAGACTGTTCTAGTGGGATTTGCATAGTGATATTTGGAAGCCCATAGAGGGCTATGGTGAAAAAGTAAATCTCTTCCGTTAAAAACTGGAAAGAAGCTTTCTGTGAAACGGCTTTGTGTTCTTTTAATTCATCTCACAGGGTTACAGCTTTCCCCTCAAGAAGCATTTCGCTAAGACTGTTCTTGTGGAATTCGCAAAGTGATATTTGGAAGCCCATAGAGGTTTATGGTAAAAAAGGAAATATCTTCAGTTGAAAACTGGAAAGAAGATTTCTGAGAAACTGCTTTCGGTTCTGTTAATACATCTCACAGAGTTGCAACTTTCCCCTCAAGAAGCCTTTCGCTAAGACTGTTCTTGTGGAATTTGCAAAGTGATATTTGGAAGCCCATGAAGGGATATGGTGATAAAGCAATATCCTAAGATAAAAACTGAAAAGAAGCTTTCTGAGAAACTGCTTTGTGTTCTGTTAATTCATCTCACAGTGTTATAGCTTTCCCATCAAGAAGCCTTTCGGTAACAATGTTCTTGTGAAATTTGCAAAGTGATATTTAGAAGCCCAGAGAGGGCTATGAAAAAAGCAAATATCCTAAGATAAAAAGTGAAAGAAGCTTTCTGAGAAACTGGTTTGAGTTCTGTTAATTCATCTCACAGAGTTACAGCTTTCCTCTCAAGAAGCCTTTCGTTAAGACTGTTCTTGTGGGATTTGCAAAGTGATATTTGGAAGCCCATAGGTGGCTATGGTGAGAAACGAAACAAATTCAGTTAAAAACAGGAAAGAAGCTTTTTGAGAAACTGGTTTGTGTTCTGTTAATTCATCTCACAGAATTACAGCGTTCTCCTCAAGAAGCCTTTCGCTAAGGCTGTTCTTGTGGAATTTGCAAAGGGATATTTGGAAGCCTGTAGAGGTCTATGGTGTAAATGGAAATGTCTTCAATTAACTACTTGAAAGAAGCTTTCTGAGAAACTGCTTTGTGTTCTATTAATTCATCTCACAGAGTTACAGCTTTCCCGTCAAGAAGCCTTTTGCTAAGATTGTTTTTGTGGAATTTTCAAGGTGTTATTCGGAGGCCCATAGAGGGCTATGGTGAAAATGGAGATATCCTAAGATAAAAACCGAAAAGAAGCTTTCTGAGAAACTGCTTGCTTTTCTGTTAATTCATCTCACACAGTTACAGTCTCTTCCTCAAGAAGCCTTTCGCTAAGACTGTTCTTGTGGAATTTGCAAAGAGATATCTGAAAGTCCTTAGTGGGCTATGGTGAAAAAGGAAATATCTTCCTTTATAAACTGGAAAGAAGCTTTCTGAGAGACTGCTTTGTGTTCCGTTAATTCATCTCACAGAGTTACAGCTTTTCCCTCAGGAAGCCTTTCGCTAAGACTGTTCTTGTGGTATGTGCAAAGTGATATTTGGAAGCCCATAGAGGGCTATAGTGAAAAAGGAAATATCCTGAGATAAAAGCTGAAAAGAAGATTTCTGAGAAACTGCTTTGTTTTTTGTTAATTCATCTCAAAGAGTTACAGCTTTCCCCTCAAGAAGCCTTTCGCTAAGACAGTTCTTGTGGAATATGCAAAGTGATATTTGGAAACCGATAGAGGTCTTTGGTAAAAAAGGAAATATCTTCTGTTAAAAACTGGAAAGAAGCTTTCTGAGAAACTGCTTTGTGTTCTGTTAATTCATCTCACAGAGTTAGAGCTTTCCCCTCAAGAAGCCATTTCCTAAGACTGTTCTTGAGGAATTTGCAAAGAGATATTTGAAAGCCCATAGAGGGCTATGGTGAAAAAGGAAATATCTTCCGTTAAAAACTGGAAAGAATGCTTCTGAGAACCTGCTTTTTGTTCTGTTAATTCATCTCACAGAGTTACATCTTTCCCATCAAGAAGAATTTCGCTAAGATTATTCTTGTGGAATTTGCAAAGTGATATTTGTAAGCCCACAGTGCGCTATGGTGAATTAGGAAATATCCTAAGATAAAATCTGAAAAGAAGCTTTCTGAGAAACTGCTTTGTGTTCTGTTAATTCAATCACAGATTTACAGCTTTCCCATCAAGAAGACTTTCGCGAAGTCTGTTCTTCTGGAATTTGGAAAGTGATATTTGGAAGCCCTTACAGGGCTATGGTGAAAAAGGAAATATCTTCAGTTAAAAACTGGAAAGAATCTTTCTGAGAAACTGCTTTGTGTTCTGTTAATTCATCTCGCAGAGTTACAGCTTTCCCCTCAAGAAGAATTTCGCTAAGACTCTTCTTTTGGAATTTGCAAAGTGATATTTGGAAGCCCGTAGAGGGCTATGGTGAAAAAGTAAAACTCTTCCGTTAAAAACTGGAAAGAAGCTTTCTGAGAAACGGCTTTGTGTTCTCTTAATTCATCTCACAGAGTTACAGCTTTCCCCTCAAGAAGACTTTGGATAAGACTGTTCTTGTGGAATTTGCACAGTGATATTTGGAAGCCCATAGAGTGGTATGGTGAAAAAGGAAATCTCTTTTGTTAAAAGGGGAAAGAAGCTTTTTTGAGAAACTGCTTTGTGTTCTGTTAATTCACCTCAGAGGGTTACAGCTTTCCCCTCAAGAAGCCTTTTGCTAAGACTGTTCTTGTGGAACGTGCAAAATGATATTTGGAAGCCCATAGAGGGTTATGGTCAAAAAGAAAATATCTTCAGTTAAAGACTGGAAAGAAGCTTTCTGAGAAACTGTTTTGTGTTCTGTTAATTCATCTCATAGAGTTATAGCTTTCCTATCAAGAACCTTTTCGCTACGACTGTTCTTGTGGAATTTGCAAAGTAATATTTGGAAGTCCATAGAGGGCTACGGTGAAAAAGAAAATATCTTCAGTTAAAAACTGGAAAGAAGCTTTCTGTGAAACGGCTTTGGGTTCTGTTAATTCATCTCACAGAGTTACACCTTTCCCCTCAGGAAGCCTTTCGCTAAGATTGTTCTTGTGGAATTGGCAAAGTCATATTTGGAAGCCCATAGAGGGCTAGGCTGAAAAAGGAAATCTCTTTCGTTAAAAAGTGGAAAGAAGCTTTCTGAGAAACGGATTTGTGTTCTCTTATTTCATCTCACAGAGTTACAGCATTACACTCAAGAAGCCTTTCGCTAAGACTGTTCTAGTGGGATTTGCATAGTGATATTTGGAAGCCCATAGAGGGCTATGGTGAAAAAGTAAATCTCTTCCGTTAAAAACTGGAAAGAAGCTTTCTGTGAAACGGCTTTGTGTTCTTTTAATTCATCTCACAGGGTTACAGCTTTCCCCTCAAGAAGCATTTCGCTAAGACTGTTCTTGTGGAATTCGCAAAGTGATATTTGGAAGCCCATAGAGGTTTATGGTAAAAAAGGAAATATCTTCAGTTGAAAACTGGAAAGAAGATTTCTGAGAAACTGCTTTCGGTTCTGTTAATACATCTCACAGAGTTGCAACTTTCCCCTCAAGAAGCCTTTCGCTAAGACTGTTCTTGTGGAATTTGCAAAGTGATATTTGGAAGCCCATGAAGGGATATGGTGATAAAGCAATATCCTAAGATAAAAACTGAAAAGAAGCTTTCTGAGAAACTGCTTTGTGTTCTGTTAATTCATCTCACAGTGTTATAGCTTTCCCATCAAGAAGCCTTTCGGTAACAATGTTCTTGTGAAATTTGCAAAGTGATATTTAGAAGCCCAGAGAGGGCTATGAAAAAAGCAAATATCCTAAGATAAAAAGTGAAAGAAGCTTTCTGAGAAACTGGTTTGAGTTCTGTTAATTCATCTCACAGAGTTACAGCTTTCCTCTCAAGAAGCCTTTCGTTAAGACTGTTCTTGTGGGATTTGCAAAGTGATATTTGGAAGCCCATAGGTGGCTATGGTGAGAAACGAAACAAATTCAGTTAAAAACAGGAAAGAAGCTTTTTGAGAAACTGGTTTGTGTTCTGTTAATTCATCTCACAGAATTACAGCGTTCTCCTCAAGAAGCCTTTCGCTAAGGCTGTTCTTGTGGAATTTGCAAAGGGATATTTGGAAGCCTGTAGAGGTCTATGGTGTAAATGGAAATATCTTCAATTAACTACTTGAAAGAAGCTTTCTGAGAAACTGCTTTGTGTTCTATTAATTCATCTCACAGAGTTACAGCTTTCCCGTCAAGAAGCCTTTTGCTAAGATTGTTTTTGTGGAATTTTCAAGGTGTTATTCGGAGGCCCATAGAGGGCTATGGTGAAAATGGAGATATCCTAAGATAAAAACCGAAAAGAAGCTTTCTGAGAAACTGCTTGCTTTTCTGTTAATTCATCTCACACAGTTACAGTCTCTTCCTCAAGAAGCCTTTCGCTAAGACTGTTCTTGTGGAATTTGCAAAGAGATATCTGAAAGTCCTTAGTGGGCTATGGTGAAAAAGGAAATATCTTCCTTTATAAACTGGAAAGAAGCTTTCTGAGAGACTGCTTTGTGTTCCGTTAATTCATCTCACAGAGTTACAGCTTTTCCCTCAGGAAGCCTTTCGCTAAGACTGTTCTTGTGGTATGTGCAAAGTGATATTTGGAAGCCCATAGAGGGCTATAGTGAAAAAGGAAATATCCTGAGATAAAAACTGAAAAGAAGATTTCTGAGAAACTGCTTTGTTTTTTGTTAATTCATCTCAAAGAGTTACAGCTTTCCCCTCAAGAAGCCTTTCGCTAAGACAGTTCTTGTGGAATATGCAAAGTGATATTTGGAAACCGATAGAGGTCTTTGGTAAAAAAGGAAATATCTTCTGTTAAAAACTGGAAAGAAGCTTTCTGAGAAACTGCTTTGTGTTCTGTTAATTCATCTCACAGAGTTAGAGCTTTCCCCTCAAGAAGCCATTTCCTAAGACTGTTCTTGAGGAATTTGCAAAGAGATATTTGAAAGCCCATAGAGGGCTATGGTGAAAAAGGAAATATCTTCCGTTAAAAACTGGAAAGAATGCTTCTGAGAACCTGCTTTTTGTTCTGTTAATTCATCTCACAGAGTTACATCTTTCCCATCAAGAAGAATTTCGCTAAGATTATTCTTGTGGAATTTGCAAAGTGATATTTGTAAGCCCACAGTGCGCTATGGTGAATTAGGAAATATCCTAAGATAAAATCTGAAAAGAAGCTTTCTGAGAAACTGCTTTGTGTTCTGTTAATTCAATCACAGATTTACAGCTTTCCCATCAAGAAGACTTTCGCGAAGTCTGTTCTTCTGGAATTTGGAAAGTGATATTTGGAAGCCCTTACAGGGCTATGGTGAAAAAGGAAATATCTTCAGTTAAAAACTGGAAAGAATCTTTCTGAGAAACTGCTTTGTGTTCTGTTAATTCATCTCGCAGAGTTACAGCTTTCCCCTCAAGAAGAATTTCGCTAAGACTCTTCTTTTGGAATTTGCAAAGTGATATTTGGAAGCCCGTAGAGGGCTATGGTGAAAAAGTAAAACTCTTCCGTTAAAAACTGGAAAGAAGCTTTCTGAGAAACGGCTTTGTGTTCTCTTAATTCATCTCACAGAGTTACAGCTTTCCCCTCAAGAAGACTTTGGATAAGACTGTTCTTGTGGAATTTGCACAGTGATATTTGGAAGCCCATAGAGTGGTATGGTGAAAAAGGAAATCTCTTTTGTTAAAAGGGGAAAGAAGCTTTTTTGAGAAACTGCTTTGTGTTCTGTTAATTCACCTCAGAGGGTTACAGCTTTCCCCTCAAGAAGCCTTTTGCTAAGACTGTTCTTGTGGAACGTGCAAAATGATATTTGGAAGCCCATAGAGGGTTATGGTCAAAAAGAAAATATCTTCAGTTAAAGACTGGAAAGAAGCTTTCTGAGAAACTGTTTTGTGTTCTGTTAATTCATCTCATAGAGTTATAGCTTTCCTATCAAGAACCTTTTCGCTACGACTGTTCTTGTGGAATTTGCAAAGTAATATTTGGAAGTCCATAGAGGGCTACGGTGAAAAAGAAAATATCTTCAGTTAAAAACTGGAAAGAAGCTTTCTGTGAAACGGCTTTGGGTTCTGTTAATTCATCTCACAGAGTTACACCTTTCCCCTCAGGAAGCCTTTCGCTAAGACTGTTCTTGTGGAATTGGCAAAGTCATATTTGGAAGCCCATAGAGGGCTATGCTGAAAAAGGAAATCTCTTTCGTTAAAAAGTGGAAAGAAGCTTTCTGAGAAACGGATTTGTGTTCTCTTATTTCATCTCACAGAGTTACAGCATTACACTCAAGAAGCCTTTCGCTAAGACTGTTCTAGTGGGATTTGCATAGTGATATTTGGAAGCCCATAGAGGGCTATGGTGAAAAAGTAAATCTCTTCCGTTAAAAACTGGAAAGAAGCTTTCTGTGAAACGGCTTTGTGTTCTTTTAATTCATCTCACAGGGTTACAGCTTTCCCCTCAAGAAGCATTTCGCTAAGACTGTTCTTGTGGAATTCGCAAAGTGATATTTGGAAGCCCATAGAGGTTTATGGTAAAAAAGGAAATATCTTCAGTTGAAAACTGGAAAGAAGATTTCTGAGAAACTGCTTTCGGTTCTGTTAATACATCTCACAGAGTTGCAACTTTCCCCTCAAGAAGCCTTTCGCTAAGACTGTTCTTGTGGAATTTGCAAAGTGATATTTGGAAGCCCATGAAGGGATATGGTGATAAAGCAATATCCTAAGATAAAAACTGAAAAGAAGCTTTCTGAGAAACTGCTTTGTGTTCTGTTAATTCATCTCACAGTGTTATAGCTTTCCCATCAAGAAGCCTTTCGGTAACAATGTTCTTGTGAAATTTGCAAAGTGATATTTAGAAGCCCAGAGAGGGCTATGAAAAAAGCAAATATCCTAAGATAAAAAGTGAAAGAAGCTTTCTGAGAAACTGGTTTGAGTTCTGTTAATTCATCTCACAGAGTTACAGCTTTCCTCTCAAGAAGCCTTTCGTTAAGACTGTTCTTGTGGGATTTGCAAAGTGATATTTGGAAGCCCATAGGTGGCTATGGTGAGAAACGAAACAAATTCAGTTAAAAACAGGAAAGAAGCTTTTTGAGAAACTGGTTTGTGTTCTGTTAATTCATCTCACAGAATTACAGCGTTCTCCTCAAGAAGCCTTTCGCTAAGGCTGTTCTTGTGGAATTTGCAAAGGGATATTTGGAAGCCTGTAGAGGTCTATGGTGTAAATGGAAATGTCTTCAATTAACTACTTGAAAGAAGCTTTCTGAGAAACTGCTTTGTGTTCTATTAATTCATCTCACAGAGTTACAGCTTTCCCGTCAAGAAGCCTTTTGCTAAGATTGTTTTTGTGGAATTTTCAAGGTGTTATTCGGAGGCCCATAGAGGGCTATGGTGAAAATGGAGATATCCTAAGATAAAAACCGAAAAGAAGCTTTCTGAGAAACTGCTTGCTTTTCTGTTAATTCATCTCACACAGTTACAGTCTCTTCCTCAAGAAGCCTTTCGCTAAGACTGTTCTTGTGGAATTTGCAAAGAGATATCTGAAAGTCCTTAGTGGGCTATGGTGAAAAAGGAAATATCTTCCTTTATAAACTGGAAAGAAGCTTTCTGAGAGACTGCTTTGTGTTCCGTTAATTCATCTCACAGAGTTACAGCTTTTCCCTCAGGAAGCCTTTCGCTAAGACTGTTCTTGTGGTATGTGCAAAGTGATATTTGGAAGCCCATAGAGGGCTATAGTGAAAAAGGAAATATCCTGAGATAAAAACTGAAAAGAAGATTTCTGAGAAACTGCTTTGTTTTTTGTTAATTCATCTCAAAGAGTTACAGCTTTCCCCTCAAGAAGCCTTTCGCTAAGACAGTTCTTGTGGAATATGCAAAGTGATATTTGGAAACCGATAGAGGTCTTTGGTAAAAAAGGAAATATCTTCTGTTAAAAACTGGAAAGAAGCTTTCTGAGAAACTGCTTTGTGTTCTGTTAATTCATCTCACAGAGTTAGAGCTTTCCCCTCAAGAAGCCATTTCCTAAGACTGTTCTTGAGGAATTTGCAAAGAGATATTTGAAAGCCCATAGAGGGCTATGGTGAAAAAGGAAATATCTTCCGTTAAAAACTGGAAAGAATGCTTCTGAGAACCTGCTTTTTGTTCTGTTAATTCATCTCACAGAGTTACATCTTTCCCATCAAGAAGAATTTCGCTAAGATTATTCTTGTGGAATTTGCAAAGTGATATTTGTAAGCCCACAGTGCGCTATGGTGAATTAGGAAATATCCTAAGATAAAATCTGAAAAGAAGCTTTCTGAGAAACTGCTTTGTGTTCTGTTAATTCAATCACAGATTTACAGCTTTCCCATCAAGAAGACTTTCGCGAAGTCTGTTCTTCTGGAATTTGGAAAGTGATATTTGGAAGCCCTTACAGGGCTATGGTGAAAAAGGAAATATCTTCAGTTAAAAACTGGAAAGAATCTTTCTGAGAAACTGCTTTGTGTTCTGTTAATTCATCTCGCAGAGTTACAGCTTTCCCCTCAAGAAGAATTTCGCTAAGACTCTTCTTTTGGAATTTGCAAAGTGATATTTGGAAGCCCGTAGAGGGCTATGGTGAAAAAGTAAAACTCTTCCGTTAAAAACTGGAAAGAAGCTTTCTGAGAAACGGCTTTGTGTTCTCTTAATTCATCTCACAGAGTTACAGCTTTCCCCTCAAGAAGACTTTGGATAAGACTGTTCTTGTGGAATTTGCACAGTGATATTTGGAAGCCCATAGAGTGGTATGGTGAAAAAGGAAATCTCTTTTGTTAAAAGGGGAAAGAAGCTTTTTTGAGAAACTGCTTTGTGTTCTGTTAATTCACCTCAGAGGGTTACAGCTTTCCCCTCAAGAAGCCTTTTGCTAAGACTGTTCTTGTGGAACGTGCAAAATGATATTTGGAAGCCCATAGAGGGTTATGGTCAAAAAGAAAATATCTTCAGTTAAAGACTGGAAAGAAGCTTTCTGAGAAACTGTTTTGTGTTCTGTTAATTCATCTCATAGAGTTATAGCTTTCCTATCAAGAACCTTTTCGCTACGACTGTTCTTGTGGAATTTGCAAAGTAATATTTGGAAGTCCATAGAGGGCTACGGTGAAAAAGAAAATATCTTCAGTTAAAAACTGGAAAGAAGCTTTCTGTGAAACGGCTTTGGGTTCTGTTAATTCATCTCACAGAGTTACACCTTTCCCCTCAGGAAGCCTTTCGCTAAGACTGTTCTTGTGGAATTGGCAAAGTCATATTTGGAAGCCCATAGAGGGCTATGCTGAAAAAGGAAATCTCTTTCGTTAAAAAGTGGAAAGAAGCTTTCTGAGAAACGGATTTGTGTTCTCTTATTTCATCTCACAGAGTTACAGCATTACACTCAAGAAGCCTTTCGCTAAGACTGTTCTAGTGGGATTTGCATAGTGATATTTGGAAGCCCATAGAGGGCTATGGTGAAAAAGTAAATCTCTTCCGTTAAAAACTGGAAAGAAGCTTTCTGTGAAACGGCTTTGTGTTCTTTTAATTCATCTCACAGGGTTACAGCTTTCCCCTAAAGAAGCATTTCGCTAAGACTGTTCTTGTGGAATTCGCAAAGTGATATTTGGAAGCCCATAGAGGTTTATGGTAAAAAAGGAAATATCTTCAGTTGAAAACTGGAAAGAAGATTTCTGAGAAACTGCTTTCGGTTCTGTTAATACATCTCACAGAGTTGCAACTTTCCCCTCAAGAAGCCTTTCGCTAAGACTGTTCTTGTGGAATTTGCAAAGTGATATTTGGAAGCCCATGAAGGGATATGGTGATAAAGCAATATCCTAAGATAAAAACTGAAAAGAAGCTTTCTGAGAAACTGCTTTGTGTTCTGTTAATTCATCTCACAGTGTTATAGCTTTCCCATCAAGAAGCCTTTCGGTAACAATGTTCTTGTGAAATTTGCAAAGTGATATTTAGAAGCCCAGAGAGGGCTATGAAAAAAGCAAATATCCTAAGATAAAAAGTGAAAGAAGCTTTCTGAGAAACTGGTTTGAGTTCTGTTAATTCATCTCACAGAGTTACAGCTTTCCTCTCAAGAAGCCTTTCGTTAAGACTGTTCTTGTGGGATTTGCAAAGTGATATTTGGAAGCCCATAGGTGGCTATGGTGAGAAACGAAACAAATTCAGTTAAAAACAGGAAAGAAGCTTTTTGAGAAACTGGTTTGTGTTCTGTTAATTCATCTCACAGAATTACAGCGTTCTCCTCAAGAAGCCTTTCGCTAAGGCTGTTCTTGTGGAATTTGCAAAGGGATATTTGGAAGCCTGTAGAGGTCTATGGTGTAAATGGAAATGTCTTCAATTAACTACTTGAAAGAAGCTTTCTGAGAAACTGCTTTGTGTTCTATTAATTCATCTCACAGAGTTACAGCTTTCCCGTCAAGAAGCCTTTTGCTAAGATTGTTTTTGTGGAATTTTCAAGGTGTTATTCGGAGGCCCATAGAGGGCTATGGTGAAAATGGAGATATCCTAAGATAAAAACCGAAAAGAAGCTTTCTGAGAAACTGCTTGCTTTTCTGTTAATTCATCTCACACAGTTACAGTCTCTTCCTCAAGAAGCCTTTCGCTAAGACTGTTCTTGTGGAATTTGCAAAGAGATATCTGAAAGTCCTTAGTGGGCTATGGTGAAAAAGGAAATATCTTCCTTTATAAACTGGAAAGAAGCTTTCTGAGAGACTGCTTTGTGTTCCGTTAATTCATCTCACAGAGTTACAGCTTTTCCCTCAGGAAGCCTTTCGCTAAGACTGTTCTTGTGGTATGTGCAAAGTGATATTTGGAAGCCCATAGAGGGCTATAGTGAAAAAGGAAATATCCTGAGATAAAAACTGAAAAGAAGATTTCTGAGAAACTGCTTTGTTTTTTGTTAATTCATCTCAAAGAGTTACAGCTTTCCCCTCAAGAAGCCTTTCGCTAAGACAGTTCTTGTGGAATATGCAAAGTGATATTTGGAAACCGATAGAGGTCTTTGGTAAAAAAGGAAATATCTTCTGTTAAAAACTGGAAAGAAGCTTTCTGAGAAACTGCTTTGTGTTCTGTTAATTCATCTCACAGAGTTAGAGCTTTCCCCTCAAGAAGCCATTTCCTAAGACTGTTCTTGAGGAATTTGCAAAGAGATATTTGAAAGCCCATAGAGGGCTATGGTGAAAAAGGAAATATCTTCCGTTAAAAACTGGAAAGAATGCTTCTGAGAACCTGCTTTTTGTTCTGTTAATTCATCTCACAGAGTTACATCTTTCCCATCAAGAAGAATTTCGCTAAGATTATTCTTGTGGAATTTGCAAAGTGATATTTGTAAGCCCACAGTGCGCTATGGTGAATTAGGAAATATCCTAAGATAAAATCTGAAAAGAAGCTTTCTGAGAAACTGCTTTGTGTTCTGTTAATTCAATCACAGATTTACAGCTTTCCCATCAAGAAGACTTTCGCGAAGTCTGTTCTTCTGGAATTTGGAAAGTGATATTTGGAAGCCCTTACAGGGCTATGGTGAAAAAGGAAATATCTTCAGTTAAAAACTGGAAAGAATCTTTCTGAGAAACTGCTTTGTGTTCTGTTAATTCATCTCGCAGAGTTACAGCTTTCCCCTCAAGAAGAATTTCGCTAAGACTCTTCTTTTGGAATTTGCAAAGTGATATTTGGAAGCCCGTAGAGGGCTATGGTGAAAAAGTAAAACTCTTCCGTTAAAAACTGGAAAGAAGCTTTCTGAGAAACGGCTTTGTGTTCTCTTAATTCATCTCACAGAGTTACAGCTTTCCCCTCAAGAAGACTTTGGATAAGACTGTTCTTGTGGAATTTGCACAGTGATATTTGGAAGCCCATAGAGTGGTATGGTGAAAAAGGAAATCTCTTTTGTTAAAAGGGGAAAGAAGCTTTTTTGAGAAACTGCTTTGTGTTCTGTTAATTCACCTCAGAGGGTTACAGCTTTCCCCTCAAGAAGCCTTTTGCTAAGACTGTTCTTGTGGAACGTGCAAAATGATATTTGGAAGCCCATAGAGGGTTATGGTCAAAAAGAAAATATCTTCAGTTAAAGACTGGAAAGAAGCTTTCTGAGAAACTGTTTTGTGTTCTGTTAATTCATCTCATAGAGTTATAGCTTTCCTATCAAGAACCTTTTCGCTACGACTGTTCTTGTGGAATTTGCAAAGTAATATTTGGAAGTCCATAGAGGGCTACGGTGAAAAAGAAAATATCTTCAGTTAAAAACTGGAAAGAAGCTTTCTGTGAAACGGCTTTGGGTTCTGTTAATTCATCTCACAGAGTTACACCTTTCCCCTCAGGAAGCCTTTCGCTAAGACTGTTCTTGTGGAATTGGCAAAGTCATATTTGGAAGCCCATAGAGGGCTATGCTGAAAAAGGAAATCTCTTTCGTTAAAAAGTGGAAAGAAGCTTTCTGAGAAACGGATTTGTGTTCTCTTATTTCATCTCACAGAGTTACAGCATTACACTCAAGAAGCCTTTCGCTAAGACTGTTCTAGTGGGATTTGCATAGTGATATTTGGAAGCCCATAGAGGGCTATGGTGAAAAAGTAAATCTCTTCCGTTAAAAACTGGAAAGAAGCTTTCTGTGAAACGGCTTTGTGTTCTTTTAATTCATCTCACAGGGTTACAGCTTTCCCCTAAAGAAGCATTTCGCTAAGACTGTTCTTGTGGAATTCGCAAAGTGATATTTGGAAGCCCATAGAGGTTTATGGTAAAAAAGGAAATATCTTCAGTTGAAAACTGGAAAGAAGATTTCTGAGAAACTGCTTTCGGTTCTGTTAATACATCTCACAGAGTTGCAACTTTCCCCTCAAGAAGCCTTTCGCTAAGACTGTTCTTGTGGAATTTGCAAAGTGATATTTGGAAGCCCATGAAGGGATATGGTGATAAAGCAATATCCTAAGATAAAAACTGAAAAGAAGCTTTCTGAGAAACTGCTTTGTGTTCTGTTAATTCATCTCACAGTGTTATAGCTTTCCCATCAAGAAGCCTTTCGGTAACAATGTTCTTGTGAAATTTGCAAAGTGATATTTAGAAGCCCAGAGAGGGCTATGAAAAAAGCAAATATCCTAAGATAAAAAGTGAAAGAAGCTTTCTGAGAAACTGGTTTGAGTTCTGTTAATTCATCTCACAGAGTTACAGCTTTCCTCTCAAGAAGCCTTTCGTTAAGACTGTTCTTGTGGGATTTGCAAAGTGATATTTGGAAGCCCATAGGTGGCTATGGTGAGAAACGAAACAAATTCAGTTAAAAACAGGAAAGAAGCTTTTTGAGAAACTGGTTTGTGTTCTGTTAATTCATCTCACAGAATTACAGCGTTCTCCTCAAGAAGCCTTTCGCTAAGGCTGTTCTTGTGGAATTTGCAAAGGGATATTTGGAAGCCTGTA
Organism: Chlorocebus sabaeus; assembly: GCF_047675955.1. Classification (NCBI taxonomy): domain Eukaryota; kingdom Metazoa; phylum Chordata; class Mammalia; order Primates; family Cercopithecidae; genus Chlorocebus; species Chlorocebus sabaeus. The sequence goes on along the minus strand of NW_027327671.1, from coordinate 142,246 downwards.
GAGGTCTATGGTGTAAATGGAAATGTCTTCAATTAACTACTTGAAAGAAGCTTTCTGAGAAACTGCTTTGTGTTCTATTAATTCATCTCACAGAGTTACAGCTTTCCCGTCAAGAAGCCTTTTGCTAAGATTGTTTTTGTGGAATTTTCAAGGTGTTATTCGGAGGCCCATAGAGGGCTATGGTGAAAATGGAGATATCCTAAGATAAAAACCGAAAAGAAGCTTTCTGAGAAACTGCTTGCTTTTCTGTTAATTCATCTCACACAGTTACAGTCTCTTCCTCAAGAAGCCTTTCGCTAAGACTGTTCTTGTGGAATTTGCAAAGAGATATCTGAAAGTCCTTAGTGGGCTATGGTGAAAAAGGAAATATCTTCCTTTATAAACTGGAAAGAAGCTTTCTGAGAGACTGCTTTGTGTTCCGTTAATTCATCTCACAGAGTTACAGCTTTTCCCTCAGGAAGCCTTTCGCTAAGACTGTTCTTGTGGTATGTGCAAAGTGATATTTGGAAGCCCATAGAGGGCTATAGTGAAAAAGGAAATATCCTGAGATAAAAACTGAAAAGAAGATTTCTGAGAAACTGCTTTGTTTTTTGTTAATTCATCTCAAAGAGTTACAGCTTTCCCCTCAAGAAGCCTTTCGCTAAGACAGTTCTTGTGGAATATGCAAAGTGATATTTGGAAACCGATAGAGGTCTTTGGTAAAAAAGGAAATATCTTCTGTTAAAAACTGGAAAGAAGCTTTCTGAGAAACTGCTTTGTGTTCTGTTAATTCATCTCACAGAGTTAGAGCTTTCCCCTCAAGAAGCCATTTCCTAAGACTGTTCTTGAGGAATTTGCAAAGAGATATTTGAAAGCCCATAGAGGGCTATGGTGAAAAAGGAAATATCTTCCGTTAAAAACTGGAAAGAATGCTTCTGAGAACCTGCTTTTTGTTCTGTTAATTCATCTCACAGAGTTACATCTTTCCCATCAAGAAGAATTTCGCTAAGATTATTCTTGTGGAATTTGCAAAGTGATATTTGTAAGCCCACAGTGCGCTATGGTGAATTAGGAAATATCCTAAGATAAAATCTGAAAAGAAGCTTTCTGAGAAACTGCTTTGTGTTCTGTTAATTCAATCACAGATTTACAGCTTTCCCATCAAGAAGACTTTCGCGAAGTCTGTTCTTCTGGAATTTGGAAAGTGATATTTGGAAGCCCTTACAGGGCTATGGTGAAAAAGGAAATATCTTCAGTTAAAAACTGGAAAGAATCTTTCTGAGAAACTGCTTTGTGTTCTGTTAATTCATCTCGCAGAGTTACAGCTTTCCCCTCAAGAAGAATTTCGCTAAGACTCTTCTTTTGGAATTTGCAAAGTGATATTTGGAAGCCCGTAGAGGGCTATGGTGAAAAAGTAAAACTCTTCCGTTAAAAACTGGAAAGAAGCTTTCTGAGAAACGGCTTTGTGTTCTCTTAATTCATCTCACAGAGTTACAGCTTTCCCCTCAAGAAGACTTTGGATAAGACTGTTCTTGTGGAATTTGCACAGTGATATTTGGAAGCCCATAGAGTGGTATGGTGAAAAAGGAAATCTCTTTTGTTAAAAGGGGAAAGAAGCTTTTTTGAGAAACTGCTTTGTGTTCTGTTAATTCACCTCAGAGGGTTACAGCTTTCCCCTCAAGAAGCCTTTTGCTAAGACTGTTCTTGTGGAACGTGCAAAATGATATTTGGAAGCCCATAGAGGGTTATGGTCAAAAAGAAAATATCTTCAGTTAAAGACTGGAAAGAAGCTTTCTGAGAAACTGTTTTGTGTTCTGTTAATTCATCTCATAGAGTTATAGCTTTCCTATCAAGAACCTTTTCGCTACGACTGTTCTTGTGGAATTTGCAAAGTAATATTTGGAAGTCCATAGAGGGCTACGGTGAAAAAGAAAATATCTTCAGTTAAAAACTGGAAAGAAGCTTTCTGTGAAACGGCTTTGGGTTCTGTTAATTCATCTCACAGAGTTACACCTTTCCCCTCAGGAAGCCTTTCGCTAAGACTGTTCTTGTGGAATTGGCAAAGTCATATTTGGAAGCCCATAGAGGGCTATGCTGAAAAAGGAAATCTCTTTCGTTAAAAAGTGGAAAGAAGCTTTCTGAGAAACGGATTTGTGTTCTCTTATTTCATCTCACAGAGTTACAGCATTACACTCAAGAAGCCTTTCGCTAAGACTGTTCTAGTGGGATTTGCATAGTGATATTTGGAAGCCCATAGAGGGCTATGGTGAAAAAGTAAATCTCTTCCGTTAAAAACTGGAAAGAAGCTTTCTGTGAAACGGCTTTGTGTTCTTTTAATTCATCTCACAGGGTTACAGCTTTCCCCTCAAGAAGCATTTCGCTAAGACTGTTCTTGTGGAATTCGCAAAGTGATATTTGGAAGCCCATAGAGGTTTATGGTAAAAAAGGAAATATCTTCAGTTGAAAACTGGAAAGAAGATTTCTGAGAAACTGCTTTCGGTTCTGTTAATACATCTCACAGAGTTGCAACTTTCCCCTCAAGAAGCCTTTCGCTAAGACTGTTCTTGTGGAATTTGCAAAGTGATATTTGGAAGCCCATGAAGGGATATGGTGATAAAGCAATATCCTAAGATAAAAACTGAAAAGAAGCTTTCTGAGAAACTGCTTTGTGTTCTGTTAATTCATCTCACAGTGTTATAGCTTTCCCATCAAGAAGCCTTTCGGTAACAATGTTCTTGTGAAATTTGCAAAGTGATATTTAGAAGCCCAGAGAGGGCTATGAAAAAAGCAAATATCCTAAGATAAAAAGTGAAAGAAGCTTTCTGAGAAACTGGTTTGAGTTCTGTTAATTCATCTCACAGAGTTACAGCTTTCCTCTCAAGAAGCCTTTCGTTAAGACTGTTCTTGTGGGATTTGCAAAGTGATATTTGGAAGCCCATAGGTGGCTATGGTGAGAAACGAAACAAATTCAGTTAAAAACAGGAAAGAAGCTTTTTGAGAAACTGGTTTGTGTTCTGTTAATTCATCTCACAGAATTACAGCGTTCTCCTCAAGAAGCCTTTCGCTAAGGCTGTTCTTGTGGAATTTGCAAAGGGATATTTGGAAGCCTGTAGAGGTCTATGGTGTAAATGGAAATATCTTCAATTAACTACTTGAAAGAAGCTTTCTGAGAAACTGCTTTGTGTTCTATTAATTCATCTCACAGAGTTACAGCTTTCCCGTCAAGAAGCCTTTTGCTAAGATTGTTTTTGTGGAATTTTCAAGGTGTTATTCGGAGGCCCATAGAGGGCTATGGTGAAAATGGAGATATCCTAAGATAAAAACCGAAAAGAAGCTTTCTGAGAAACTGCTTGCTTTTCTGTTAATTCATCTCACACAGTTACAGTCTCTTCCTCAAGAAGCCTTTCGCTAAGACTGTTCTTGTGGAATTTGCAAAGAGATATCTGAAAGTCCTTAGTGGGCTATGGTGAAAAAGGAAATATCTTCCTTTATAAACTGGAAAGAAGCTTTCTGAGAGACTGCTTTGTGTTCCGTTAATTCATCTCACAGAGTTACAGCTTTTCCCTCAGGAAGCCTTTCGCTAAGACTGTTCTTGTGGTATGTGCAAAGTGATATTTGGAAGCCCATAGAGGGCTATAGTGAAAAAGGAAATATCCTGAGATAAAAACTGAAAAGAAGATTTCTGAGAAACTGCTTTGTTTTTTGTTAATTCATCTCAAAGAGTTACAGCTTTCCCCTCAAGAAGCCTTTCGCTAAGACAGTTCTTGTGGAATATGCAAAGTGATATTTGGAAACCGATAGAGGTCTTTGGTAAAAAAGGAAATATCTTCTGTTAAAAACTGGAAAGAAGCTTTCTGAGAAACTGCTTTGTGTTCTGTTAATTCATCTCACAGAGTTAGAGCTTTCCCCTCAAGAAGCCATTTCCTAAGACTGTTCTTGAGGAATTTGCAAAGAGATATTTGAAAGCCCATAGAGGGTTATGGTGAAAAAGGAAATATCTTCCGTTAAAAACTGGAAAGAATGCTTCTGAGAACCTGCTTTTTGTTCTGTTAATTCATCTCACAGAGTTACATCTTTCCCATCAAGAAGAATTTCGCTAAGATTATTCTTGTGGAATTTGCAAAGTGATATTTGTAAGCCCACAGTGCGCTATGGTGAATTAGGAAATATCCTAAGATAAAATCTGAAAAGAAGCTTTCTGAGAAACTGCTTTGTGTTCTGTTAATTCAATCACAGATTTACAGCTTTCCCATCAAGAAGACTTTCGCGAAGTCTGTTCTTCTGGAATTTGGAAAGTGATATTTGGAAGCCCTTACAGGGCTATGGTGAAAAAGGAAATATCTTCAGTTAAAAACTGGAAAGAATCTTTCTGAGAAACTGCTTTGTGTTCTGTTAATTCATCTCGCAGAGTTACAGCTTTCCCCTCAAGAAGAATTTCGCTAAGACTCTTCTTTTGGAATTTGCAAAGTGATATTTGGAAGCCCGTAGAGGGCTATGGTGAAAAAGTAAAACTCTTCCGTTAAAAACTGGAAAGAAGCTTTCTGAGAAACGGCTTTGTGTTCTCTTAATTCATCTCACAGAGTTACAGCTTTCCCCTCAAGAAGACTTTGGATAAGACTGTTCTTGTGGAATTTGCACAGTGATATTTGGAAGCCCATAGAGTGGTATGGTGAAAAAGGAAATCTCTTTTGTTAAAAGGGGAAAGAAGCTTTTTTGAGAAACTGCTTTGTGTTCTGTTAATTCACCTCAGAGGGTTACAGCTTTCCCCTCAAGAAGCCTTTTGCTAAGACTGTTCTTGTGGAACGTGCAAAATGATATTTGGAAGCCCATAGAGGGTTATGGTCAAAAAGAAAATATCTTCAGTTAAAGACTGGAAAGAAGCTTTCTGAGAAACTGTTTTGTGTTCTGTTAATTCATCTCATAGAGTTATAGCTTTCCTATCAAGAACCTTTTCGCTACGACTGTTCTTGTGGAATTTGCAAAGTAATATTTGGAAGTCCATAGAGGGCTACGGTGAAAAAGAAAATATCTTCAGTTAAAAACTGGAAAGAAGCTTTCTGTGAAACGGCTTTGGGTTCTGTTAATTCATCTCACAGAGTTACACCTTTCCCCTCAGGAAGCCTTTCGCTAAGACTGTTCTTGTGGAATTGGCAAAGTCATATTTGGAAGCCCATAGAGGGCTATGCTGAAAAAGGAAATCTCTTTCGTTAAAAAGTGGAAAGAAGCTTTCTGAGAAACGGATTTGTGTTCTCTTATTTCATCTCACAGAGTTACAGCATTACACTCAAGAAGCCTTTCGCTAAGACTGTTCTAGTGGGATTTGCATAGTGATATTTGGAAGCCCATAGAGGGCTATGGTGAAAAAGTAAATCTCTTCCGTTAAAAACTGGAAAGAAGCTTTCTGTGAAACGGCTTTGTGTTCTTTTAATTCATCTCACAGGGTTACAGCTTTCTCCTCAAGAAGCCTTTCGCTGAGACAGTTCTTGTGGAATTTGCAAAGTGATATTTGGAAGCCCATAGAGGTTTATGGTAAAAAAGGAAATATCTTCAGTTGAAAACTGGAAAGAAGATTTCTGAGAAACTGCTTTCGGTTCTGTTAATACATCTCACAGAGTTGCAACTTTCCCCTCAAGAAGCCTTTCGCTAAGACTGTTCTTGTGGAATTTGCAAAGTGATATTTGGAAGCCCATGAAGGGATATGGTGATAAAGCAATATCCTAAGATAAAAACTGAAAAGAAGCTTTCTGAGAAACTGCTTTGTGTTCTGTTAATTCATCTCACAGTGTTATAGCTTTCCCATCAAGAAGCCTTTCGGTAACAATGTTCTTGTGAAATTTGCAAAGTGATATTTAGAAGCCCAGAGAGGGCTATGAAAAAAGCAAATATCCTAAGATAAAAAGTGAAAGAAGCTTTCTGAGAAACTGGTTTGAGTTCTGTTAATTCATCTCACAGAGTTACAGCTTTCCTCTCAAGAAGCCTTTCGTTAAGACTGTTCTTGTGGGATTTGCAAAGTGATATTTGGAAGCCCATAGGTGGCTATGGTGAGAAACGAAACAAATTCAGTTAAAAACAGGAAAGAAGCTTTTTGAGAAACTGGTTTGTGTTCTGTTAATTCATCTCACAGAATTACAGCGTTCTCCTCAAGAAGCCTTTCGCTAAGGCTGTTCTTGTGGAATTTGCAAAGGGATATTTGGAAGCCTGTAGAGGTCTATGGTGTAAATGGAAATATCTTCAATTAACTACTTGAAAGAAGCTTTCTGAGAAACTGCTTTGTGTTCTATTAATTCATCTCACAGAGTTACAGCTTTCCCGTCAAGAAGCCTTTTGCTAAGATTGTTTTTGTGGAATTTTCAAGGTGTTATTCGGAGGCCCATAGAGGGCTATGGTGAAAATGGAGATATCCTAAGATAAAAACCGAAAAGAAGCTTTCTGAGAAACTGCTTGCTTTTCTGTTAATTCATCTCACACAGTTACAGTCTCTTCCTCAAGAAGCCTTTCGCTAAGACTGTTCTTGTGGAATTTGCAAAGAGATATCTGAAAGTCCTTAGTGGGCTATGGTGAAAAAGGAAATATCTTCCTTTATAAACTGGAAAGAAGCTTTCTGAGAGACTGCTTTGTGTTCCGTTAATTCATCTCACAGAGTTACAGCTTTTCCCTCAGGAAGCCTTTCGCTAAGACTGTTCTTGTGGTATGTGCAAAGTGATATTTGGAAGCCCATAGAGGGCTATAGTGAAAAAGGAAATATCCTGAGATAAAAGCTGAAAAGAAGATTTCTGAGAAACTGCTTTGTTTTTTGTTAATTCATCTCAAAGAGTTACAGCTTTCCCCTCAAGAAGCCTTTCGCTAAGACAGTTCTTGTGGAATATGCAAAGTGATATTTGGAAACCGATAGAGGTCTTTGGTAAAAAAGGAAATATCTTCTGTTAAAAACTGGAAAGAAGCTTTCTGAGAAACTGCTTTGTGTTCTGTTAATTCATCTCACAGAGTTAGAGCTTTCCCCTCAAGAAGCCATTTCCTAAGACTGTTCTTGAGGAATTTGCAAAGAGATATTTGAAAGCCCATAGAGGGCTATGGTGAAAAAGGAAATATCTTCCGTTAAAAACTGGAAAGAATGCTTCTGAGAACCTGCTTTTTGTTCTGTTAATTCATCTCACAGAGTTACATCTTTCCCATCAAGAAGAATTTCGCTAAGATTATTCTTGTGGAATTTGCAAAGTGATATTTGTAAGCCCACAGTGCGCTATGGTGAATTAGGAAATATCCTAAGATAAAATCTGAAAAGAAGCTTTCTGAGAAACTGCTTTGTGTTCTGTTAATTCAATCACAGATTTACAGCTTTCCCATCAAGAAGACTTTCGCGAAGTCTGTTCTTCTGGAATTTGGAAAGTGATATTTGGAAGCCCTTACAGGGCTATGGTGAAAAAGGAAATATCTTCAGTTAAAAACTGGAAAGAATCTTTCTGAGAAACTGCTTTGTGTTCTGTTAATTCATCTCGCAGAGTTACAGCTTTCCCCTCAAGAAGAATTTCGCTAAGACTCTTCTTTTGGAATTTGCAAAGTGATATTTGGAAGCCCGTAGAGGGCTATGGTGAAAAAGTAAAACTCTTCCGTTAAAAACTGGAAAGAAGCTTTCTGAGAAACGGCTTTGTGTTCTCTTAATTCATCTCACAGAGTTACAGCTTTCCCCTCAAGAAGACTTTGGATAAGACTGTTCTTGTGGAATTTGCACAGTGATATTTGGAAGCCCATAGAGTGGTATGGTGAAAAAGGAAATCTCTTTTGTTAAAAGGGGAAAGAAGCTTTTTTGAGAAACTGCTTTGTGTTCTGTTAATTCACCTCAGAGGGTTACAGCTTTCCCCTCAAGAAGCCTTTTGCTAAGACTGTTCTTGTGGAACGTGCAAAATGATATTTGGAAGCCCATAGAGGGTTATGGTCAAAAAGAAAATATCTTCAGTTAAAGACTGGAAAGAAGCTTTCTGAGAAACTGTTTTGTGTTCTGTTAATTCATCTCATAGAGTTATAGCTTTCCTATCAAGAACCTTTTCGCTACGACTGTTCTTGTGGAATTTGCAAAGTAATATTTGGAAGTCCATAGAGGGCTACGGTGAAAAAGAAAATATCTTCAGTTAAAAACTGGAAAGAAGCTTTCTGTGAAACGGCTTTGGGTTCTGTTAATTCATCTCACAGAGTTACACCTTTCCCCTCAGGAAGCCTTTCGCTAAGACTGTTCTTGTGGAATTGGCAAAGTCATATTTGGAAGCCCATAGAGGGCTATGCTGAAAAAGGAAATCTCTTTCGTTAAAAAGTGGAAAGAAGCTTTCTGAGAAACGGATTTGTGTTCTCTTATTTCATCTCACAGAGTTACAGCATTACACTCAAGAAGCCTTTCGCTAAGACTGTTCTAGTGGGATTTGCATAGTGATATTTGGAAGCCCATAGAGGGCTATGGTGAAAAAGTAAATCTCTTCCGTTAAAAACTGGAAAGAAGCTTTCTGTGAAACGGCTTTGTGTTCTTTTAATTCATCTCACAGGGTTACAGCTTTCCCCTCAAGAAGCATTTCGCTAAGACTGTTCTTGTGGAATTCGCAAAGTGATATTTGGAAGCCCATAGAGGTTTATGGTAAAAAAGGAAATATCTTCAGTTGAAAACTGGAAAGAAGATTTCTGAGAAACTGCTTTCGGTTCTGTTAATACATCTCACAGAGTTGCAACTTTCCCCTCAAGAAGCCTTTCGCTAAGACTGTTCTTGTGGAATTTGCAAAGTGATATTTGGAAGCCCATGAAGGGATATGGTGATAAAGCAATATCCTAAGATAAAAACTGAAAAGAAGCTTTCTGAGAAACTGCTTTGTGTTCTGTTAATTCATCTCACAGTGTTATAGCTTTCCCATCAAGAAGCCTTTCGGTAACAATGTTCTTGTGAAATTTGCAAAGTGATATTTAGAAGCCCAGAGAGGGCTATGAAAAAAGCAAATATCCTAAGATAAAAAGTGAAAGAAGCTTTCTGAGAAACTGGTTTGAGTTCTGTTAATTCATCTCACAGAGTTACAGCTTTCCTCTCAAGAAGCCTTTCGTTAAGACTGTTCTTGTGGGATTTGCAAAGTGATATTTGGAAGCCCATAGGTGGCTATGGTGAGAAACGAAACAAATTCAGTTAAAAACAGGAAAGAAGCTTTTTGAGAAACTGGTTTGTGTTCTGTTAATTCATCTCACAGAATTACAGCGTTCTCCTCAAGAAGCCTTTCGCTAAGGCTGTTCTTGTGGAATTTGCAAAGGGATATTTGGAAGCCTGTAGAGGTCTATGGTGTAAATGGAAATGTCTTCAATTAACTACTTGAAAGAAGCTTTCTGAGAAACTGCTTTGTGTTCTATTAATTCATCTCACAGAGTTACAGCTTTCCCGTCAAGAAGCCTTTTGCTAAGATTGTTTTTGTGGAATTTTCAAGGTGTTATTCGGAGGCCCATAGAGGGCTATGGTGAAAATGGAGATATCCTAAGATAAAAACCGAAAAGAAGCTTTCTGAGAAACTGCTTGCTTTTCTGTTAATTCATCTCACACAGTTACAGTCTCTTCCTCAAGAAGCCTTTCGCTAAGACTGTTCTTGTGGAATTTGCAAAGAGATATCTGAAAGTCCTTAGTGGGCTATGGTGAAAAAGGAAATATCTTCCTTTATAAACTGGAAAGAAGCTTTCTGAGAGACTGCTTTGTGTTCCGTTAATTCATCTCACAGAGTTACAGCTTTTCCCTCAGGAAGCCTTTCGCTAAGACTGTTCTTGTGGTATGTGCAAAGTGATATTTGGAAGCCCATAGAGGGCTATAGTGAAAAAGGAAATATCCTGAGATAAAAGCTGAAAAGAAGATTTCTGAGAAACTGCTTTGTTTTTTGTTAATTCATCTCAAAGAGTTACAGCTTTCCCCTCAAGAAGCCTTTCGCTAAGACAGTTCTTGTGGAATATGCAAAGTGATATTTGGAAACCGATAGAGGTCTTTGGTAAAAAAGGAAATATCTTCTGTTAAAAACTGGAAAGAAGCTTTCTGAGAAACTGCTTTGTGTTCTGTTAATTCATCTCACAGAGTTAGAGCTTTCCCCTCAAGAAGCCATTTCCTAAGACTGTTCTTGAGGAATTTGCAAAGAGATATTTGAAAGCCCATAGAGGGCTATGGTGAAAAAGGAAATATCTTCCGTTAAAAACTGGAAAGAATGCTTCTGAGAACCTACTTTTTGTTCTGTTAATTCATCTCACAGAGTTACATCTTTCCCATCAAGAAGAATTTCGCTAAGATTATTCTTGTGGAATTTGCAAAGTGATATTTGTAAGCCCACAGTGCGCTATGGTGAATTAGGAAATATCCTAAGATAAAATCTGAAAAGAAGCTTTCTGAGAAACTGCTTTGTGTTCTGTTAATTCAATCACAGATTTACAGCTTTCCCATCAAGAAGACTTTCGCGAAGTCTGTTCTTCTGGAATTTGGAAAGTGATATTTGGAAGCCCTTACAGGGCTATGGTGAAAAAGGAAATATCTTCAGTTAAAAACTGGAAAGAATCTTTCTGAGAAACTGCTTTGTGTTCTGTTAATTCATCTCGCAGAGTTACAGCTTTCCCCTCAAGAAGAATTTCGCTAAGACTCTTCTTTTGGAATTTGCAAAGTGATATTTGGAAGCCCGTAGAGGGCTATGGTGAAAAAGTAAAACTCTTCCGTTAAAAACTGGAAAGAAGCTTTCTGAGAAACGGCTTTGTGTTCTCTTAATTCATCTCACAGAGTTACAGCTTTCCCCTCAAGAAGACTTTGGATAAGACTGTTCTTGTGGAATTTGCACAGTGATATTTGGAAGCCCATAGAGTGGTATGGTGAAAAAGGAAATCTCTTTTGTTAAAAGGGGAAAGAAGCTTTTTTGAGAAACTGCTTTGTGTTCTGTTAATTCACCTCAGAGGGTTACAGCTTTCCCCTCAAGAAGCCTTTTGCTAAGACTGTTCTTGTGGAACGTGCAAAATGATATTTGGAAGCCCATAGAGGGTTATGGTCAAAAAGAAAATATCTTCAGTTAAAGACTGGAAAGAAGCTTTCTGAGAAACTGTTTTGTGTTCTGTTAATTCATCTCATAGAGTTATAGCTTTCCTATCAAGAACCTTTTCGCTACGACTGTTCTTGTGGAATTTGCAAAGTAATATTTGGAAGTCCATAGAGGGCTACGGTGAAAAAGAAAATATCTTCAGTTAAAAACTGGAAAGAAGCTTTCTGTGAAACGGCTTTGGGTTCTGTTAATTCATCTCACAGAGTTACACCTTTCCCCTCAGGAAGCCTTTCGCTAAGATTGTTCTTGTGGAATTGGCAAAGTCATATTTGGAAGCCCATAGAGGGCTAGGCTGAAAAAGGAAATCTCTTTCGTTAAAAAGTGGAAAGAAGCTTTCTGAGAAACGGATTTGTGTTCTCTTATTTCATCTCACAGAGTTACAGCATTACACTCAAGAAGCCTTTCGCTAAGACTGTTCTAGTGGGATTTGCATAGTGATATTTGGAAGCCCATAGAGGGCTATGGTGAAAAAGTAAATCTCTTCCGTTAAAAACTGGAAAGAAGCTTTCTGTGAAACGGCTTTGTGTTCTTTTAATTCATCTCACAGGGTTACAGCTTTCCCCTCAAGAAGCATTTCGCTAAGACTGTTCTTGTGGAATTCGCAAAGTGATATTTGGAAGCCCATAGAGGTTTATGGTAAAAAAGGAAATATCTTCAGTTGAAAACTGGAAAGAAGATTTCTGAGAAACTGCTTTCGGTTCTGTTAATACATCTCACAGAGTTGCAACTTTCCCCTCAAGAAGCCTTTCGCTAAGACTGTTCTTGTGGAATTTGCAAAGTGATATTTGGAAGCCCATGAAGGGATATGGTGATAAAGCAATATCCTAAGATAAAAACTGAAAAGAAGCTTTCTGAGAAACTGCTTTGTGTTCTGTTAATTCATCTCACAGTGTTATAGCTTTCCCATCAAGAAGCCTTTCGGTAACAATGTTCTTGTGAAATTTGCAAAGTGATATTTAGAAGCCCAGAGAGGGCTATGAAAAAAGCAAATATCCTAAGATAAAAAGTGAAAGAAGCTTTCTGAGAAACTGGTTTGAGTTCTGTTAATTCATCTCACAGAGTTACAGCTTTCCTCTCAAGAAGCCTTTCGTTAAGACTGTTCTTGTGGGATTTGCAAAGTGATATTTGGAAGCCCATAGGTGGCTATGGTGAGAAACGAAACAAATTCAGTTAAAAACAGGAAAGAAGCTTTTTGAGAAACTGGTTTGTGTTCTGTTAATTCATCTCACAGAATTACAGCGTTCTCCTCAAGAAGCCTTTCGCTAAGGCTGTTCTTGTGGAATTTGCAAAGGGATATTTGGAAGCCTGTAGAGGTCTATGGTGTAAATGGAAATATCTTCAATTAACTACTTGAAAGAAGCTTTCTGAGAAACTGCTTTGTGTTCTATTAATTCATCTCACAGAGTTACAGCTTTCCCGTCAAGAAGCCTTTTGCTAAGATTGTTTTTGTGGAATTTTCAAGGTGTTATTCGGAGGCCCATAGAGGGCTATGGTGAAAATGGAGATATCCTAAGATAAAAACCGAAAAGAAGCTTTCTGAGAAACTGCTTGCTTTTCTGTTAATTCATCTCACACAGTTACAGTCTCTTCCTCAAGAAGCCTTTCGCTAAGACTGTTCTTGTGGAATTTGCAAAGAGATATCTGAAAGTCCTTAGTGGGCTATGGTGAAAAAGGAAATATCTTCCTTTATAAACTGGAAAGAAGCTTTCTGAGAGACTGCTTTGTGTTCCGTTAATTCATCTCACAGAGTTACAGCTTTTCCCTCAGGAAGCCTTTCGCTAAGACTGTTCTTGTGGTATGTGCAAAGTGATATTTGGAAGCCCATAGAGGGCTATAGTGAAAAAGGAAATATCCTGAGATAAAAACTGAAAAGAAGATTTCTGAGAAACTGCTTTGTTTTTTGTTAATTCATCTCAAAGAGTTACAGCTTTCCCCTCAAGAAGCCTTTCGCTAAGACAGTTCTTGTGGAATATGCAAAGTGATATTTGGAAACCGATAGAGGTCTTTGGTAAAAAAGGAAATATCTTCTGTTAAAAACTGGAAAGAAGCTTTCTGAGAAACTGCTTTGTGTTCTGTTAATTCATCTCACAGAGTTAGAGCTTTCCCCTCAAGAAGCCATTTCCTAAGACTGTTCTTGAGGAATTTGCAAAGAGATATTTGAAAGCCCATAGAGGGCTATGGTGAAAAAGGAAATATCTTCCGTTAAAAACTGGAAAGAATGCTTCTGAGAACCTGCTTTTTGTTCTGTTAATTCATCTCACAGAGTTACATCTTTCCCATCAAGAAGAATTTCGCTAAGATTATTCTTGTGGAATTTGCAAAGTGATATTTGTAAGCCCACAGTGCGCTATGGTGAATTAGGAAATATCCTAAGATAAAATCTGAAAAGAAGCTTTCTGAGAAACTGCTTTGTGTTCTGTTAATTCAATCACAGATTTACAGCTTTCCCATCAAGAAGACTTTCGCGAAGTCTGTTCTTCTGGAATTTGGAAAGTGATATTTGGAAGCCCTTACAGGGCTATGGTGAAAAAGGAAATATCTTCAGTTAAAAACTGGAAAGAATCTTTCTGAGAAACTGCTTTGTGTTCTGTTAATTCATCTCGCAGAGTTACAGCTTTCCCCTCAAGAAGAATTTCGCTAAGACTCTTCTTTTGGAATTTGCAAAGTGATATTTGGAAGCCCGTAGAGGGCTATGGTGAAAAAGTAAAACTCTTCCGTTAAAAACTGGAAAGAAGCTTTCTGAGAAACGGCTTTGTGTTCTCTTAATTCATCTCACAGAGTTACAGCTTTCCCCTCAAGAAGACTTTGGATAAGACTGTTCTTGTGGAATTTGCACAGTGATATTTGGAAGCCCATAGAGTGGTATGGTGAAAAAGGAAATCTCTTTTGTTAAAAGGGGAAAGAAGCTTTTTTGAGAAACTGCTTTGTGTTCTGTTAATTCACCTCAGAGGGTTACAGCTTTCCCCTCAAGAAGCCTTTTGCTAAGACTGTTCTTGTGGAACGTGCAAAATGATATTTGGAAGCCCATAGAGGGTTATGGTCAAAAAGAAAATATCTTCAGTTAAAGACTGGAAAGAAGCTTTCTGAGAAACTGTTTTGTGTTCTGTTAATTCATCTCATAGAGTTATAGCTTTCCTATCAAGAACCTTTTCGCTACGACTGTTCTTGTGGAATTTGCAAAGTAATATTTGGAAGTCCATAGAGGGCTACGGTGAAAAAGAAAATATCTTCAGTTAAAAACTGGAAAGAAGCTTTCTGTGAAACGGCTTTGGGTTCTGTTAATTCATCTCACAGAGTTACACCTTTCCCCTCAGGAAGCCTTTCGCTAAGACTGTTCTTGTGGAATTGGCAAAGTCATATTTGGAAGCCCATAGAGGGCTATGCTGAAAAAGGAAATCTCTTTCGTTAAAAAGTGGAAAGAAGCTTTCTGAGAAACGGATTTGTGTTCTCTTATTTCATCTCACAGAGTTACAGCATTACACTCAAGAAGCCTTTCGCTAAGACTGTTCTAGTGGGATTTGCATAGTGATATTTGGAAGCCCATAGAGGGCTATGGTGAAAAAGTAAATCTCTTCCGTTAAAAACTGGAAAGAAGCTTTCTGTGAAACGGCTTTGTGTTCTTTTAATTCATCTCACAGGGTTACAGCTTTCTCCTCAAGAAGCCTTTCGCTGAGACAGTTCTTGTGGAATTTGCAAAGTGATATTTGGAAGCCCATAGAGGTTTATGGTAAAAAAGGAAATATCTTCAGTTGAAAACTGGAAAGAAGATTTCTGAGAAACTGCTTTCGGTTCTGTTAATACATCTCACAGAGTTGCAACTTTCCCCTCAAGAAGCCTTTCGCTAAGACTGTTCTTGTGGAATTTGCAAAGTGATATTTGGAAGCCCATGAAGGGATATGGTGATAAAGCAATATCCTAAGATAAAAACTGAAAAGAAGCTTTCTGAGAAACTGCTTTGTGTTCTGTTAATTCATCTCACAGTGTTATAGCTTTCCCATCAAGAAGCCTTTCGGTAACAATGTTCTTGTGAAATTTGCAAAGTGATATTTAGAAGCCCAGAGAGGGCTATGAAAAAAGCAAATATCCTAAGATAAAAAGTGAAAGAAGCTTTCTGAGAAACTGGTTTGAGTTCTGTTAATTCATCTCACAGAGTTACAGCTTTCCTCTCAAGAAGCCTTTCGTTAAGACTGTTCTTGTGGGATTTGCAAAGTGATATTTGGAAGCCCATAGGTGGCTATGGTGAGAAACGAAACAAATTCAGTTAAAAACAGGAAAGAAGCTTTTTGAGAAACTGGTTTGTGTTCTGTTAATTCATCTCACAGAATTACAGCGTTCTCCTCAAGAAGCCTTTCGCTAAGGCTGTTCTTGTGGAATTTGCAAAGGGATATTTGGAAGCCTGTAGAGGTCTATGGTGTAAATGGAAATATCTTCAATTAACTACTTGAAAGAAGCTTTCTGAGAAACTGCTTTGTGTTCTATTAATTCATCTCAGAGAGTTACAGCTTTCCCGTCAAGAAGCCTTTTGCTAAGATTGTTTTTGTGGAATTTTCAAGGTGTTATTCGGAGGCCCATAGAGGGCTATGGTGAAAATGGAGATATCCTAAGATAAAAACCGAAAAGAAGCTTTCTGAGAAACTGCTTGCTTTTCTGTTAATTCATCTCACACAGTTACAGTCTCTTCCTCAAGAAGCCTTTCGCTAAGACTGTTCTTGTGGAATTTGCAAAGAGATATCTGAAAGTCCTTAGTGGGCTATGGTGAAAAAGGAAATATCTTCCTTTATAAACTGGAAAGAAGCTTTCTGAGAGACTGCTTTGTGTTCCGTTAATTCATCTCACAGAGTTACAGCTTTTCCCTCAGGAAGCCTTTCGCTAAGACTGTTCTTGTGGTATGTGCAAAGTGATATTTGGAAGCCCATAGAGGGCTATAGTGAAAAAGGAAATATCCTGAGATAAAAACTGAAAAGAAGATTTCTGAGAAACTGCTTTGTTTTTTGTTAATTCATCTCAAAGAGTTACAGCTTTCCCCTCAAGAAGCCTTTCGCTAAGACAGTTCTTGTGGAATATGCAAAGTGATATTTGGAAACCGATAGAGGTCTTTGGTAAAAAAGGAAATATCTTCTGTTAAAAACTGGAAAGAAGCTTTCTGAGAAACTGCTTTGTGTTCTGTTAATTCATCTCACAGAGTTAGAGCTTTCCCCTCAAGAAGCCATTTCCTAAGACTGTTCTTGAGGAATTTGCAAAGAGATATTTGAAAGCCCATAGAGGGCTATGGTGAAAAAGGAAATATCTTCCGTTAAAAACTGGAAAGAATGCTTCTGAGAACCTGCTTTTTGTTCTGTTAATTCATCTCACAGAGTTACATCTTTCCCATCAAGAAGAATTTCGCTAAGATTATTCTTGTGGAATTTGCAAAGTGATATTTGTAAGCCCACAGTGCGCTATGGTGAATTAGGAAATATCCTAAGATAAAATCTGAAAAGAAGCTTTCTGAGAAACTGCTTTGTGTTCTGTTAATTCAATCACAGATTTACAGCTTTCCCATCAAGAAGACTTTCGCGAAGTCTGTTCTTCTGGAATTTGGAAAGTGATATTTGGAAGCCCTTACAGGGCTATGGTGAAAAAGGAAATATCTTCAGTTAAAAACTGGAAAGAATCTTTCTGAGAAACTGCTTTGTGTTCTGTTAATTCATCTCGCAGAGTTACAGCTTTCCCCTCAAGAAGAATTTCGCTAAGACTCTTCTTTTGGAATTTGCAAAGTGATATTTGGAAGCCCGTAGAGGGCTATGGTGAAAAAGTAAAACTCTTCCGTTAAAAACTGGAAAGAAGCTTTCTGAGAAACGGCTTTGTGTTCTCTTAATTCATCTCACAGAGTTACAGCTTTCCCCTCAAGAAGACTTTGGATAAGACTGTTCTTGTGGAATTTGCACAGTGATATTTGGAAGCCCATAGAGTGGTATGGTGAAAAAGGAAATCTCTTTTGTTAAAAGGGGAAAGAAGCTTTTTTGAGAAACTGCTTTGTGTTCTGTTAATTCACCTCAGAGGGTTACAGCTTTCCCCTCAAGAAGCCTTTTGCTAAGACTGTTCTTGTGGAACGTGCAAAATGATATTTGGAAGCCCATAGAGGGTTATGGTCAAAAAGAAAATATCTTCAGTTAAAGACTGGAAAGAAGCTTTCTGAGAAACTGTTTTGTGTTCTGTTAATTCATCTCATAGAGTTATAGCTTTCCTATCAAGAACCTTTTCGCTACGACTGTTCTTGTGGAATTTGCAAAGTAATATTTGGAAGTCCATAGAGGGCTACGGTGAAAAAGAAAATATCTTCAGTTAAAAACTGGAAAGAAGCTTTCTGTGAAACGGCTTTGGGTTCTGTTAATTCATCTCACAGAGTTACACCTTTCCCCTCAGGAAGCCTTTCGCTAAGACTGTTCTTGTGGAATTGGCAAAGTCATATTTGGAAGCCCATAGAGGGCTATGCTGAAAAAGGAAATCTCTTTCGTTAAAAAGTGGAAAGAAGCTTTCTGAGAAACGGATTTGTGTTCTCTTATTTCATCTCACAGAGTTACAGCATTACACTCAAGAAGCCTTTCGCTAAGACTGTTCTAGTGGGATTTGCATAGTGATATTTGGAAGCCCATAGAGGGCTATGGTGAAAAAGTAAATCTCTTCCGTTAAAAACTGGAAAGAAGCTTTCTGTGAAACGGCTTTGTGTTCTTTTAATTCATCTCACAGGGTTACAGCTTTCCCCTCAAGAAGCATTTCGCTAAGACTGTTCTTGTGGAATTCGCAAAGTGATATTTGGAAGCCCATAGAGGTTTATGGTAAAAAAGGAAATATCTTCAGTTGAAAACTGGAAAGAAGATTTCTGAGAAACTGCTTTCGGTTCTGTTAATACATCTCACAGAGTTGCAACTTTCCCCTCAAGAAGCCTTTCGCTAAGACTGTTCTTGTGGAATTTGCAAAGTGATATTTGGAAGCCCATGAAGGGATATGGTGATAAAGCAATATCCTAAGATAAAAACTGAAAAGAAGCTTTCTGAGAAACTGCTTTGTGTTCTGTTAATTCATCTCACAGTGTTATAGCTTTCCCATCAAGAAGCCTTTCGGTAACAATGTTCTTGTGAAATTTGCAAAGTGATATTTAGAAGCCCAGAGAGGGCTATGAAAAAAGCAAATATCCTAAGATAAAAAGTGAAAGAAGCTTTCTGAGAAACTGGTTTGAGTTCTGTTAATTCATCTCACAGAGTTACAGCTTTCCTCTCAAGAAGCCTTTCGTTAAGACTGTTCTTGTGGGATTTGCAAAGTGATATTTGGAAGCCCATAGGTGGCTATGGTGAGAAACGAAACAAATTCAGTTAAAAACAGGAAAGAAGCTTTTTGAGAAACTGGTTTGTGTTCTGTTAATTCATCTCACAGAATTACAGCGTTCTCCTCAAGAAGCCTTTCGCTAAGGCTGTTCTTGTGGAATTTGCAAAGGGATATTTGGAAGCCTGTAGAGGTCTATGGTGTAAATGGAAATGTCTTCAATTAACTACTTGAAAGAAGCTTTCTGAGAAACTGCTTTGTGTTCTATTAATTCATCTCACAGAGTTACAGCTTTCCCGTCAAGAAGCCTTTTGCTAAGATTGTTTTTGTGGAATTTTCAAGGTGTTATTCGGAGGCCCATAGAGGGCTATGGTGAAAATGGAGATATCCTAAGATAAAAACCGAAAAGAAGCTTTCTGAGAAACTGCTTGCTTTTCTGTTAATTCATCTCACACAGTTACAGTCTCTTCCTCAAGAATCCTTTCGCTAAGACTGTTCTTGTGGAATTTGCAAAGAGATATCTGAAAGTCCTTAGTGGGCTATGGTGAAAAAGGAAATATCTTCCTTTATAAACTGGAAAGAAGCTTTCTGAGAGACTGCTTTGTGTTCCGTTAATTCATCTCACAGAGTTACAGCTTTTCCCTCAGGAAGCCTTTCGCTAAGACTGTTCTTGTGGTATGTGCAAAGTGATATTTGGAAGCCCATAGAGGGCTATAGTGAAAAAGGAAATATCCTGAGATAAAAGCTGAAAAGAAGATTTCTGAGAAACTGCTTTGTTTTTTGTTAATTCATCTCAAAGAGTTACAGCTTTCCCCTCAAGAAGCCTTTCGCTAAGACAGTTCTTGTGGAATATGCAAAGTGATATTTGGAAACCGATAGAGGTCTTTGGTAAAAAAGGAAATATCTTCTGTTAAAAACTGGAAAGAAGCTTTCTGAGAAACTGCTTTGTGTTCTGTTAATTCATCTCACAGAGTTAGAGCTTTCCCCTCAAGAAGCCATTTCCTAAGACTGTTCTTGAGGAATTTGCAAAGAGATATTTGAAAGCCCATAGAGGGCTATGGTGAAAAAGGAAATATCTTCCGTTAAAAACTGGAAAGAATGCTTCTGAGAACCTGCTTTTTGTTCTGTTAATTCATCTCACAGAGTTACATCTTTCCCATCAAGAAGAATTTCGCTAAGATTATTCTTGTGGAATTTGCAAAGTGATATTTGTAAGCCCACAGTGCGCTATGGTGAATTAGGAAATATCCTAAGATAAAATCTGAAAAGAAGCTTTCTGAGAAACTGCTTTGTGTTCTGTTAATTCAATCACAGATTTACAGCTTTCCCATCAAGAAAACTTTCGCGAAGTCTGTTCTTCTGGAATTTGGAAAGTGATATTTGGAAGCCCTTACAGGGCTATGGTGAAAAAGGAAATATCTTCAGTTAAAAACTGGAAAGAATCTTTCTGAGAAACTGCTTTGTGTTCTGTTAATTCATCTCGCAGAGTTACAGCTTTCCCCTCAAGAAGAATTTCGCTAAGACTCTTCTTTTGGAATTTGCAAAGTGATATTTGGAAGCCCGTAGAGGGCTATGGTGAAAAAGTAAAACTCTTCCGTTAAAAACTGGAAAGAAGCTTTCTGAGAAACGGCTTTGTGTTCTCTTAATTCATCTCACAGAGTTACAGCTTTCCCCTCAAGAAGACTTTGGATAAGACTGTTCTTGTGGAATTTGCACAGTGATATTTGGAAGCCCATAGAGTGGTATGGTGAAAAAGGAAATCTCTTTTGTTAAAAGGGGAAAGAAGCTTTTTTGAGAAACTGCTTTGTGTTCTGTTAATTCACCTCAGAGGGTTACAGCTTTCCCCTCAAGAAGCCTTTTGCTAAGACTGTTCTTGTGGAACGTGCAAAATGATATTTGGAAGCCCATAGAGGGTTATGGTCAAAAAGAAAATATCTTCAGTTAAAGACTGGAAAGAAGCTTTCTGAGAAACTGTTTTGTGTTCTGTTAATTCATCTCATAGAGTTATAGCTTTCCTATCAAGAACCTTTTCGCTACGACTGTTCTTGTGGAATTTGCAAAGTAATATTTGGAAGTCCATAGAGGGCTACGGTGAAAAAGAAAATATCTTCAGTTAAAAACTGGAAAGAAGCTTTCTGTGAAACGGCTTTGGGTTCTGTTAATTCATCTCACAGAGTTACACCTTTCCCCTCAGGAAGCCTTTCGCTAAGACTGTTCTTGTGGAATTGGCAAAGTCATATTTGGAAGCCCATAGAGGGCTAGGCTGAAAAAGGAAATCTCTTTCGTTAAAAAGTGGAAAGAAGCTTTCTGAGAAACGGATTTGTTTTCTCTTATTTCATCTCACAGAGTTACAGCATTACACTCAAGAAGCCTTTCGCTAAGACTGTTCTAGTGGGATTTGCATAGTGATATTTGGAAGCCCATAGAGGGCTATGGTGAAAAAGTAAATCTCTTCCGTTAAAAACTGGAAAGAAGCTTTCTGTGAAACGGCTTTGTGTTCTTTTAATTCATCTCACAGGGTTACAGCTTTCTCCTCAAGAAGCCTTTCGCTGAGACAGTTCTTGTGGAATTTGCAAAGTGATATTTGGAAGCCCATAGAGGTTTATGGTAAAAAAGGAAATATCTTCAGTTGAAAACTGGAAAGAAGATTTCTGAGAAACTGCTTTCGGTTCTGTTAATACATCTCACAGAGTTGCAACTTTCCCCTCAAGAAGCCTTTCGCTAAGACTGTTCTTGTGGAATTTGCAAAGTGATATTTGGAAGCCCATGAAGGGATATGGTGATAAAGCAATATCCTAAGATAAAAACTGAAAAGAAGCTTTCTGAGAAACTGCTTTGTGTTCTGTTAATTCATCTCACAGTGTTATAGCTTTCCCATCAAGAAGCCTTTCGGTAACAATGTTCTTGTGAAATTTGCAAAGTGATATTTAGAAGCCCAGAGAGGGCTATGAAAAAAGCAAATATCCTAAGATAAAAAGTGAAAGAAGCTTTCTGAGAAACTGGTTTGAGTTCTGTTAATTCATCTCACAGAGTTACAGCTTTCCTCTCAAGAAGCCTTTCGTTAAGACTGTTCTTGTGGGATTTGCAAAGTGATATTTGGAAGCCCATAGGTGGCTATGGTGAGAAACGAAACAAATTCAGTTAAAAACAGGAAAGAAGCTTTTTGAGAAACTGGTTTGTGTTCTGTTAATTCATCTCACAGAATTACAGCGTTCTCCTCAAGAAGCCTTTCGCTAAGGCTGTTCTTGTGGAATTTGCAAAGGGATATTTGGAAGCCTGTAGAGGTCTATGGTGTAAATGGAAATATCTTCAATTAACTACTTGAAAGAAGCTTTCTGAGAAACTGCTTTGTGTTCTATTAATTCATCTCACAGAGTTACAGCTTTCCCGTCAAGAAGCCTTTTGCTAAGATTGTTTTTGTGGAATTTTCAAGGTGTTATTCGGAGGCCCATAGAGGGCTATGGTGAAAATGGAGATATCCTAAGATAAAAACCGAAAAGAAGCTTTCTGAGAAACTGCTTGCTTTTCTGTTAATTCATCTCACACAGTTACAGTCTCTTCCTCAAGAAGCCTTTCGCTAAGACTGTTCTTGTGGAATTTGCAAAGAGATATCTGAAAGTCCTTAGTGGGCTATGGTGAAAAAGGAAATATCTTCCTTTATAAACTGGAAAGAAGCTTTCTGAGAGACTGCTTTGTGTTCCGTTAATTCATCTCACAGAGTTACAGCTTTTCCCTCAGGAAGCCTTTCGCTAAGACTGTTCTTGTGGTATGTGCAAAGTGATATTTGGAAGCCCATAGAGGGCTATAGTGAAAAAGGAAATATCCTGAGATAAAAACTGAAAAGAAGATTTCTGAGAAACTGCTTTGTTTTTTGTTAATTCATCTCAAAGAGTTACAGCTTTCCCCTCAAGAAGCCTTTCGCTAAGACAGTTCTTGTGGAATATGCAAAGTGATATTTGGAAACCGATAGAGGTCTTTGGTAAAAAAGGAAATATCTTCTGTTAAAAACTGGAAAGAAGCTTTCTGAGAAACTGCTTTGTGTTCTGTTAACTCATCTCACAGAGTTAGAGCTTTCCCCTCAAGAAGCCATTTCCTAAGACTGTTCTTGAGGAATTTGCAAAGAGATATTTGAAAGCCCATAGAGGGCTATGGTGAAAAAGGAAATATCTTCCGTTAAAAACTGGAAAGAATGCTTCTGAGAACCTGCTTTTTGTTCTGTTAATTCATCTCACAGAGTTACATCTTTCCCATCAAGAAGAATTTCGCTAAGATTATTCTTGTGGAATTTGCAAAGTGATATTTGTAAGCCCACAGTGCGCTATGGTGAATTAGGAAATATCCTAAGATAAAATCTGAAAAGAAGCTTTCTGAGAAACTGCTTTGTGTTCTGTTAATTCAATCACAGATTTACAGCTTTCCCATCAAGAAGACTTTCGCGAAGTCTGTTCTTCTGGAATTTGGAAAGTGATATTTGGAAGCCCTTACAGGGCTATGGTGAAAAAGGAAATATCTTCAGTTAAAAACTGGAAAGAATCTTTCTGAGAAACTGCTTTGTGTTCTGTTAATTCATCTCGCAGAGTTACAGCTTTCCCCTCAAGAAGAATTTCGCTAAGACTCTTCTTTTGGAATTTGCAAAGTGATATTTGGAAGCCCGTAGAGGGCTATGGTGAAAAAGTAAAACTCTTCCGTTAAAAACTGGAAAGAAGCTTTCTGAGAAACGGCTTTGTGTTCTCTTAATTCATCTCACAGAGTTACAGCTTTCCCCTCAAGAAGACTTTGGATAAGACTGTTCTTGTGGAATTTGCACAGTGATATTTGGAAGCCCATAGAGTGGTATGGTGAAAAAGGAAATCTCTTTTGTTAAAAGGGGAAAGAAGCTTTTTTGAGAAACTGCTTTGTGTTCTGTTAATTCACCTCAGAGGGTTACAGCTTTCCCCTCAAGAAGCCTTTTGCTAAGACTGTTCTTGTGGAACATGCAAAATGATATTTGGAAGCCCATAGAGGGTTATGGTCAAAAAGAAAATATCTTCAGTTAAAAACTGGAAAGAAGCTTTCTGAGAAACTGTTTTGTGTTCTGTTAATTCATCTCATAGAGTTATAGCTTTCCTATCAAGAACCTTTTCGCTACGACTGTTCTTGGGGAATTTGCAAAGTAATATTTGGAAGTCCATAGAGGGCTACGGTGAAAAAGAAAATATCTTCAGTTAAAAACTGGAAAGAAGCTTTCTGTGAAACGGCTTTGGGTTCTGTTAATTCATCTCACAGAGTTACACCTTTCCCCTCAGGAAGCCTTTCGCTAAGACTGTTCTTGTGGAATTGGCAAAGTCATATTTGGAAGCCCATAGAGGGCTAGGCTGAAAAAGGAAATCTCTTTCGTTAAAAAGTGGAAAGAAGCTTTCTGAGAAACGGATTTGTGTTCTCTTATTTCATCTCACAGAGTTACAGCATTACACTCAAGAAGCCTTTCGCTAAGACTGTTCTAGTGGGATTTGCATAGTGATATTTGGAAGCCCATAGAGGGCTATGGTGAAAAAGTAAATCTCTTCCGTTAAAAACTGGAAAGAAGCTTTCTGTGAAACGGCTTTGTGTTCTTTTAATTCATCTCACAGGGTTACAGCTTTCTCCTCAAGAAGCCTTTCGCTGAGACAGTTCTTGTGGAATTCGCAAAGTGATATTTGGAAGCCCATAGAGGTTTATGGTAAAAAAGGAAATATCTTCAGTTGAAAACTGGAAAGAAGATTTCTGAGAAACTGCTTTCGGTTCTGTTAATACATCTCACAGAGTTGCAACTTTCCCCTCAAGAAGCCTTTCGCTAAGACTGTTCTTGTGGAATTTGCAAAGTGATATTTGGAAGCCCATGAAGGGATATGGTGATAAAGCAATATCCTAAGATAAAAACTGAAAAGAAGCTTTCTGAGAAACTGCTTTGTGTTCTGTTAATTCATCTCACAGTGTTATAGCTTTCCCATCAAGAAGCCTTTCGGTAACAATGTTCTTGTGAAATTTGCAAAGTGATATTTAGAAGCCCAGAGAGGGCTATGAAAAAAGCAAATATCCTAAGATAAAAAGTGAAAGAAGCTTTCTGAGAAACTGGTTTGAGTTCTGTTAATTCATCTCACAGAGTTACAGCTTTCCTCTCAAGAAGCCTTTCGTTAAGACTGTTCTTGTGGGATTTGCAAAGTGATATTTGGAAGCCCATAGGTGGCTATGGTGAGAAACGAAACAAATTCAGTTAAAAACAGGAAAGAAGCTTTTTGAGAAACTGGTTTGTGTTCTGTTAATTCATCTCACAGAATTACAGCGTTCTCCTCAAGAAGCCTTTCGCTAAGGCTGTTCTTGTGGAATTTGCAAAGGGATATTTGGAAGCCTGTAGAGGTCTATGGTGTAAATGGAAATATCTTCAATTAACTACTTGAAAGAAGCTTTCTGAGAAACTGCTTTGTGTTCTATTAATTCATCTCACAGAGTTACAGCTTTCCCGTCAAGAAGCCTTTTGCTAAGATTGTTTTTGTGGAATTTTCAAGGTGTTATTCGGAGGCCCATAGAGGGCTATGGTGAAAATGGAGATATCCTAAGATAAAAACCGAAAAGAAGCTTTCTGAGAAACTGCTTGCTTTTCTGTTAATTCATCTCACACAGTTACAGTCTCTTCCTCAAGAAGCCTTTCGCTAAGACTGTTCTTGTGGAATTTGCAAAGAGATATCTGAAAGTCCTTAGTGGGCTATGGTGAAAAAGGAAATATCTTCCTTTATAAACTGGAAAGAAGCTTTCTGAGAGACTGCTTTGTGTTCCGTTAATTCATCTCACAGAGTTACAGCTTTTCCCTCAGGAAGCCTTTCGCTAAGACTGTTCTTGTGGTATGTGCAAAGTGATATTTGGAAGCCCATAGAGGGCTATAGTGAAAAAGGAAATATCCTGAGATAAAAACTGAAAAGAAGATTTCTGAGAAACTGCTTTGTTTTTTGTTAATTCATCTCAAAGAGTTACAGCTTTCCCCTCAAGAAGCCTTTCGCTAAGACAGTTCTTGTGGAATATGCAAAGTGATATTTGGAAACCGATAGAGGTCTTTGGTAAAAAAGGAAATATCTTCTGTTAAAAACTGGAAAGAAGCTTTCTGAGAAACTGCTTTGTGTTCTGTTAATTCATCTCACAGAGTTAGAGCTTTCCCCTCAAGAAGCCATTTCCTAAGACTGTTCTTGAGGAATTTGCAAAGAGATATTTGAAAGCCCATAGAGGGCTATGGTGAAAAAGGAAATATCTTCCGTTAAAAACTGGAAAGAATGCTTCTGAGAACCTGCTTTTTGTTCTGTTAATTCATCTCACAGAGTTACATCTTTCCCATCAAGAAGAATTTCGCTAAGATTATTCTTGTGGAATTTGCAAAGTGATATTTGTAAGCCCACAGTGCGCTATGGTGAATTAGGAAATATCCTAAGATAAAATCTGAAAAGAAGCTTTCTGAGAAACTGCTTTGTGTTCTGTTAATTCAATCACAGATTTACAGCTTTCCCATCAAGAAGACTTTCGCGAAGTCTGTTCTTCTGGAATTTGGAAAGTGATATTTGGAAGCCCTTACAGGGCTATGGTGAAAAAGGAAATATCTTCAGTTAAAAACTGGAAAGAATCTTTCTGAGAAACTGCTTTGTGTTCTGTTAATTCATCTCGCAGAGTTACAGCTTTCCCCTCAAGAAGAATTTCGCTAAGACTCTTCTTTTGGAATTTGCAAAGTGATATTTGGAAGCCCGTAGAGGGCTATGGTGAAAAAGTAAAACTCTTCCGTTAAAAACTGGAAAGAAGCTTTCTGAGAAACGGCTTTGTGTTCTCTTAATTCATCTCACAGAGTTACAGCTTTCCCCTCAAGAAGACTTTGGATAAGACTGTTCTTGTGGAATTTGCACAGTGATATTTGGAAGCCCATAGAGTGGTATGGTGAAAAAGGAAATCTCTTTTGTTAAAAGGGGAAAGAAGCTTTTTTGAGAAACTGCTTTGTGTTCTGTTAATTCACCTCAGAGGGTTACAGCTTTCCCCTCAAGAAGCCTTTTGCTAAGACTGTTCTTGTGGAACATGCAAAATGATATTTGGAAGCCCATAGAGGGTTATGGTCAAAAAGAAAATATCTTCAGTTAAAAACTGGAAAGAAGCTTTCTGAGAAACTGTTTTGTGTTCTGTTAATTCATCTCATAGAGTTATAGCTTTCCTATCAAGAACCTTTTCGCTACGACTGTTCTTGTGGAATTTGCAAAGTAATATTTGGAAGTCCATAGAGGGCTACGGTGAAAAAGAAAATATCTTCAGTTAAAAACTGGAAAGAAGCTTTCTGTGAAACGGCTTTGGGTTCTGTTAATTCATCTCACAGAGTTACACCTTTCCCCTCAGGAAGCCTTTCGCTAAGACTGTTCTTGTGGAATTGGCAAAGTCATATTTGGAAGCCCATAGAGGGCTAGGCTGAAAAAGGAAATCTCTTTCGTTAAAAAGTGGAAAGAAGCTTTCTGAGAAACGGATTTGTTTTCTCTTATTTCATCTCACAGAGTTACAGCATTACACTCAAGAAGCCTTTCGCTAAGACTGTTCTAGTGGGATTTGCATAGTGATATTTGGAAGCCCATAGAGGGCTATGGTGAAAAAGTAAATCTCTTCCGTTAAAAACTGGAAAGAAGCTTTCTGTGAAACGGCTTTGTGTTCTTTTAATTCATCTCACAGGGTTACAGCTTTCTCCTCAAGAAGCCTTTCGCTGAGACAGTTCTTGTGGAATTTGCAAAGTGATATTTGGAAGCCCATAGAGGTTTATGGTAAAAAAGGAAATATCTTCAGTTGAAAACTGGAAAGAAGATTTCTGAGAAACTGCTTTCGGTTCTGTTAATACATCTCACAGAGTTGCAACTTTCCCCTCAAGAAGCCTTTCGCTAAGACTGTTCTTGTGGAATTTGCAAAGTGATATTTGGAAGCCCATGAAGGGATATGGTGATAAAGCAATATCCTAAGATAAAAACTGAAAAGAAGCTTTCTGAGAAACTGCTTTGTGTTCTGTTAATTCATCTCACAGTGTTATAGCTTTCCCATCAAGAAGCCTTTCGGTAACAATGTTCTTGTGAAATTTGCAAAGTGATATTTAGAAGCCCAGAGAGGGCTATGAAAAAAGCAAATATCCTAAGATAAAAAGTGAAAGAAGCTTTCTGAGAAACTGGTTTGAGTTCTGTTAATTCATCTCACAGAGTTACAGCTTTCCTCTCAAGAAGCCTTTCGTTAAGACTGTTCTTGTGGGATTTGCAAAGTGATATTTGGAAGCCCATAGGTGGCTATGGTGAGAAACGAAACAAATTCAGTTAAAAACAGGAAAGAAGCTTTTTGAGAAACTGGTTTGTGTTCTGTTAATTCATCTCACAGAATTACAGCGTTCTCCTCAAGAAGCCTTTCGCTAAGGCTGTTCTTGTGGA
This sequence comes from Chlorocebus sabaeus, assembly GCF_047675955.1. Lineage (NCBI taxonomy): Eukaryota > Metazoa > Chordata > Mammalia > Primates > Cercopithecidae > Chlorocebus > Chlorocebus sabaeus. The sequence continues at coordinate 114,456 of NW_027327671.1, read as the reverse complement.
ATTTGCAAAGGGATATTTGGAAGCCTGTAGAGGTCTATGGTGTAAATGGAAATATCTTCAATTAACTACTTGAAAGAAGCTTTCTGAGAAACTGCTTTGTGTTCTATTAATTCATCTCACAGAGTTACAGCTTTCCCGTCAAGAAGCCTTTTGCTAAGATTGTTTTTGTGGAATTTTCAAGGTGTTATTCGGAGGCCCATAGAGGGCTATGGTGAAAATGGAGATATCCTAAGATAAAAACCGAAAAGAAGCTTTCTGAGAAACTGCTTGCTTTTCTGTTAATTCATCTCACACAGTTACAGTCTCTTCCTCAAGAAGCCTTTCGCTAAGACTGTTCTTGTGGAATTTGCAAAGAGATATCTGAAAGTCCTTAGTGGGCTATGGTGAAAAAGGAAATATCTTCCTTTATAAACTGGAAAGAAGCTTTCTGAGAGACTGCTTTGTGTTCCGTTAATTCATCTCACAGAGTTACAGCTTTTCCCTCAGGAAGCCTTTCGCTAAGACTGTTCTTGTGGTATGTGCAAAGTGATATTTGGAAGCCCATAGAGGGCTATAGTGAAAAAGGAAATATCCTGAGATAAAAACTGAAAAGAAGATTTCTGAGAAACTGCTTTGTTTTTTGTTAATTCATCTCAAAGAGTTACAGCTTTCCCCTCAAGAAGCCTTTCGCTAAGACAGTTCTTGTGGAATATGCAAAGTGATATTTGGAAACCGATAGAGGTCTTTGGTAAAAAAGGAAATATCTTCTGTTAAAAACTGGAAAGAAGCTTTCTGAGAAACTGCTTTGTGTTCTGTTAATTCATCTCACAGAGTTAGAGCTTTCCCCTCAAGAAGCCATTTCCTAAGACTGTTCTTGAGGAATTTGCAAAGAGATATTTGAAAGCCCATAGAGGGCTATGGTGAAAAAGGAAATATCTTCCGTTAAAAACTGGAAAGAATGCTTCTGAGAACCTGCTTTTTGTTCTGTTAATTCATCTCACAGAGTTACATCTTTCCCATCAAGAAGAATTTCGCTAAGATTATTCTTGTGGAATTTGCAAAGTGATATTTGTAAGCCCACAGTGCGCTATGGTGAATTAGGAAATATCCTAAGATAAAATCTGAAAAGAAGCTTTCTGAGAAACTGCTTTGTGTTCTGTTAATTCAATCACAGATTTACAGCTTTCCCATCAAGAAGACTTTCGCGAAGTCTGTTCTTCTGGAATTTGGAAAGTGATATTTGGAAGCCCTTACAGGGCTATGGTGAAAAAGGAAATATCTTCAGTTAAAAACTGGAAAGAATCTTTCTGAGAAACTGCTTTGTGTTCTGTTAATTCATCTCGCAGAGTTACAGCTTTCCCCTCAAGAAGAATTTCGCTAAGACTCTTCTTTTGGAATTTGCAAAGTGATATTTGGAAGCCCGTAGAGGGCTATGGTGAAAAAGTAAAACTCTTCCGTTAAAAACTGGAAAGAAGCTTTCTGAGAAACGGCTTTGTGTTCTCTTAATTCATCTCACAGAGTTACAGCTTTCCCCTCAAGAAGACTTTGGATAAGACTGTTCTTGTGGAATTTGCACAGTGATATTTGGAAGCCCATAGAGTGGTATGGTGAAAAAGGAAATCTCTTTTGTTAAAAGGGGAAAGAAGCTTTTTTGAGAAACTGCTTTGTGTTCTGTTAATTCACCTCAGAGGGTTACAGCTTTCCCCTCAAGAAGCCTTTTGCTAAGACTGTTCTTGTGGAACGTGCAAAATGATATTTGGAAGCCCATAGAGGGTTATGGTCAAAAAGAAAATATCTTCAGTTAAAGACTGGAAAGAAGCTTTCTGAGAAACTGTTTTGTGTTCTGTTAATTCATCTCATAGAGTTATAGCTTTCCTATCAAGAACCTTTTCGCTACGACTGTTCTTGTGGAATTTGCAAAGTAATATTTGGAAGTCCATAGAGGGCTACGGTGAAAAAGAAAATATCTTCAGTTAAAAACTGGAAAGAAGCTTTCTGTGAAACGGCTTTGGGTTCTGTTAATTCATCTCACAGAGTTACACCTTTCCCCTCAGGAAGCCTTTCGCTAAGACTGTTCTTGTGGAATTGGCAAAGTCATATTTGGAAGCCCATAGAGGGCTAGGCTGAAAAAGGAAATCTCTTTCGTTAAAAAGTGGAAAGAAGCTTTCTGAGAAACGGATTTGTTTTCTCTTATTTCATCTCACAGAGTTACAGCATTACACTCAAGAAGCCTTTCGCTAAGACTGTTCTAGTGGGATTTGCATAGTGATATTTGGAAGCCCATAGAGGGCTATGGTGAAAAAGTAAATCTCTTCCGTTAAAAACTGGAAAGAAGCTTTCTGTGAAACGGCTTTGTGTTCTTTTAATTCATCTCACAGGGTTACAGCTTTCTCCTCAAGAAGCCTTTCGCTGAGACAGTTCTTGTGGAATTTGCAAAGTGATATTTGGAAGCCCATAGAGGTTTATGGTAAAAAAGGAAATATCTTCAGTTGAAAACTGGAAAGAAGATTTCTGAGAAACTGCTTTCGGTTCTGTTAATACATCTCACAGAGTTGCAACTTTCCCCTCAAGAAGCCTTTCGCTAAGACTGTTCTTGTGGAATTTGCAAAGTGATATTTGGAAGCCCATGAAGGGATATGGTGATAAAGCAATATCCTAAGATAAAAACTGAAAAGAAGCTTTCTGAGAAACTGCTTTGTGTTCTGTTAATTCATCTCACAGTGTTATAGCTTTCCCATCAAGAAGCCTTTCGGTAACAATGTTCTTGTGAAATTTGCAAAGTGATATTTAGAAGCCCAGAGAGGGCTATGAAAAAAGCAAATATCCTAAGATAAAAAGTGAAAGAAGCTTTCTGAGAAACTGGTTTGAGTTCTGTTAATTCATCTCACAGAGTTACAGCTTTCCTCTCAAGAAGCCTTTCGTTAAGACTGTTCTTGTGGGATTTGCAAAGTGATATTTGGAAGCCCATAGGTGGCTATGGTGAGAAACGAAACAAATTCAGTTAAAAACAGGAAAGAAGCTTTTTGAGAAACTGGTTTGTGTTCTGTTAATTCATCTCACAGAATTACAGCGTTCTCCTCAAGAAGCCTTTCGCTAAGGCTGTTCTTGTGGAATTTGCAAAGGGATATTTGGAAGCCTGTAGAGGTCTATGGTGTAAATGGAAATATCTTCAATTAACTACTTGAAAGAAGCTTTCTGAGAAACTGCTTTGTGTTCTATTAATTCATCTCACAGAGTTACAGCTTTCCCGTCAAGAAGCCTTTTGCTAAGATTGTTTTTGTGGAATTTTCAAGGTGTTATTCGGAGGCCCATAGAGGGCTATGGTGAAAATGGAGATATCCTAAGATAAAAACCGAAAAGAAGCTTTCTGAGAAACTGCTTGCTTTTCTGTTAATTCATCTCACACAGTTACAGTCTCTTCCTCAAGAAGCCTTTCGCTAAGACTGTTCTTGTGGAATTTGCAAAGAGATATCTGAAAGTCCTTAGTGGGCTATGGTGAAAAAGGAAATATCTTCCTTTATAAACTGGAAAGAAGCTTTCTGAGAGACTGCTTTGTGTTCCGTTAATTCATCTCACAGAGTTACAGCTTTTCCCTCAGGAAGCCTTTCGCTAAGACTGTTCTTGTGGTATGTGCAAAGTGATATTTGGAAGCCCATAGAGGGCTATAGTGAAAAAGGAAATATCCTGAGATAAAAACTGAAAAGAAGATTTCTGAGAAACTGCTTTGTTTTTTGTTAATTCATCTCAAAGAGTTACAGCTTTCCCCTCAAGAAGCCTTTCGCTAAGACAGTTCTTGTGGAATATGCAAAGTGATATTTGGAAACCGATAGAGGTCTTTGGTAAAAAAGGAAATATCTTCTGTTAAAAACTGGAAAGAAGCTTTCTGAGAAACTGCTTTGTGTTCTGTTAACTCATCTCACAGAGTTAGAGCTTTCCCCTCAAGAAGCCATTTCCTAAGACTGTTCTTGAGGAATTTGCAAAGAGATATTTGAAAGCCCATAGAGGGCTATGGTGAAAAAGGAAATATCTTCCGTTAAAAACTGGAAAGAATGCTTCTGAGAACCTGCTTTTTGTTCTGTTAATTCATCTCACAGAGTTACATCTTTCCCATCAAGAAGAATTTCGCTAAGATTATTCTTGTGGAATTTGCAAAGTGATATTTGTAAGCCCACAGTGCGCTATGGTGAATTAGGAAATATCCTAAGATAAAATCTGAAAAGAAGCTTTCTGAGAAACTGCTTTGTGTTCTGTTAATTCAATCACAGATTTACAGCTTTCCCATCAAGAAGACTTTCGCGAAGTCTGTTCTTCTGGAATTTGGAAAGTGATATTTGGAAGCCCTTACAGGGCTATGGTGAAAAAGGAAATATCTTCAGTTAAAAACTGGAAAGAATCTTTCTGAGAAACTGCTTTGTGTTCTGTTAATTCATCTCGCAGAGTTACAGCTTTCCCCTCAAGAAGAATTTCGCTAAGACTCTTCTTTTGGAATTTGCAAAGTGATATTTGGAAGCCCGTAGAGGGCTATGGTGAAAAAGTAAAACTCTTCCGTTAAAAACTGGAAAGAAGCTTTCTGAGAAACGGCTTTGTGTTCTCTTAATTCATCTCACAGAGTTACAGCTTTCCCCTCAAGAAGACTTTGGATAAGACTGTTCTTGTGGAATTTGCACAGTGATATTTGGAAGCCCATAGAGTGGTATGGTGAAAAAGGAAATCTCTTTTGTTAAAAGGGGAAAGAAGCTTTTTTGAGAAACTGCTTTGTGTTCTGTTAATTCACCTCAGAGGGTTACAGCTTTCCCCTCAAGAAGCCTTTTGCTAAGACTGTTCTTGTGGAACATGCAAAATGATATTTGGAAGCCCATAGAGGGTTATGGTCAAAAAGAAAATATCTTCAGTTAAAAACTGGAAAGAAGCTTTCTGAGAAACTGTTTTGTGTTCTGTTAATTCATCTCATAGAGTTATAGCTTTCCTATCAAGAACCTTTTCGCTACGACTGTTCTTGGGGAATTTGCAAAGTAATATTTGGAAGTCCATAGAGGGCTACGGTGAAAAAGAAAATATCTTCAGTTAAAAACTGGAAAGAAGCTTTCTGTGAAACGGCTTTGGGTTCTGTTAATTCATCTCACAGAGTTACACCTTTCCCCTCAGGAAGCCTTTCGCTAAGACTGTTCTTGTGGAATTGGCAAAGTCATATTTGGAAGCCCATAGAGGGCTAGGCTGAAAAAGGAAATCTCTTTCGTTAAAAAGTGGAAAGAAGCTTTCTGAGAAACGGATTTGTGTTCTCTTATTTCATCTCACAGAGTTACAGCATTACACTCAAGAAGCCTTTCGCTAAGACTGTTCTAGTGGGATTTGCATAGTGATATTTGGAAGCCCATAGAGGGCTATGGTGAAAAAGTAAATCTCTTCCGTTAAAAACTGGAAAGAAGCTTTCTGTGAAACGGCTTTGTGTTCTTTTAATTCATCTCACAGGGTTACAGCTTTCTCCTCAAGAAGCCTTTTGCTGAGACAGTTCTTGTGGAATTCGCAAAGTGATATTTGGAAGCCCATAGAGGTTTATGGTAAAAAAGGAAATATCTTCAGTTGAAAACTGGAAAGAAGATTTCTGAGAAACTGCTTTCGGTTCTGTTAATACATCTCACAGAGTTGCAACTTTCCCCTCAAGAAGCCTTTCGCTAAGACTGTTCTTGTGGAATTTGCAAAGTGATATTTGGAAGCCCATGAAGGGATATGGTGATAAAGCAATATCCTAAGATAAAAACTGAAAAGAAGCTTTCTGAGAAACTGCTTTGTGTTCTGTTAATTCATCTCACAGTGTTATAGCTTTCCCATCAAGAAGCCTTTCGGTAACAATGTTCTTGTGAAATTTGCAAAGTGATATTTAGAAGCCCAGAGAGGGCTATGAAAAAAGCAAATATCCTAAGATAAAAAGTGAAAGAAGCTTTCTGAGAAACTGGTTTGAGTTCTGTTAATTCATCTCACAGAGTTACAGCTTTCCTCTCAAGAAGCCTTTCGTTAAGACTGTTCTTGTGGGATTTGCAAAGTGATATTTGGAAGCCCATAGGTGGCTATGGTGAGAAACGAAACAAATTCAGTTAAAAACAGGAAAGAAGCTTTTTGAGAAACTGGTTTGTGTTCTGTTAATTCATCTCACAGAATTACAGCGTTCTCCTCAAGAAGCCTTTCGCTAAGGCTGTTCTTGTGGAATTTGCAAAGGGATATTTGGAAGCCTGTAGAGGTCTATGGTGTAAATGGAAATATCTTCAATTAACTACTTGAAAGAAGCTTTCTGAGAAACTGCTTTGTGTTCTATTAATTCATCTCACAGAGTTACAGCTTTCCCGTCAAGAAGCCTTTTGCTAAGATTGTTTTTGTGGAATTTTCAAGGTGTTATTCGGAGGCCCATAGAGGGCTATGGTGAAAATGGAGATATCCTAAGATAAAAACCGAAAAGAAGCTTTCTGAGAAACTGCTTGCTTTTCTGTTAATTCATCTCACACAGTTACAGTCTCTTCCTCAAGAAGCCTTTCGCTAAGACTGTTCTTGTGGAATTTGCAAAGAGATATCTGAAAGTCCTTAGTGGGCTATGGTGAAAAAGGAAATATCTTCCTTTATAAACTGGAAAGAAGCTTTCTGAGAGACTGCTTTGTGTTCCGTTAATTCATCTCACAGAGTTACAGCTTTTCCCTCAGGAAGCCTTTCGCTAAGACTGTTCTTGTGGTATGTGCAAAGTGATATTTGGAAGCCCATAGAGGGCTATAGTGAAAAAGGAAATATCCTGAGATAAAAACTGAAAAGAAGATTTCTGAGAAACTGCTTTGTTTTTTGTTAATTCATCTCAAAGAGTTACAGCTTTCCCCTCAAGAAGCCTTTCGCTAAGACAGTTCTTGTGGAATATGCAAAGTGATATTTGGAAACCGATAGAGGTCTTTGGTAAAAAAGGAAATATCTTCTGTTAAAAACTGGAAAGAAGCTTTCTGAGAAACTGCTTTGTGTTCTGTTAATTCATCTCACAGAGTTAGAGCTTTCCCCTCAAGAAGCCATTTCCTAAGACTGTTCTTGAGGAATTTGCAAAGAGATATTTGAAAGCCCATAGAGGGCTATGGTGAAAAAGGAAATATCTTCCGTTAAAAACTGGAAAGAATGCTTCTGAGAACCTGCTTTTTGTTCTGTTAATTCATCTCACAGAGTTACATCTTTCCCATCAAGAAGAATTTCGCTAAGATTATTCTTGTGGAATTTGCAAAGTGATATTTGTAAGCCCACAGTGCGCTATGGTGAATTAGGAAATATCCTAAGATAAAATCTGAAAAGAAGCTTTCTGAGAAACTGCTTTGTGTTCTGTTAATTCAATCACAGATTTACAGCTTTCCCATCAAGAAGACTTTCGCGAAGTCTGTTCTTCTGGAATTTGGAAAGTGATATTTGGAAGCCCTTACAGGGCTATGGTGAAAAAGGAAATATCTTCAGTTAAAAACTGGAAAGAATCTTTCTGAGAAACTGCTTTGTGTTCTGTTAATTCATCTCGCAGAGTTACAGCTTTCCCCTCAAGAAGAATTTCGCTAAGACTCTTCTTTTGGAATTTGCAAAGTGATATTTGGAAGCCCGTAGAGGGCTATGGTGAAAAAGTAAAACTCTTCCGTTAAAAACTGGAAAGAAGCTTTCTGAGAAACGGCTTTGTGTTCTCTTAATTCATCTCACAGAGTTACAGCTTTCCCCTCAAGAAGACTTTGGATAAGACTGTTCTTGTGGAATTTGCACAGTGATATTTGGAAGCCCATAGAGTGGTATGGTGAAAAAGGAAATCTCTTTTGTTAAAAGGGGAAAGAAGCTTTTTTGAGAAACTGCTTTGTGTTCTGTTAATTCACCTCAGAGGGTTACAGCTTTCCCCTCAAGAAGCCTTTTGCTAAGACTGTTCTTGTGGAACATGCAAAATGATATTTGGAAGCCCATAGAGGGTTATGGTCAAAAAGAAAATATCTTCAGTTAAAAACTGGAAAGAAGCTTTCTGAGAAACTGTTTTGTGTTCTGTTAATTCATCTCATAGAGTTATAGCTTTCCTATCAAGAACCTTTTCGCTACGACTGTTCTTGTGGAATTTGCAAAGTAATATTTGGAAGTCCATAGAGGGCTACGGTGAAAAAGAAAATATCTTCAGTTAAAAACTGGAAAGAAGCTTTCTGTGAAACGGCTTTGGGTTCTGTTAATTCATCTCACAGAGTTACACCTTTCCCCTCAGGAAGCCTTTCGCTAAGACTGTTCTTGTGGAATTGGCAAAGTCATATTTGGAAGCCCGTAGAGGGCTAGGCTGAAAAAGGAAATCTCTTTCGTTAAAAAGTGGAAAGAAGCTTTCTGAGAAACGGATTTGTTTTCTCTTATTTCATCTCACAGAGTTACAGCATTACACTCAAGAAGCCTTTCGCTAAGACTGTTCTAGTGGGATTTGCATAGTGATATTTGGAAGCCCATAGAGGGCTATGGTGAAAAAGTAAATCTCTTCCGTTAAAAACTGGAAAGAAGCTTTCTGTGAAACGGCTTTGTGTTCTTTTAATTCATCTCACAGGGTTACAGCTTTCTCCTCAAGAAGCCTTTCGCTGAGACAGTTCTTGTGGAATTTGCAAAGTGATATTTGGAAGCCCATAGAGGTTTATGGTAAAAAAGGAAATATCTTCAGTTGAAAACTGGAAAGAAGATTTCTGAGAAACTGCTTTCGGTTCTGTTAATACATCTCACAGAGTTGCAACTTTCCCCTCAAGAAGCCTTTCGCTAAGACTGTTCTTGTGGAATTTGCAAAGTGATATTTGGAAGCCCATGAAGGGATATGGTGATAAAGCAATATCCTAAGATAAAAACTGAAAAGAAGCTTTCTGAGAAACTGCTTTGTGTTCCGTTAATTCATCTCACAGTGTTATAGCTTTCCCATCAAGAAGCCTTTCGGTAACAATGTTCTTGTGAAATTTGCAAAGTGATATTTAGAAGCCCAGAGAGGGCTATGAAAAAAGCAAATATCCTAAGATAAAAAGTGAAAGAAGCTTTCTGAGAAACTGGTTTGAGTTCTGTTAATTCATCTCACAGAGTTACAGCTTTCCTCTCAAGAAGCCTTTCGTTAAGACTGTTCTTGTGGGATTTGCAAAGTGATATTTGGAAGCCCATAGGTGGCTATGGTGAGAAACGAAACAAATTCAGTTAAAAACAGGAAAGAAGCTTTTTGAGAAACTGGTTTGTGTTCTGTTAATTCATCTCACAGAATTACAGCGTTCTCCTCAAGAAGCCTTTCGCTAAGGCTGTTCTTGTGGAATTTGCAAAGGGATATTTGGAAGCCTGTAGAGGTCTATGGTGTAAATGGAAATATCTTCAATTAACTACTTGAAAGAAGCTTTCTGAAAAACTGCTTTGTGTTCTATTAATTCATCTCACAGAGTTACAGCTTTCCCGTCAAGAAGCCTTTTGCTAAGATTGTTTTTGTGGAATTTTCAAGGTGTTATTCGGAGGCCCATAGAGGGCTATGGTGAAAATGGAGATATCCTAAGATAAAAACCGAAAAGAAGCTTTCTGAGAAACTGCTTGCTTTTCTGTTAATTCATCTCACACAGTTACAGTCTCTTCCTCAAGAAGCCTTTCGCTAAGACTGTTCTTGTGGAATTTGCAAAGAGATATCTGAAAGTCCTTAGTGGGCTATGGTGAAAAAGGAAATATCTTCCTTTATAAACTGGAAAGAAGCTTTCTGAGAGACTGCTTTGTGTTCCGTTAATTCATCTCACAGAGTTACAGCTTTTCCCTCAGGAAGCCTTTCGCTAAGACTGTTCTTGTGGTATGTGCAAAGTGATATTTGGAAGCCCATAGAGGGCTATAGTGAAAAAGGAAATATCCTGAGATAAAAACTGAAAAGAAGATTTCTGAGAAACTGCTTTGTTTTTTGTTAATTCATCTCAAAGAGTTACAGCTTTCCCCTCAAGAAGCCTTTCGCTAAGACAGTTCTTGTGGAATATGCAAAGTGATATTTGGAAACCGATAGAGGTCTTTGGTAAAAAAGGAAATATCTTCTGTTAAAAACTGGAAAGAAGCTTTCTGAGAAACTGCTTTGTGTTCTGTTAACTCATCTCACAGAGTTAGAGCTTTCCCCTCAAGAAGCCATTTCCTAAGACTGTTCTTGAGGAATTTGCAAAGAGATATTTGAAAGCCCATAGAGGGCTATGGTGAAAAAGGAAATATCTTCCGTTAAAAACTGGAAAGAATGCTTCTGAGAACCTGCTTTTTGTTCTGTTAATTCATCTCACAGAGTTACATCTTTCCCATCAAGAAGAATTTCGCTAAGATTATTCTTGTGGAATTTGCAAAGTGATATTTGTAAGCCCACAGTGCGCTATGGTGAATTAGGAAATATCCTAAGATAAAATCTGAAAAGAAGCTTTCTGAGAAACTGCTTTGTGTTCTGTTAATTCAATCACAGATTTACAGCTTTCCCATCAAGAAGACTTTCGCGAAGTCTGTTCTTCTGGAATTTGGAAAGTGATATTTGGAAGCCCTTACAGGGCTATGGTGAAAAAGGAAATATCTTCAGTTAAAAACTGGAAAGAATCTTTCTGAGAAACTGCTTTGTGTTCTGTTAATTCATCTCGCAGAGTTACAGCTTTCCCCTCAAGAAGAATTTCGCTAAGACTCTTCTTTTGGAATTTGCAAAGTGATATTTGGAAGCCCGTAGAGGGCTATGGTGAAAAAGTAAAACTCTTCCGTTAAAAACTGGAAAGAAGCTTTCTGAGAAACGGCTTTGTGTTCTCTTAATTCATCTCACAGAGTTACAGCTTTCCCCTCAAGAAGACTTTGGATAAGACTGTTCTTGTGGAATTTGCACAGTGATATTTGGAAGCCCATAGAGTGGTATGGTGAAAAAGGAAATCTCTTTTGTTAAAAGGGGAAAGAAGCTTTTTTGAGAAACTGCTTTGTGTTCTGTTAATTCACCTCAGAGGGTTACAGCTTTCCCCTCAAGAAGCCTTTTGCTAAGACTGTTCTTGTGGAACATGCAAAATGATATTTGGAAGCCCATAGAGGGTTATGGTCAAAAAGAAAATATCTTCAGTTAAAAACTGGAAAGAAGCTTTCTGAGAAACTGTTTTGTGTTCTGTTAATTCATCTCATAGAGTTATAGCTTTCCTATCAAGAACCTTTTCGCTACGACTGTTCTTGGGGAATTTGCAAAGTAATATTTGGAAGTCCATAGAGGGCTACGGTGAAAAAGAAAATATCTTCAGTTAAAAACTGGAAAGAAGCTTTCTGTGAAACGGCTTTGGGTTCTGTTAATTCATCTCACAGAGTTACACCTTTCCCCTCAGGAAGCCTTTCGCTAAGACTGTTCTTGTGGAATTGGCAAAGTCATATTTGGAAGCCCATAGAGGGCTAGGCTGAAAAAGGAAATCTCTTTCGTTAAAAAGTGGAAAGAAGCTTTCTGAGAAACGGATTTGTGTTCTCTTATTTCATCTCACAGAGTTACAGCATTACACTCAAGAAGCCTTTCGCTAAGACTGTTCTAGTGGGATTTGCATAGTGATATTTGGAAGCCCATAGAGGGCTATGGTGAAAAAGTAAATCTCTTCCGTTAAAAACTGGAAAGAAGCTTTCTGTGAAACGGCTTTGTGTTCTTTTAATTCATCTCACAGGGTTACAGCTTTCTCCTCAAGAAGCCTTTCGCTGAGACAGTTCTTGTGGAATTCGCAAAGTGATATTTGGAAGCCCATAGAGGTTTATGGTAAAAAAGGAAATATCTTCAGTTGAAAACTGGAAAGAAGATTTCTGAGAAACTGCTTTCGGTTCTGTTAATACATCTCACAGAGTTGCAACTTTCCCCTCAAGAAGCCTTTCGCTAAGACTGTTCTTGTGGAATTTGCAAAGTGATATTTGGAAGCCCATGAAGGGATATGGTGATAAAGCAATATCCTAAGATAAAAACTGAAAAGAAGCTTTCTGAGAAACTGCTTTGTGTTCCGTTAATTCATCTCACAGTGTTATAGCTTTCCCATCAAGAAGCCTTTCGGTAACAATGTTCTTGTGAAATTTGCAAAGTGATATTTAGAAGCCCAGAGAGGGCTATGAAAAAAGCAAATATCCTAAGATAAAAAGTGAAAGAAGCTTTCTGAGAAACTGGTTTGAGTTCTGTTAATTCATCTCACAGAGTTACAGCTTTCCTCTCAAGAAGCCTTTCGTTAAGACTGTTCTTGTGGGATTTGCAAAGTGATATTTGGAAGCCCATAGGTGGCTATGGTGAGAAACGAAACAAATTCAGTTAAAAACAGGAAAGAAGCTTTTTGAGAAACTGGTTTGTGTTCTGTTAATTCATCTCACAGAATTACAGCGTTCTCCTCAAGAAGCCTTTCGCTAAGGCTGTTCTTGTGGAATTTGCAAAGGGATATTTGGAAGCCTGTAGAGGTCTATGGTGTAAATGGAAATATCTTCAATTAACTACTTGAAAGAAGCTTTCTGAGAAACTGCTTTGTGTTCTATTAATTCATCTCACAGAGTTACAGCTTTCCCGTCAAGAAGCCTTTTGCTAAGATTGTTTTTGTGGAATTTTCAAGGTGTTATTCGGAGGCCCATAGAGGGCTATGGTGAAAATGGAGATATCCTAAGATAAAAACCGAAAAGAAGCTTTCTGAGAAACTGCTTGCTTTTCTGTTAATTCATCTCACACAGTTACAGTCTCTTCCTCAAGAAGCCTTTCGCTAAGACTGTTCTTGTGGAATTTGCAAAGAGATATCTGAAAGTCCTTAGTGGGCTATGGTGAAAAAGGAAATATCTTCCTTTATAAACTGGAAAGAAGCTTTCTGAGAGACTGCTTTGTGTTCCGTTAATTCATCTCACAGAGTTACAGCTTTTCCCTCAGGAAGCCTTTCGCTAAGACTGTTCTTGTGGTATGTGCAAAGTGATATTTGGAAGCCCATAGAGGGCTATAGTGAAAAAGGAAATATCCTGAGATAAAAACTGAAAAGAAGATTTCTGAGAAACTGCTTTGTTTTTTGTTAATTCATCTCAAAGAGTTACAGCTTTCCCCTCAAGAAGCCTTTCGCTAAGACAGTTCTTGTGGAATATGCAAAGTGATATTTGGAAACCGATAGAGGTCTTTGGTAAAAAAGGAAATATCTTCTGTTAAAAACTGGAAAGAAGCTTTCTGAGAAACTGCTTTGTGTTCTGTTAACTCATCTCACAGAGTTAGAGCTTTCCCCTCAAGAAGCCATTTCCTAAGACTGTTCTTGAGGAATTTGCAAAGAGATATTTGAAAGCCCATAGAGGGCTATGGTGAAAAAGGAAATATCTTCCGTTAAAAACTGGAAAGAATGCTTCTGAGAACCTGCTTTTTGTTCTGTTAATTCATCTCACAGAGTTACATCTTTCCCATCAAGAAGAATTTCGCTAAGATTATTCTTGTGGAATTTGCAAAGTGATATTTGTAAGCCCACAGTGCGCTATGGTGAATTAGGAAATATCCTAAGATAAAATCTGAAAAGAAGCTTTCTGAGAAACTGCTTTGTGTTCTGTTAATTCAATCACAGATTTACAGCTTTCCCATCAAGAAGACTTTCGCGAAGTCTGTTCTTCTGGAATTTGGAAAGTGATATTTGGAAGCCCTTACAGGGCTATGGTGAAAAAGGAAATATCTTCAGTTAAAAACTGGAAAGAATCTTTCTGAGAAACTGCTTTGTGTTCTGTTAATTCATCTCGCAGAGTTACAGCTTTCCCCTCAAGAAGAATTTCGCTAAGACTCTTCTTTTGGAATTTGCAAAGTGATATTTGGAAGCCCGTAGAGGGCTATGGTGAAAAAGTAAAACTCTTCCGTTAAAAACTGGAAAGAAGCTTTCTGAGAAACGGCTTTGTGTTCTCTTAATTCATCTCACAGAGTTACAGCTTTCCCCTCAAGAAGACTTTGGATAAGACTGTTCTTGTGGAATTTGCACAGTGATATTTGGAAGCCCATAGAGTGGTATGGTGAAAAAGGAAATCTCTTTTGTTAAAAGGGGAAAGAAGCTTTTTTGAGAAACTGCTTTGTGTTCTGTTAATTCACCTCAGAGGGTTACAGCTTTCCCCTCAAGAAGCCTTTTGCTAAGACTGTTCTTGTGGAACGTGCAAAATGATATTTGGAAGCCCATAGAGGGTTATGGTCAAAAAGAAAATATCTTCAGTTAAAGACTGGAAAGAAGCTTTCTGAGAAACTGTTTTGTGTTCTGTTAATTCATCTCATAGAGTTATAGCTTTCCTATCAAGAACCTTTTCGCTACGACTGTTCTTGGGGAATTTGCAAAGTAATATTTGGAAGTCCATAGAGGGCTACGGTGAAAAAGAAAATATCTTCAGTTAAAAACTGGAAAGAAGCTTTCTGTGAAACGGCTTTGGGTTCTGTTAATTCATCTCACAGAGTTACACCTTTCCCCTCAGGAAGCCTTTCGCTAAGACTGTTCTTGTGGAATTGGCAAAGTCATATTTGGAAGCCCATAGAGGGCTATGGTGAAAAAGTAAATCTCTTCCGTTAAAAACTGGAAAGAAGCTTTCTGAGAAACGGATTTGTGTTCTCTTATTTCATCTCACAGAGTTACAGCATTACACTCAAGAAGCCTTTCGCTAAGACTGTTCTAGTGGGATTTGCATAGTGATATTTGGAAGCCCATAGAGGGCTATGGTGAAAAAGTAAATCTCTTCCGTTAAAAACTGGAAAGAAGCTTTCTGTGAAACGGCTTTGTGTTCTTTTAATTCATCTCACAGGGTTACAGCTTTCTCCTCAAGAAGCCTTTCGCTGAGACAGTTCTTGTGGAATTCGCAAAGTGATATTTGGAAGCCCATAGAGGTTTATGGTAAAAAAGGAAATATCTTCAGTTGAAAACTGGAAAGAAGATTTCTGAGAAACTGCTTTCGGTTCTGTTAATACATCTCACAGAGTTGCAACTTTCCCCTCAAGAAGCCTTTCGCTAAGACTGTTCTTGTGGAATTTGCAAAGTGATATTTGGAAGCCCATGAAGGGATATGGTGATAAAGCAATATCCTAAGATAAAAACTGAAAAGAAGCTTTCTGAGAAACTGCTTTGTGTTCTGTTAATTCATCTCACAGTGTTATAGCTTTCCCATCAAGAAGCCTTTCGGTAACAATGTTCTTGTGAAATTTGCAAAGTGATATTTAGAAGCCCAGAGAGGGCTATGAAAAAAGCAAATATCCTAAGATAAAAAGTGAAAGAAGCTTTCTGAGAAACTGGTTTGAGTTCTGTTAATTCATCTCACAGAGTTACAGCTTTCCTCTCAAGAAGCCTTTCGTTAAGACTGTTCTTGTGGGATTTGCAAAGTGATATTTGGAAGCCCATAGGTGGCTATGGTGAGAAACGAAACAAATTCAGTTAAAAACAGGAAAGAAGCTTTTTGAGAAACTGGTTTGTGTTCTGTTAATTCATCTCACAGAATTACAGCGTTCTCCTCAAGAAGCCTTTCGCTAAGGCTGTTCTTGTGGAATTTGCAAAGGGATATTTGGAAGCCTGTAGAGGTCTATGGTGTAAATGGAAATATCTTCAATTAACTACTTGAAAGAAGCTTTCTGAGAAACTGCTTTGTGTTCTATTAATTCATCTCACAGAGTTACAGCTTTCCCGTCAAGAAGCCTTTTGCTAAGATTGTTTTTGTGGAATTTTCAAGGTGTTATTCGGAGGCCCATAGAGGGCTATGGTGAAAATGGAGATATCCTAAGATAAAAACCGAAAAGAAGCTTTCTGAGAAACTGCTTGCTTTTCTGTTAATTCATCTCACACAGTTACAGTCTCTTCCTCAAGAAGCCTTTCGCTAAGACTGTTCTTGTGGAATTTGCAAAGAGATATCTGAAAGTCCTTAGTGGGCTATGGTGAAAAAGGAAATATCTTCCTTTATAAACTGGAAAGAAGCTTTCTGAGAGACTGCTTTGTGTTCCGTTAATTCATCTCACAGAGTTACAGCTTTTCCCTCAGGAAGCCTTTCGCTAAGACTGTTCTTGTGGTATGTGCAAAGTGATATTTGGAAGCCCATAGAGGGCTATAGTGAAAAAGGAAATATCCTGAGATAAAAACTGAAAAGAAGATTTCTGAGAAACTGCTTTGTTTTTTGTTAATTCATCTCAAAGAGTTACAGCTTTCCCCTCAAGAAGCCTTTCGCTAAGACAGTTCTTGTGGAATATGCAAAGTGATATTTGGAAACCGATAGAGGTCTTTGGTAAAAAAGGAAATATCTTCTGTTAAAAACTGGAAAGAAGCTTTCTGAGAAACTGCTTTGTGTTCTGTTAATTCATCTCACAGAGTTAGAGCTTTCCCCTCAAGAAGCCATTTCCTAAGACTGTTCTTGAGGAATTTGCAAAGAGATATTTGAAAGCCCATAGAGGGCTATGGTGAAAAAGGAAATATCTTCCGTTAAAAACTGGAAAGAATGCTTCTGAGAACCTGCTTTTTGTTCTGTTAATTCATCTCACAGAGTTACATCTTTCCCATCAAGAAGAATTTCGCTAAGATTATTCTTGTGGAATTTGCAAAGTGATATTTGTAAGCCCACAGTGCGCTATGGTGAATTAGGAAATATCCTAAGATAAAATCTGAAAAGAAGCTTTCTGAGAAACTGCTTTGTGTTCTGTTAATTCAATCACAGATTTACAGCTTTCCCATCAAGAAGACTTTCGCGAAGTCTGTTCTTCTGGAATTTGGAAAGTGATATTTGGAAGCCCTTACAGGGCTATGGTGAAAAAGGAAATATCTTCAGTTAAAAACTGGAAAGAATCTTTCTGAGAAACTGCTTTGTGTTCTGTTAATTCATCTCGCAGAGTTACAGCTTTCCCCTCAAGAAGAATTTCGCTAAGACTCTTCTTTTGGAATTTGCAAAGTGATATTTGGAAGCCCGTAGAGGGCTATGGTGAAAAAGTAAAACTCTTCCGTTAAAAACTGGAAAGAAGCTTTCTGAGAAACGGCTTTGTGTTCTCTTAATTCATCTCACAGAGTTACAGCTTTCCCCTCAAGAAGACTTTGGATAAGACTGTTCTTGTGGAATTTGCACAGTGATATTTGGAAGCCCATAGAGTGGTATGGTGAAAAAGGAAATCTCTTTTGTTAAAAGGGGAAAGAAGCTTTTTTGAGAAACTGCTTTGTGTTCTGTTAATTCACCTCAGAGGGTTACAGCTTTCCCCTCAAGAAGCCTTTTGCTAAGACTGTTCTTGTGGAACGTGCAAAATGATATTTGGAAGCCCATAGAGGGTTATGGTCAAAAAGAAAATATCTTCAGTTAAAGACTGGAAAGAAGCTTTCTGAGAAACTGTTTTGTGTTCTGTTAATTCATCTCATAGAGTTATAGCTTTCCTATCAAGAACCTTTTCGCTACGACTGTTCTTGTGGAATTTGCAAAGTAATATTTGGAAGTCCATAGAGGGCTACGGTGAAAAAGAAAATATCTTCAGTTAAAAACTGGAAAGAAGCTTTCTGTGAAACGGCTTTGGGTTCTGTTAATTCATCTCACAGAGTTACACCTTTCCCCTCAGGAAGCCTTTCGCTAAGACTGTTCTTGTGGAATTGGCAAAGTCATATTTGGAAGCCCATAGAGGGCTAGGCTGAAAAAGGAAATCTCTTTCGTTAAAAAGTGGAAAGAAGCTTTCTGAGAAACGGATTTGTGTTCTCTTATTTCATCTCACAGAGTTACAGCATTACACTCAAGAAGCCTTTCGCTAAGACTGTTCTAGTGGGATTTGCATAGTGATATTTGGAAGCCCATAGAGGGCTATGGTGAAAAAGTAAATCTCTTCCGTTAAAAACTGGAAAGAAGCTTTCTGTGAAACGGCTTTGTGTTCTTTTAATTCATCTCACAGGGTTACAGCTTTCTCCTCAAGAAGCCTTTTGCTGAGACAGTTCTTGTGGAATTCGCAAAGTGATATTTGGAAGCCCATAGAGGTTTATGGTAAAAAAGGAAATATCTTCAGTTGAAAACTGGAAAGAAGATTTCTGAGAAACTGCTTTCGGTTCTGTTAATACATCTCACAGAGTTGCAACTTTCCCCTCAAGAAGCCTTTCGCTAAGACTGTTCTTGTGGAATTTGCAAAGTGATATTTGGAAGCCCATGAAGGGATATGGTGATAAAGCAATATCCTAAGATAAAAACTGAAAAGAAGCTTTCTGAGAAACTGCTTTGTGTTCTGTTAATTCATCTCACAGTGTTATAGCTTTCCCATCAAGAAGCCTTTCGGTAACAATGTTCTTGTGAAATTTGCAAAGTGATATTTAGAAGCCCAGAGAGGGCTATGAAAAAAGCAAATATCCTAAGATAAAAAGTGAAAGAAGCTTTCTGAGAAACTGGTTTGAGTTCTGTTAATTCATCTCACAGAGTTACAGCTTTCCTCTCAAGAAGCCTTTCGTTAAGACTGTTCTTGTGGGATTTGCAAAGTGATATTTGGAAGCCCATAGGTGGCTATGGTGAGAAACGAAACAAATTCAGTTAAAAACAGGAAAGAAGCTTTTTGAGAAACTGGTTTGTGTTCTGTTAATTCATCTCACAGAATTACAGCGTTCTCCTCAAGAAGCCTTTCGCTAAGGCTGTTCTTGTGGAATTTGCAAAGGGATATTTGGAAGCCTGTAGAGGTCTATGGTGTAAATGGAAATATCTTCAATTAACTACTTGAAAGAAGCTTTCTGAGAAACTGCTTTGTGTTCTATTAATTCATCTCACAGAGTTACAGCTTTCCCGTCAAGAAGCCTTTTGCTAAGATTGTTTTTGTGGAATTTTCAAGGTGTTATTCGGAGGCCCATAGAGGGCTATGGTGAAAATGGAGATATCCTAAGATAAAAACCGAAAAGAAGCTTTCTGAGAAACTGCTTGCTTTTCTGTTAATTCATCTCACACAGTTACAGTCTCTTCCTCAAGAAGCCTTTCGCTAAGACTGTTCTTGTGGAATTTGCAAAGAGATATCTGAAAGTCCTTAGTGGGCTATGGTGAAAAAGGAAATATCTTCCTTTATAAACTGGAAAGAAGCTTTCTGAGAGACTGCTTTGTGTTCCGTTAATTCATCTCACAGAGTTACAGCTTTTCCCTCAGGAAGCCTTTCGCTAAGACTGTTCTTGTGGTATGTGCAAAGTGATATTTGGAAGCCCATAGAGGGCTATAGTGAAAAAGGAAATATCCTGAGATAAAAACTGAAAAGAAGATTTCTGAGAAACTGCTTTGTTTTTTGTTAATTCATCTCAAAGAGTTACAGCTTTCCCCTCAAGAAGCCTTTCGCTAAGACAGTTCTTGTGGAATATGCAAAGTGATATTTGGAAACCGATAGAGGTCTTTGGTAAAAAAGGAAATATCTTCTGTTAAAAACTGGAAAGAAGCTTTCTGAGAAACTGCTTTGTGTTCTGTTAATTCATCTCACAGAGTTAGAGCTTTCCCCTCAAGAAGCCATTTCCTAAGACTGTTCTTGAGGAATTTGCAAAGAGATATTTGAAAGCCCATAGAGGGCTATGGTGAAAAAGGAAATATCTTCCGTTAAAAACTGGAAAGAATGCTTCTGAGAACCTGCTTTTTGTTCTGTTAATTCATCTCACAGAGTTACATCTTTCCCATCAAGAAGAATTTCGCTAAGATTATTCTTGTGGAATTTGCAAAGTGATATTTGTAAGCCCACAGTGCGCTATGGTGAATTAGGAAATATCCTAAGATAAAATCTGAAAAGAAGCTTTCTGAGAAACTGCTTTGTGTTCTGTTAATTCAATCACAGATTTACAGCT
The DNA here is from genome assembly GCF_047675955.1 of Chlorocebus sabaeus. Lineage (NCBI taxonomy): Eukaryota > Metazoa > Chordata > Mammalia > Primates > Cercopithecidae > Chlorocebus > Chlorocebus sabaeus. The sequence goes on along the minus strand of NW_027327671.1, from coordinate 94,747 downwards.
TTCCCATCAAGAAGACTTTCGCGAAGTCTGTTCTTCTGGAATTTGGAAAGTGATATTTGGAAGCCCTTACAGGGCTATGGTGAAAAAGGAAATATCTTCAGTTAAAAACTGGAAAGAATCTTTCTGAGAAACTGCTTTGTGTTCTGTTAATTCATCTCGCAGAGTTACAGCTTTCCCCTCAAGAAGAATTTCGCTAAGACTCTTCTTTTGGAATTTGCAAAGTGATATTTGGAAGCCCGTAGAGGGCTATGGTGAAAAAGTAAAACTCTTCCGTTAAAAACTGGAAAGAAGCTTTCTGAGAAACGGCTTTGTGTTCTCTTAATTCATCTCACAGAGTTACAGCTTTCCCCTCAAGAAGACTTTGGATAAGACTGTTCTTGTGGAATTTGCACAGTGATATTTGGAAGCCCATAGAGTGGTATGGTGAAAAAGGAAATCTCTTTTGTTAAAAGGGGAAAGAAGCTTTTTTGAGAAACTGCTTTGTGTTCTGTTAATTCACCTCAGAGGGTTACAGCTTTCCCCTCAAGAAGCCTTTTGCTAAGACTGTTCTTGTGGAACATGCAAAATGATATTTGGAAGCCCATAGAGGGTTATGGTCAAAAAGAAAATATCTTCAGTTAAAAACTGGAAAGAAGCTTTCTGAGAAACTGTTTTGTGTTCTGTTAATTCATCTCATAGAGTTATAGCTTTCCTATCAAGAACCTTTTCGCTACGACTGTTCTTGTGGAATTTGCAAAGTAATATTTGGAAGTCCATAGAGGGCTACGGTGAAAAAGAAAATATCTTCAGTTAAAAACTGGAAAGAAGCTTTCTGTGAAACGGCTTTGGGTTCTGTTAATTCATCTCACAGAGTTACACCTTTCCCCTCAGGAAGCCTTTCGCTAAGACTGTTCTTGTGGAATTGGCAAAGTCATATTTGGAAGCCCATAGAGGGCTAGGCTGAAAAAGGAAATCTCTTTCGTTAAAAAGTGGAAAGAAGCTTTCTGAGAAACGGATTTGTTTTCTCTTATTTCATCTCACAGAGTTACAGCATTACACTCAAGAAGCCTTTCGCTAAGACTGTTCTAGTGGGATTTGCATAGTGATATTTGGAAGCCCATAGAGGGCTATGGTGAAAAAGTAAATCTCTTCCGTTAAAAACTGGAAAGAAGCTTTCTGTGAAACGGCTTTGTGTTCTTTTAATTCATCTCACAGGGTTACAGCTTTCTCCTCAAGAAGCCTTTCGCTGAGACAGTTCTTGTGGAATTTGCAAAGTGATATTTGGAAGCCCATAGAGGTTTATGGTAAAAAAGGAAATATCTTCAGTTGAAAACTGGAAAGAAGATTTCTGAGAAACTGCTTTCGGTTCTGTTAATACATCTCACAGAGTTGCAACTTTCCCCTCAAGAAGCCTTTCGCTAAGACTGTTCTTGTGGAATTTGCAAAGTGATATTTGGAAGCCCATGAAGGGATATGGTGATAAAGCAATATCCTAAGATAAAAACTGAAAAGAAGCTTTCTGAGAAACTGCTTTGTGTTCTGTTAATTCATCTCACAGTGTTATAGCTTTCCCATCAAGAAGCCTTTCGGTAACAATGTTCTTGTGAAATTTGCAAAGTGATATTTAGAAGCCCAGAGAGGGCTATGAAAAAAGCAAATATCCTAAGATAAAAAGTGAAAGAAGCTTTCTGAGAAACTGGTTTGAGTTCTGTTAATTCATCTCACAGAGTTACAGCTTTCCTCTCAAGAAGCCTTTCGTTAAGACTGTTCTTGTGGGATTTGCAAAGTGATATTTGGAAGCCCATAGGTGGCTATGGTGAGAAACGAAACAAATTCAGTTAAAAACAGGAAAGAAGCTTTTTGAGAAACTGGTTTGTGTTCTGTTAATTCATCTCACAGAATTACAGCGTTCTCCTCAAGAAGCCTTTCGCTAAGGCTGTTCTTGTGGAATTTGCAAAGGGATATTTGGAAGCCTGTAGAGGTCTATGGTGTAAATGGAAATATCTTCAATTAACTACTTGAAAGAAGCTTTCTGAAAAACTGCTTTGTGTTCTATTAATTCATCTCACAGAGTTACAGCTTTCCCGTCAAGAAGCCTTTTGCTAAGATTGTTTTTGTGGAATTTTCAAGGTGTTATTCGGAGGCCCATAGAGGGCTATGGTGAAAATGGAGATATCCTAAGATAAAAACCGAAAAGAAGCTTTCTGAGAAACTGCTTGCTTTTCTGTTAATTCATCTCACACAGTTACAGTCTCTTCCTCAAGAAGCCTTTCGCTAAGACTGTTCTTGTGGAATTTGCAAAGAGATATCTGAAAGTCCTTAGTGGGCTATGGTGAAAAAGGAAATATCTTCCTTTATAAACTGGAAAGAAGCTTTCTGAGAGACTGCTTTGTGTTCCGTTAATTCATCTCACAGAGTTACAGCTTTTCCCTCAGGAAGCCTTTCGCTAAGACTGTTCTTGTGGTATGTGCAAAGTGATATTTGGAAGCCCATAGAGGGCTATAGTGAAAAAGGAAATATCCTGAGATAAAAACTGAAAAGAAGATTTCTGAGAAACTGCTTTGTTTTTTGTTAATTCATCTCAAAGAGTTACAGCTTTCCCCTCAAGAAGCCTTTCGCTAAGACAGTTCTTGTGGAATATGCAAAGTGATATTTGGAAACCGATAGAGGTCTTTGGTAAAAAAGGAAATATCTTCTGTTAAAAACTGGAAAGAAGCTTTCTGAGAAACTGCTTTGTGTTCTGTTAATTCATCTCACAGAGTTAGAGCTTTCCCCTCAAGAAGCCATTTCCTAAGACTGTTCTTGAGGAATTTGCAAAGAGATATTTGAAAGCCCATAGAGGGCTATGGTGAAAAAGGAAATATCTTCCGTTAAAAACTGGAAAGAATGCTTCTGAGAACCTGCTTTTTGTTCTGTTAATTCATCTCACAGAGTTACATCTTTCCCATCAAGAAGAATTTCGCTAAGATTATTCTTGTGGAATTTGCAAAGTGATATTTGTAAGCCCACAGTGCGCTATGGTGAATTAGGAAATATCCTAAGATAAAATCTGAAAAGAAGCTTTCTGAGAAACTGCTTTGTGTTCTGTTAATTCAATCACAGATTTACAGCTTTCCCATCAAGAAGACTTTCGCGAAGTCTGTTCTTCTGGAATTTGGAAAGTGATATTTGGAAGCCCTTACAGGGCTATGGTGAAAAAGGAAATATCTTCAGTTAAAAACTGGAAAGAATCTTTCTGAGAAACTGCTTTGTGTTCTGTTAATTCATCTCGCAGAGTTACAGCTTTCCCCTCAAGAAGAATTTCGCTAAGACTCTTCTTTTGGAATTTGCAAAGTGATATTTGGAAGCCCGTAGAGGGCTATGGTGAAAAAGTAAAACTCTTCCGTTAAAAACTGGAAAGAAGCTTTCTGAGAAACGGCTTTGTGTTCTCTTAATTCATCTCACAGAGTTACAGCTTTCCCCTCAAGAAGACTTTGGATAAGACTGTTCTTGTGGAATTTGCACAGTGATATTTGGAAGCCCATAGAGTGGTATGGTGAAAAAGGAAATCTCTTTTGTTAAAAGGGGAAAGAAGCTTTTTTGAGAAACTGCTTTGTGTTCTGTTAATTCACCTCAGAGGGTTACAGCTTTCCCCTCAAGAAGCCTTTTGCTAAGACTGTTCTTGTGGAACGTGCAAAATGATATTTGGAAGCCCATAGAGGGTTATGGTCAAAAAGAAAATATCTTCAGTTAAAAACTGGAAAGAAGCTTTCTGAGAAACTGTTTTGTGTTCTGTTAATTCATCTCATAGAGTTATAGCTTTCCTATCAAGAACCTTTTCGCTACGACTGTTCTTGGGGAATTTGCAAAGTAATATTTGGAAGTCCATAGAGGGCTACGGTGAAAAAGAAAATATCTTCAGTTAAAAACTGGAAAGAAGCTTTCTGTGAAACGGTTTTGGGTTCTGTTAATTCATCTCACAGAGTTACACCTTTCCCCTCAGGAAGCCTTTCGCTAAGACTGTTCTTGTGGAATTGGCAAAGTCATATTTGGAAGCCCATAGAGGGCTAGGCTGAAAAAGGAAATCTCTTTCGTTAAAAAGTGGAAAGAAGCTTTCTGAGAAACGGATTTGTGTTCTCTTATTTCATCTCACAGAGTTACAGCATTACACTCAAGAAGCCTTTCGCTAAGACTGTTCTAGTGGGATTTGCATAGTGATATTTGGAAGCCCATAGAGGGCTATGGTGAAAAAGTAAATCTCTTCCGTTAAAAACTGGAAAGAAGCTTTCTGTGAAACGGCTTTGTGTTCTTTTAATTCATCTCACAGGGTTACAGCTTTCTCCTCAAGAAGCCTTTCGCTGAGACAGTTCTTGTGGAATTTGCAAAGTGATATTTGGAAGCCCATAGAGGTTTATGGTAAAAAAGGAAATATCTTCAGTTGAAAACTGGAAAGAAGATTTCTGAGAAACTGCTTTCGGTTCTGTTAATACATCTCACAGAGTTGCAACTTTCCCCTCAAGAAGCCTTTCGCTAAGACTGTTCTTGTGGAATTTGCAAAGTGATATTTGGAAGCCCATGAAGGGATATGGTGATAAAGCAATATCCTAAGATAAAAACTGAAAAGAAGCTTTCTGAGAAACTGCTTTGTGTTCCGTTAATTCATCTCACAGTGTTATAGCTTTCCCATCAAGAAGCCTTTCGGTAACAATGTTCTTGTGAAATTTGCAAAGTGATATTTAGAAGCCCAGAGAGGGCTATGAAAAAAGCAAATATCCTAAGATAAAAAGTGAAAGAAGCTTTCTGAGAAACTGGTTTGAGTTCTGTTAATTCATCTCACAGAGTTACAGCTTTCCTCTCAAGAAGCCTTTCGTTAAGACTGTTCTTGTGGGATTTGCAAAGTGATATTTGGAAGCCCATAGGTGGCTATGGTGAGAAACGAAACAAATTCAGTTAAAAACAGGAAAGAAGCTTTTTGAGAAACTGGTTTGTGTTCTGTTAATTCATCTCACAGAATTACAGCGTTCTCCTCAAGAAGCCTTTCGCTAAGGCTGTTCTTGTGGAATTTGCAAAGGGATATTTGGAAGCCTGTAGAGGTCTATGGTGTAAATGGAAATATCTTCAATTAACTACTTGAAAGAAGCTTTCTGAGAAACTGCTTTGTGTTCTATTAATTCATCTCACAGAGTTACAGCTTTCCCGTCAAGAAGCCTTTTGCTAAGATTGTTTTTGTGGAATTTTCAAGGTGTTATTCGGAGGCCCATAGAGGGCTATGGTGAAAATGGAGATATCCTAAGATAAAAACCGAAAAGAAGCTTTCTGAGAAACTGCTTGCTTTTCTGTTAATTCATCTCACACAGTTACAGTCTCTTCCTCAAGAAGCCTTTCGCTAAGACTGTTCTTGTGGAATTTGCAAAGAGATATCTGAAAGTCCTTAGTGGGCTATGGTGAAAAAGGAAATATCTTCCTTTATAAACTGGAAAGAAGCTTTCTGAGAGACTGCTTTGTGTTCCGTTAATTCATCTCACAGAGTTACAGCTTTTCCCTCAGGAAGCCTTTCGCTAAGACTGTTCTTGTGGTATGTGCAAAGTGATATTTGGAAGCCCATAGAGGGCTATAGTGAAAAAGGAAATATCCTGAGATAAAAACTGAAAAGAAGATTTCTGAGAAACTGCTTTGTTTTTTGTTAATTCATCTCAAAGAGTTACAGCTTTCCCCTCAAGAAGCCTTTCGCTAAGACAGTTCTTGTGGAATATGCAAAGTGATATTTGGAAACCGATAGAGGTCTTTGGTAAAAAAGGAAATATCTTCTGTTAAAAACTGGAAAGAAGCTTTCTGAGAAACTGCTTTGTGTTCTGTTAACTCATCTCACAGAGTTAGAGCTTTCCCCTCAAGAAGCCATTTCCTAAGACTGTTCTTGAGGAATTTGCAAAGAGATATTTGAAAGCCCATAGAGGGCTATGGTGAAAAAGGAAATATCTTCCGTTAAAAACTGGAAAGAATGCTTCTGAGAACCTGCTTTTTGTTCTGTTAATTCATCTCACAGAGTTACATCTTTCCCATCAAGAAGAATTTCGCTAAGATTATTCTTGTGGAATTTGCAAAGTGATATTTGTAAGCCCACAGTGCGCTATGGTGAATTAGGAAATATCCTAAGATAAAATCTGAAAAGAAGCTTTCTGAGAAACTGCTTTGTGTTCTGTTAATTCAATCACAGATTTACAGCTTTCCCATCAAGAAGACTTTCGCGAAGTCTGTTCTTCTGGAATTTGGAAAGTGATATTTGGAAGCCCTTACAGGGCTATGGTGAAAAAGGAAATATCTTCAGTTAAAAACTGGAAAGAATCTTTCTGAGAAACTGCTTTGTGTTCTGTTAATTCATCTCGCAGAGTTACAGCTTTCCCCTCAAGAAGAATTTCGCTAAGACTCTTCTTTTGGAATTTGCAAAGTGATATTTGGAAGCCCGTAGAGGGCTATGGTGAAAAAGTAAAACTCTTCCGTTAAAAACTGGAAAGAAGCTTTCTGAGAAACGGCTTTGTGTTCTCTTAATTCATCTCACAGAGTTACAGCTTTCCCCTCAAGAAGACTTTGGATAAGACTGTTCTTGTGGAATTTGCACAGTGATATTTGGAAGCCCATAGAGTGGTATGGTGAAAAAGGAAATCTCTTTTGTTAAAAGGGGAAAGAAGCTTTTTTGAGAAACTGCTTTGTGTTCTGTTAATTCACCTCAGAGGGTTACAGCTTTCCCCTCAAGAAGCCTTTTGCTAAGACTGTTCTTGTGGAACATGCAAAATGATATTTGGAAGCCCATAGAGGGTTATGGTCAAAAAGAAAATATCTTCAGTTAAAAACTGGAAAGAAGCTTTCTGAGAAACTGTTTTGTGTTCTGTTAATTCATCTCATAGAGTTATAGCTTTCCTATCAAGAACCTTTTCGCTACGACTGTTCTTGGGGAATTTGCAAAGTAATATTTGGAAGTCCATAGAGGGCTACGGTGAAAAAGAAAATATCTTCAGTTAAAAACTGGAAAGAAGCTTTCTGTGAAACGGCTTTGGGTTCTGTTAATTCATCTCACAGAGTTACACCTTTCCCCTCAGGAAGCCTTTCGCTAAGACTGTTCTTGTGGAATTGGCAAAGTCATATTTGGAAGCCCATAGAGGGCTAGGCTGAAAAAGGAAATCTCTTTCGTTAAAAAGTGGAAAGAAGCTTTCTGAGAAACGGATTTGTGTTCTCTTATTTCATCTCACAGAGTTACAGCATTACACTCAAGAAGCCTTTCGCTAAGACTGTTCTAGTGGGATTTGCATAGTGATATTTGGAAGCCCATAGAGGGCTATGGTGAAAAAGTAAATCTCTTCCGTTAAAAACTGGAAAGAAGCTTTCTGTGAAACGGCTTTGTGTTCTTTTAATTCATCTCACAGGGTTACAGCTTTCTCCTCAAGAAGCCTTTCGCTGAGACAGTTCTTGTGGAATTCGCAAAGTGATATTTGGAAGCCCATAGAGGTTTATGGTAAAAAAGGAAATATCTTCAGTTGAAAACTGGAAAGAAGATTTCTGAGAAACTGCTTTCGGTTCTGTTAATACATCTCACAGAGTTGCAACTTTCCCCTCAAGAAGCCTTTCGCTAAGACTGTTCTTGTGGAATTTGCAAAGTGATATTTGGAAGCCCATGAAGGGATATGGTGATAAAGCAATATCCTAAGATAAAAACTGAAAAGAAGCTTTCTGAGAAACTGCTTTGTGTTCTGTTAATTCATCTCACAGTGTTATAGCTTTCCCATCAAGAAGCCTTTCGGTAACAATGTTCTTGTGAAATTTGCAAAGTGATATTTAGAAGCCCAGAGAGGGCTATGAAAAAAGCAAATATCCTAAGATAAAAAGTGAAAGAAGCTTTCTGAGAAACTGGTTTGAGTTCTGTTAATTCATCTCACAGAGTTACAGCTTTCCTCTCAAGAAGCCTTTCGTTAAGACTGTTCTTGTGGGATTTGCAAAGTGATATTTGGAAGCCCATAGGTGGCTATGGTGAGAAACGAAACAAATTCAGTTAAAAACAGGAAAGAAGCTTTTTGAGAAACTGGTTTGTGTTCTGTTAATTCATCTCACAGAATTACAGCGTTCTCCTCAAGAAGCCTTTCGCTAAGGCTGTTCTTGTGGAATTTGCAAAGGGATATTTGGAAGCCTGTAGAGGTCTATGGTGTAAATGGAAATATCTTCAATTAACTACTTGAAAGAAGCTTTCTGAGAAACTGCTTTGTGTTCTATTAATTCATCTCACAGAGTTACAGCTTTCCCGTCAAGAAGCCTTTTGCTAAGATTGTTTTTGTGGAATTTTCAAGGTGTTATTCGGAGGCCCATAGAGGGCTATGGTGAAAATGGAGATATCCTAAGATAAAAACCGAAAAGAAGCTTTCTGAGAAACTGCTTGCTTTTCTGTTAATTCATCTCACACAGTTACAGTCTCTTCCTCAAGAAGCCTTTCGCTAAGACTGTTCTTGTGGAATTTGCAAAGAGATATCTGAAAGTCCTTAGTGGGCTATGGTGAAAAAGGAAATATCTTCCTTTATAAACTGGAAAGAAGCTTTCTGAGAGACTGCTTTGTGTTCCGTTAATTCATCTCACAGAGTTACAGCTTTTCCCTCAGGAAGCCTTTCGCTAAGACTGTTCTTGTGGTATGTGCAAAGTGATATTTGGAAGCCCATAGAGGGCTATAGTGAAAAAGGAAATATCCTGAGATAAAAACTGAAAAGAAGATTTCTGAGAAACTGCTTTGTTTTTTGTTAATTCATCTCAAAGAGTTACAGCTTTCCCCTCAAGAAGCCTTTCGCTAAGACAGTTCTTGTGGAATATGCAAAGTGATATTTGGAAACCGATAGAGGTCTTTGGTAAAAAAGGAAATATCTTCTGTTAAAAACTGGAAAGAAGCTTTCTGAGAAACTGCTTTGTGTTCTGTTAATTCATCTCACAGAGTTAGAGCTTTCCCCTCAAGAAGCCATTTCCTAAGACTGTTCTTGAGGAATTTGCAAAGAGATATTTGAAAGCCCATAGAGGGCTATGGTGAAAAAGGAAATATCTTCCGTTAAAAACTGGAAAGAATGCTTCTGAGAACCTGCTTTTTGTTCTGTTAATTCATCTCACAGAGTTACATCTTTCCCATCAAGAAGAATTTCGCTAAGATTATTCTTGTGGAATTTGCAAAGTGATATTTGTAAGCCCACAGTGCGCTATGGTGAATTAGGAAATATCCTAAGATAAAATCTGAAAAGAAGCTTTCTGAGAAACTGCTTTGTGTTCTGTTAATTCAATCACAGATTTACAGCTTTCCCATCAAGAAGACTTTCGCGAAGTCTGTTCTTCTGGAATTTGGAAAGTGATATTTGGAAGCCCTTACAGGGCTATGGTGAAAAAGGAAATATCTTCAGTTAAAAACTGGAAAGAATCTTTCTGAGAAACTGCTTTGTGTTCTGTTAATTCATCTCGCAGAGTTACAGCTTTCCCCTCAAGAAGAATTTCGCTAAGACTCTTCTTTTGGAATTTGCAAAGTGATATTTGGAAGCCCGTAGAGGGCTATGGTGAAAAAGTAAAACTCTTCCGTTAAAAACTGGAAAGAAGCTTTCTGAGAAACGGCTTTGTGTTCTCTTAATTCATCTCACAGAGTTACAGCTTTCCCCTCAAGAAGACTTTGGATAAGACTGTTCTTGTGGAATTTGCACAGTGATATTTGGAAGCCCATAGAGTGGTATGGTGAAAAAGGAAATCTCTTTTGTTAAAAGGGGAAAGAAGCTTTTTTGAGAAACTGCTTTGTGTTCTGTTAATTCACCTCAGAGGGTTACAGCTTTCCCCTCAAGAAGCCTTTTGCTAAGACTGTTCTTGTGGAACATGCAAAATGATATTTGGAAGCCCATAGAGGGTTATGGTCAAAAAGAAAATATCTTCAGTTAAAAACTGGAAAGAAGCTTTCTGAGAAACTGTTTTGTGTTCTGTTAATTCATCTCATAGAGTTATAGCTTTCCTATCAAGAACCTTTTCGCTACGACTGTTCTTGTGGAATTTGCAAAGTAATATTTGGAAGTCCATAGAGGGCTACGGTGAAAAAGAAAATATCTTCAGTTAAAAACTGGAAAGAAGCTTTCTGTGAAACGGCTTTGGGTTCTGTTAATTCATCTCACAGAGTTACACCTTTCCCCTCAGGAAGCCTTTCGCTAAGACTGTTCTTGTGGAATTGGCAAAGTCATATTTGGAAGCCCATAGAGGGCTAGGCTGAAAAAGGAAATCTCTTTCGTTAAAAAGTGGAAAGAAGCTTTCTGAGAAACGGATTTGTTTTCTCTTATTTCATCTCACAGAGTTACAGCATTACACTCAAGAAGCCTTTCGCTAAGACTGTTCTAGTGGGATTTGCATAGTGATATTTGGAAGCCCATAGAGGGCTATGGTGAAAAAGTAAATCTCTTCCGTTAAAAACTGGAAAGAAGCTTTCTGTGAAACGGCTTTGTGTTCTTTTAATTCATCTCACAGGGTTACAGCTTTCTCCTCAAGAAGCCTTTCGCTGAGACAGTTCTTGTGGAATTTGCAAAGTGATATTTGGAAGCCCATAGAGGTTTATGGTAAAAAAGGAAATATCTTCAGTTGAAAACTGGAAAGAAGATTTCTGAGAAACTGCTTTCGGTTCTGTTAATACATCTCACAGAGTTGCAACTTTCCCCTCAAGAAGCCTTTCGCTAAGACTGTTCTTGTGGAATTTGCAAAGTGATATTTGGAAGCCCATGAAGGGATATGGTGATAAAGCAATATCCTAAGATAAAAACTGAAAAGAAGCTTTCTGAGAAACTGCTTTGTGTTCTGTTAATTCATCTCACAGTGTTATAGCTTTCCCATCAAGAAGCCTTTCGGTAACAATGTTCTTGTGAAATTTGCAAAGTGATATTTAGAAGCCCAGAGAGGGCTATGAAAAAAGCAAATATCCTAAGATAAAAAGTGAAAGAAGCTTTCTGAGAAACTGGTTTGAGTTCTGTTAATTCATCTCACAGAGTTACAGCTTTCCTCTCAAGAAGCCTTTCGTTAAGACTGTTCTTGTGGGATTTGCAAAGTGATATTTGGAAGCCCATAGGTGGCTATGGTGAGAAACGAAACAAATTCAGTTAAAAACAGGAAAGAAGCTTTTTGAGAAACTGGTTTGTGTTCTGTTAATTCATCTCACAGAATTACAGCGTTCTCCTCAAGAAGCCTTTCGCTAAGGCTGTTCTTGTGGAATTTGCAAAGGGATATTTGGAAGCCTGTAGAGGTCTATGGTGTAAATGGAAATATCTTCAATTAACTACTTGAAAGAAGCTTTCTGAGAAACTGCTTTGTGTTCTATTAATTCATCTCACAGAGTTACAGCTTTCCCGTCAAGAAGCCTTTTGCTAAGATTGTTTTTGTGGAATTTTCAAGGTGTTATTCGGAGGCCCATAGAGGGCTATGGTGAAAATGGAGATATCCTAAGATAAAAACCGAAAAGAAGCTTTCTGAGAAACTGCTTGCTTTTCTGTTAATTCATCTCACACAGTTACAGTCTCTTCCTCAAGAAGCCTTTCGCTAAGACTGTTCTTGTGGAATTTGCAAAGAGATATCTGAAAGTCCTTAGTGGGCTATGGTGAAAAAGGAAATATCTTCCTTTATAAACTGGAAAGAAGCTTTCTGAGAGACTGCTTTGTGTTCCGTTAATTCATCTCACAGAGTTACAGCTTTTCCCTCAGGAAGCCTTTCGCTAAGACTGTTCTTGTGGTATGTGCAAAGTGATATTTGGAAGCCCATAGAGGGCTATAGTGAAAAAGGAAATATCCTGAGATAAAAACTGAAAAGAAGATTTCTGAGAAACTGCTTTGTTTTTTGTTAATTCATCTCAAAGAGTTACAGCTTTCCCCTCAAGAAGCCTTTCGCTAAGACAGTTCTTGTGGAATATGCAAAGTGATATTTGGAAACCGATAGAGGTCTTTGGTAAAAAAGGAAATATCTTCTGTTAAAAACTGGAAAGAAGCTTTCTGAGAAACTGCTTTGTGTTCTGTTAATTCATCTCACAGAGTTAGAGCTTTCCCCTCAAGAAGCCATTTCCTAAGACTGTTCTTGAGGAATTTGCAAAGAGATATTTGAAAGCCCATAGAGGGCTATGGTGAAAAAGGAAATATCTTCCGTTAAAAACTGGAAAGAATGCTTCTGAGAACCTGCTTTTTGTTCTGTTAATTCATCTCACAGAGTTACATCTTTCCCATCAAGAAGAATTTCGCTAAGATTATTCTTGTGGAATTTGCAAAGTGATATTTGTAAGCCCACAGTGCGCTATGGTGAATTAGGAAATATCCTAAGATAAAATCTGAAAAGAAGCTTTCTGAGAAACTGCTTTGTGTTCTGTTAATTCAATCACAGATTTACAGCTTTCCCATCAAGAAGACTTTCGCGAAGTCTGTTCTTCTGGAATTTGGAAAGTGATATTTGGAAGCCCTTACAGGGCTATGGTGAAAAAGGAAATATCTTCAGTTAAAAACTGGAAAGAATCTTTCTGAGAAACTGCTTTGTGTTCTGTTAATTCATCTCGCAGAGTTACAGCTTTCCCCTCAAGAAGAATTTCGCTAAGACTCTTCTTTTGGAATTTGCAAAGTGATATTTGGAAGCCCGTAGAGGGCTATGGTGAAAAAGTAAAACTCTTCCGTTAAAAACTGGAAAGAAGCTTTCTGAGAAACGGCTTTGTGTTCTCTTAATTCATCTCACAGAGTTACAGCTTTCCCCTCAAGAAGACTTTGGATAAGACTGTTCTTGTGGAATTTGCACAGTGATATTTGGAAGCCCATAGAGTGGTATGGTGAAAAAGGAAATCTCTTTTGTTAAAAGGGGAAAGAAGCTTTTTTGAGAAACTGCTTTGTGTTCTGTTAATTCACCTCAGAGGGTTACAGCTTTCCCCTCAAGAAGCCTTTTGCTAAGACTGTTCTTGTGGAACGTGCAAAATGATATTTGGAAGCCCATAGAGGGTTATGGTCAAAAAGAAAATATCTTCAGTTAAAAACTGGAAAGAAGCTTTCTGAGAAACTGTTTTGTGTTCTGTTAATTCATCTCATAGAGTTATAGCTTTCCTATCAAGAACCTTTTCGCTACGACTGTTCTTGTGGAATTTGCAAAGTAATATTTGGAAGTCCATAGAGGGCTACGGTGAAAAAGAAAATATCTTCAGTTAAAAACTGGAAAGAAGCTTTCTGTGAAACGGCTTTGGGTTCTGTTAATTCATCTCACAGAGTTACACCTTTCCCCTCAGGAAGCCTTTCGCTAAGACTGTTCTTGTGGAATTGGCAAAGTCATATTTGGAAGCCCATAGAGGGCTAGGCTGAAAAAGGAAATCTCTTTCGTTAAAAAGTGGAAAGAAGCTTTCTGAGAAACGGATTTGTGTTCTCTTATTTCATCTCACAGAGTTACAGCATTACACTCAAGAAGCCTTTCGCTAAGACTGTTCTAGTGGGATTTGCATAGTGATATTTGGAAGCCCATAGAGGGCTATGGTGAAAAAGTAAATCTCTTCCGTTAAAAACTGGAAAGAAGCTTTCTGTGAAACGGCTTTGTGTTCTTTTAATTCATCTCACAGGGTTACAGCTTTCTCCTCAAGAAGCCTTTCGCTGAGACAGTTCTTGTGGAATTTGCAAAGTGATATTTGGAAGCCCATAGAGGTTTATGGTAAAAAAGGAAATATCTTCAGTTGAAAACTGGAAAGAAGATTTCTGAGAAACTGCTTTCGGTTCTGTTAATACATCTCACAGAGTTGCAACTTTCCCCTCAAGAAGCCTTTCGCTAAGACTGTTCTTGTGGAATTTGCAAAGTGATATTTGGAAGCCCATGAAGGGATATGGTGATAAAGCAATATCCTAAGATAAAAACTGAAAAGAAGCTTTCTGAGAAACTGCTTTGTGTTCTGTTAATTCATCTCACAGTGTTATAGCTTTCCCATCAAGAAGCCTTTCGGTAACAATGTTCTTGTGAAATTTGCAAAGTGATATTTAGAAGCCCAGAGAGGGCTATGAAAAAAGCAAATATCCTAAGATAAAAAGTGAAAGAAGCTTTCTGAGAAACTGGTTTGAGTTCTGTTAATTCATCTCACAGAGTTACAGCTTTCCTCTCAAGAAGCCTTTCGTTAAGACTGTTCTTGTGGGATTTGCAAAGTGATATTTGGAAGCCCATAGGTGGCTATGGTGAGAAACGAAACAAATTCAGTTAAAAACAGGAAAGAAGCTTTTTGAGAAACTGGTTTGTGTTCTGTTAATTCATCTCACAGAATTACAGCGTTCTCCTCAAGAAGCCTTTCGCTAAGGCTGTTCTTGTGGAATTTGCAAAGGGATATTTGGAAGCCTGTAGAGGTCTATGGTGTAAATGGAAATATCTTCAATTAACTACTTGAAAGAAGCTTTCTGAGAAACTGCTTTGTGTTCTATTAATTCATCTCACAGAGTTACAGCTTTCCCGTCAAGAAGCCTTTTGCTAAGATTGTTTTTGTGGAATTTTCAAGGTGTTATTCGGAGGCCCATAGAGGGCTATGGTGAAAATGGAGATATCCTAAGATAAAAACCGAAAAGAAGCTTTCTGAGAAACTGCTTGCTTTTCTGTTAATTCATCTCACACAGTTACAGTCTCTTCCTCAAGAAGCCTTTCGCTAAGACTGTTCTTGTGGAATTTGCAAAGAGATATCTGAAAGTCCTTAGTGGGCTATGGTGAAAAAGGAAATATCTTCCTTTATAAACTGGAAAGAAGCTTTCTGAGAGACTGCTTTGTGTTCCGTTAATTCATCTCACAGAGTTACAGCTTTTCCCTCAGGAAGCCTTTCGCTAAGACTGTTCTTGTGGTATGTGCAAAGTGATATTTGGAAGCCCATAGAGGGCTATAGTGAAAAAGGAAATATCCTGAGATAAAAACTGAAAAGAAGATTTCTGAGAAACTGCTTTGTTTTTTGTTAATTCATCTCAAAGAGTTACAGCTTTCCCCTCAAGAAGCCTTTCGCTAAGACAGTTCTTGTGGAATATGCAAAGTGATATTTGGAAACCGATAGAGGTCTTTGGTAAAAAAGGAAATATCTTCTGTTAAAAACTGGAAAGAAGCTTTCTGAGAAACTGCTTTGTGTTCTGTTAATTCATCTCACAGAGTTAGAGCTTTCCCCTCAAGAAGCCATTTCCTAAGACTGTTCTTGAGGAATTTGCAAAGAGATATTTGAAAGCCCATAGAGGGCTATGGTGAAAAAGGAAATATCTTCC
Organism: Chlorocebus sabaeus; assembly: GCF_047675955.1. Classification (NCBI taxonomy): domain Eukaryota; kingdom Metazoa; phylum Chordata; class Mammalia; order Primates; family Cercopithecidae; genus Chlorocebus; species Chlorocebus sabaeus. The sequence goes on along the minus strand of NW_027327671.1, from coordinate 79,535 downwards.
ATTAAAAACTGGAAAGAATGCTTCTGAGAACCTGCTTTTTGTTCTGTTAATTCATCTCACAGAGTTACATCTTTCCCATCAAGAAGAATTTCGCTAAGATTATTCTTGTGGAATTTGCAAAGTGATATTTGTAAGCCCACAGTGCGCTATGGTGAATTAGGAAATATCCTAAGATAAAATCTGAAAAGAAGCTTTCTGAGAAACTGCTTTGTGTTCTGTTAATTCAATCACAGATTTACAGCTTTCCCATCAAGAAGACTTTCGCGAAGTCTGTTCTTCTGGAATTTGGAAAGTGATATTTGGAAGCCCTTACAGGGCTATGGTGAAAAAGGAAATATCTTCAGTTAAAAACTGGAAAGAATCTTTCTGAGAAACTGCTTTGTGTTCTGTTAATTCATCTCACAGAGTTACAGCTTTCCCCTCAAGAAGAATTTCGCTAAGACTCTTCTTTTGGAATTTGCAAAGTGATATTTGGAAGCCCGTAGAGGGCTATGGTGAAAAAGTAAAACTCTTCCGTTAAAAACTGGAAAGAAGCTTTCTGAGAAACGGCTTTGTGTTCTCTTAATTCATCTCACAGAGTTACAGCTTTCCCCTCAAGAAGACTTTGGATAAGACTGTTCTTGTGGAATTTGCACAGTGATATTTGGAAGCCCATAGAGTGGTATGGTGAAAAAGGAAATCTCTTTTGTTAAAAGGGGAAAGAAGCTTTTTTGAGAAACTGCTTTGTGTTCTGTTAATTCACCTCAGAGGGTTACAGCTTTCCCCTCAAGAAGCCTTTTGCTAAGACTGTTCTTGTGGAACATGCAAAATGATATTTGGAAGCCCATAGAGGGTTATGGTCAAAAAGAAAATATCTTCAGTTAAAAACTGGAAAGAAGCTTTCTGAGAAACTGTTTTGTGTTCTGTTAATTCATCTCATAGAGTTATAGCTTTCCTATCAAGAACCTTTTCGCTACGACTGTTCTTGTGGAATTTGCAAAGTAATATTTGGAAGTCCATAGAGGGCTACGGTGAAAAAGAAAATATCTTCAGTTAAAAACTGGAAAGAAGCTTTCTGTGAAACGGCTTTGGGTTCTGTTAATTCATCTCACAGAGTTACACCTTTCCCCTCAGGAAGCCTTTCGCTAAGACTGTTCTTGTGGAATTGGCAAAGTCATATTTGGAAGCCCATAGAGGGCTAGGCTGAAAAAGGAAATCTCTTTCGTTAAAAAGTGGAAAGAAGCTTTCTGAGAAACGGATTTGTGTTCTCTTATTTCATCTCACAGAGTTACAGCATTACACTCAAGAAGCCTTTCGCTAAGACTGTTCTAGTGGGATTTGCATAGTGATATTTGGAAGCCCATAGAGGGCTATGGTGAAAAAGTAAATCTCTTCCGTTAAAAACTGGAAAGAAGCTTTCTGTGAAACGGCTTTGTGTTCTTTTAATTCATCTCACAGGGTTACAGCTTTCTCCTCAAGAAGCCTTTCGCTGAGACAGTTCTTGTGGAATTTGCAAAGTGATATTTGGAAGCCCATAGAGGTTTATGGTAAAAAAGGAAATATCTTCAGTTGAAAACTGGAAAGAAGATTTCTGAGAAACTGCTTTCGGTTCTGTTAATACATCTCACAGAGTTGCAACTTTCCCCTCAAGAAGCCTTTCGCTAAGACTGTTCTTGTGGAATTTGCAAAGTGATATTTGGAAGCCCATGAAGGGATATGGTGATAAAGCAATATCCTAAGATAAAAACTGAAAAGAAGCTTTCTGAGAAACTGCTTTGTGTTCCGTTAATTCATCTCACAGTGTTATAGCTTTCCCATCAAGAAGCCTTTCGGTAACAATGTTCTTGTGAAATTTGCAAAGTGATATTTAGAAGCCCAGAGAGGGCTATGAAAAAAGCAAATATCCTAAGATAAAAAGTGAAAGAAGCTTTCTGAGAAACTGGTTTGAGTTCTGTTAATTCATCTCACAGAGTTACAGCTTTCCTCTCAAGAAGCCTTTCGTTAAGACTGTTCTTGTGGGATTTGCAAAGTGATATTTGGAAGCCCATAGGTGGCTATGGTGAGAAACGAAACAAATTCAGTTAAAAACAGGAAAGAAGCTTTTTGAGAAACTGGTTTGTGTTCTGTTAATTCATCTCACAGAATTACAGCGTTCTCCTCAAGAAGCCTTTCGCTAAGGCTGTTCTTGTGGAATTTGCAAAGGGATATTTGGAAGCCTGTAGAGGTCTATGGTGTAAATGGAAATATCTTCAATTAACTACTTGAAAGAAGCTTTCTGAGAAACTGCTTTGTGTTCTATTAATTCATCTCACAGAGTTACAGCTTTCCCGTCAAGAAGCCTTTTGCTAAGATTGTTTTTGTGGAATTTTCAAGGTGTTATTCGGAGGCCCATAGAGGGCTATGGTGAAAATGGAGATATCCTAAGATAAAAACCGAAAAGAAGCTTTCTGAGAAACTGCTTGCTTTTCTGTTAATTCATCTCACACAGTTACAGTCTCTTCCTCAAGAAGCCTTTCGCTAAGACTGTTCTTGTGGAATTTGCAAAGAGATATCTGAAAGTCCTTAGTGGGCTATGGTGAAAAAGGAAATATCTTCCTTTATAAACTGGAAAGAAGCTTTCTGAGAGACTGCTTTGTGTTCCGTTAATTCATCTCACAGAGTTACAGCTTTTCCCTCAGGAAGCCTTTCGCTAAGACTGTTCTTGTGGTATGTGCAAAGTGATATTTGGAAGCCCATAGAGGGCTATAGTGAAAAAGGAAATATCCTGAGATAAAAACTGAAAAGAAGATTTCTGAGAAACTGCTTTGTTTTTTGTTAATTCATCTCAAAGAGTTACAGCTTTCCCCTCAAGAAGCCTTTCGCTAAGACAGTTCTTGTGGAATATGCAAAGTGATATTTGGAAACCGATAGAGGTCTTTGGTAAAAAAGGAAATATCTTCTGTTAAAAACTGGAAAGAAGCTTTCTGAGAAACTGCTTTGTGTTCTGTTAATTCATCTCACAGAGTTAGAGCTTTCCCCTCAAGAAGCCATTTCCTAAGACTGTTCTTGAGGAATTTGCAAAGAGATATTTGAAAGCCCATAGAGGGCTATGGTGAAAAAGGAAATATCTTCCGTTAAAAACTGGAAAGAATGCTTCTGAGAACCTGCTTTTTGTTCTGTTAATTCATCTCACAGAGTTACATCTTTCCCATCAAGAAGAATTTCGCTAAGATTATTCTTGTGGAATTTGCAAAGTGATATTTGTAAGCCCACAGTGCGCTATGGTGAATTAGGAAATATCCTAAGATAAAATCTGAAAAGAAGCTTTCTGAGAAACTGCTTTGTGTTCTGTTAATTCAATCACAGATTTACAGCTTTCCCATCAAGAAGACTTTCGCGAAGTCTGTTCTTCTGGAATTTGGAAAGTGATATTTGGAAGCCCTTACAGGGCTATGGTGAAAAAGGAAATATCTTCAGTTAAAAACTGGAAAGAATCTTTCTGAGAAACTGCTTTGTGTTCTGTTAATTCATCTCGCAGAGTTACAGCTTTCCCCTCAAGAAGAATTTCGCTAAGACTCTTCTTTTGGAATTTGCAAAGTGATATTTGGAAGCCCGTAGAGGGCTATGGTGAAAAAGTAAAACTCTTCCGTTAAAAACTGGAAAGAAGCTTTCTGAGAAACGGCTTTGTGTTCTCTTAATTCATCTCACAGAGTTACAGCTTTCCCCTCAAGAAGACTTTGGATAAGACTGTTCTTGTGGAATTTGCACAGTGATATTTGGAAGCCCATAGAGTGGTATGGTGAAAAAGGAAATCTCTTTTGTTAAAAGGGGAAAGAAGCTTTTTTGAGAAACTGCTTTGTGTTCTGTTAATTCACCTCAGAGGGTTACAGCTTTCCCCTCAAGAAGCCTTTTGCTAAGACTGTTCTTGTGGAACGTGCAAAATGATATTTGGAAGCCCATAGAGGGTTATGGTCAAAAAGAAAATATCTTCAGTTAAAAACTGGAAAGAAGCTTTCTGAGAAACTGTTTTGTGTTCTGTTAATTCATCTCATAGAGTTATAGCTTTCCTATCAAGAACCTTTTCGCTACGACTGTTCTTGTGGAATTTGCAAAGTAATATTTGGAAGTCCATAGAGGGCTACGGTGAAAAAGAAAATATCTTCAGTTAAAAACTGGAAAGAAGCTTTCTGTGAAACGGCTTTGGGTTCTGTTAATTCATCTCACAGAGTTACACCTTTCCCCTCAGGAAGCCTTTCGCTAAGACTGTTCTTGTGGAATTGGCAAAGTCATATTTGGAAGCCCATAGAGGGCTAGGCTGAAAAAGGAAATCTCTTTCGTTAAAAAGTGGAAAGAAGCTTTCTGAGAAACGGATTTGTGTTCTCTTATTTCATCTCACAGAGTTACAGCATTACACTCAAGAAGCCTTTCGCTAAGACTGTTCTAGTGGGATTTGCATAGTGATATTTGGAAGCCCATAGAGGGCTATGGTGAAAAAGTAAATCTCTTCCGTTAAAAACTGGAAAGAAGCTTTCTGTGAAACGGCTTTGTGTTCTTTTAATTCATCTCACAGGGTTACAGCTTTCTCCTCAAGAAGCCTTTCGCTGAGACAGTTCTTGTGGAATTTGCAAAGTGATATTTGGAAGCCCATAGAGGTTTATGGTAAAAAAGGAAATATCTTCAGTTGAAAACTGGAAAGAAGATTTCTGAGAAACTGCTTTCGGTTCTGTTAATACATCTCACAGAGTTGCAACTTTCCCCTCAAGAAGCCTTTCGCTAAGACTGTTCTTGTGGAATTTGCAAAGTGATATTTGGAAGCCCATGAAGGGATATGGTGATAAAGCAATATCCTAAGATAAAAACTGAAAAGAAGCTTTCTGAGAAACTGCTTTGTGTTCTGTTAATTCATCTCACAGTGTTATAGCTTTCCCATCAAGAAGCCTTTCGGTAACAATGTTCTTGTGAAATTTGCAAAGTGATATTTAGAAGCCCAGAGAGGGCTATGAAAAAAGCAAATATCCTAAGATAAAAAGTGAAAGAAGCTTTCTGAGAAACTGGTTTGAGTTCTGTTAATTCATCTCACAGAGTTACAGCTTTCCTCTCAAGAAGCCTTTCGTTAAGACTGTTCTTGTGGGATTTGCAAAGTGATATTTGGAAGCCCATAGGTGGCTATGGTGAGAAACGAAACAAATTCAGTTAAAAACAGGAAAGAAGCTTTTTGAGAAACTGGTTTGTGTTCTGTTAATTCATCTCACAGAATTACAGCGTTCTCCTCAAGAAGCCTTTCGCTAAGGCTGTTCTTGTGGAATTTGCAAAGGGATATTTGGAAGCCTGTAGAGGTCTATGGTGTAAATGGAAATATCTTCAATTAACTACTTGAAAGAAGCTTTCTGAGAAACTGCTTTGTGTTCTATTAATTCATCTCACAGAGTTACAGCTTTCCCGTCAAGAAGCCTTTTGCTAAGATTGTTTTTGTGGAATTTTCAAGGTGTTATTCGGAGGCCCATAGAGGGCTATGGTGAAAATGGAGATATCCTAAGATAAAAACCGAAAAGAAGCTTTCTGAGAAACTGCTTGCTTTTCTGTTAATTCATCTCACACAGTTACAGTCTCTTCCTCAAGAAGCCTTTCGCTAAGACTGTTCTTGTGGAATTTGCAAAGAGATATCTGAAAGTCCTTAGTGGGCTATGGTGAAAAAGGAAATATCTTCCTTTATAAACTGGAAAGAAGCTTTCTGAGAGACTGCTTTGTGTTCCGTTAATTCATCTCACAGAGTTACAGCTTTTCCCTCAGGAAGCCTTTCGCTAAGACTGTTCTTGTGGTATGTGCAAAGTGATATTTGGAAGCCCATAGAGGGCTATAGTGAAAAAGGAAATATCCTGAGATAAAAACTGAAAAGAAGATTTCTGAGAAACTGCTTTGTTTTTTGTTAATTCATCTCAAAGAGTTACAGCTTTCCCCTCAAGAAGCCTTTCGCTAAGACAGTTCTTGTGGAATATGCAAAGTGATATTTGGAAACCGATAGAGGTCTTTGGTAAAAAAGGAAATATCTTCTGTTAAAAACTGGAAAGAAGCTTTCTGAGAAACTGCTTTGTGTTCTGTTAATTCAATCACAGATTTACAGCTTTCCCATCAAGAAGACTTTCGCGAAGTCTGTTCTTCTGGAATTTGGAAAGTGATATTTGGAAGCCCTTACAGGGCTATGGTGAAAAAGGAAATATCTTCAGTTAAAAACTGGAAAGAATCTTTCTGAGAAACTGCTTTGTGTTCTGTTAATTCATCTCGCAGAGTTACAGCTTTCCCCTCAAGAAGAATTTCGCTAAGACTCTTCTTTTGGAATTTGCAAAGTGATATTTGGAAGCCCGTAGAGGGCTATGGTGAAAAAGTAAAACTCTTCCGTTAAAAACTGGAAAGAAGCTTTCTGAGAAACGGCTTTGTGTTCTCTTAATTCATCTCACAGAGTTACAGCTTTCCCCTCAAGAAGACTTTGGATAAGACTGTTCTTGTGGAATTTGCACAGTGATATTTGGAAGCCCATAGAGTGGTATGGTGAAAAAGGAAATCTCTTTTGTTAAAAGGGGAAAGAAGCTTTTTTGAGAAACTGCTTTGTGTTCTGTTAATTCACCTCAGAGGGTTACAGCTTTCCCCTCAAGAAGCCTTTTGCTAAGACTGTTCTTGTGGAACATGCAAAATGATATTTGGAAGCCCATAGAGGGTTATGGTCAAAAAGAAAATATCTTCAGTTAAAAACTGGAAAGAAGCTTTCTGTGAAACGGCTTTGGGTTCTGTTAATTCATCTCACAGAGTTACACCTTTCCCCTCAGGAAGCCTTTCGCTAAGACTGTTCTTGTGGAATTGGCAAAGTCATATTTGGAAGCCCATAGAGGGCTATGCTGAAAAAGGAAATCTCTTTCGTTAAAAAGTGGAAAGAAGCTTTCTGAGAAACGGATTTGTGTTCTCTTATTTCATCTCACAGAGTTACAGCATTACACTCAAGAAGCCTTTCGCTAAGACTGTTCTAGTGGGATTTGCATAGTGATATTTGGAAGCCCATAGAGGGCTATGGTGAAAAAGTAAATCTCTTCCGTTAAAAACTGGAAAGAAGCTTTCTGTGAAACGGCTTTGTGTTCTTTTAATTCATCTCACAGGGTTACAGCTTTCCCCTCAAGAAGCATTTCGCTAAGACTGTTCTTGTGGAATTCGCAAAGTGATATTTGGAAGCCCATAGAGGTTTATGGTAAAAAATGAAATATCTTCAGTTGAAAACTGGAAAGAAGATTTCTGAGAAACTGCTTTCGGTTCTGTTAATACATCTCACAGAGTTGCAACTTTCCCCTCAAGAAGCCTTTCGCTAAGACTGTTCTTGTGGAATTTGCAAAGTGATATTTGGAAGCCCATGAAGGGATATGGTGATAAAGCAATATCCTAAGATAAAAACTGAAAAGAAGCTTTCTGAGAAACTGCTTTGTGTTCTGTTAATTCATCTCACAGTGTTATAGCTTTCCCATCAAGAAGCCTTTCGGTAACAATGTTCTTGTGAAATTTGCAAAGTGATATTTAGAAGCCCAGAGAGGGCTATGAAAAAAGCAAATATCCTAAGATAAAAAGTGAAAGAAGCTTTCTGAGAAACTGGTTTGAGTTCTGTTAATTCATCTCACAGAGTTACAGCTTTCCTCTCAAGAAGCCTTTCGTTAAGACTGTTCTTGTGGGATTTGCAAAGTGATATTTGGAAGCCCATAGGTGGCTATGGTGAGAAACGAAACAAATTCAGTTAAAAACAGGAAAGAAGCTTTTTGAGAAACTGGTTTGTGTTCTGTTAATTCATCTCACAGAATTACAGCGTTCTCCTCAAGAAGCCTTTCGCTAAGGCTGTTCTTGTGGAATTTGCAAAGGGATATTTGGAAGCCTGTAGAGGTCTATGGTGTAAATGGAAATATCTTCAATTAACTACTTGAAAGAAGCTTTCTGAGAAACTGCTTTGTGTTCTATTAATTCATCTCACAGAGTTACAGCTTTCCCGTCAAGAAGCCTTTTGCTAAGATTGTTTTTGTGGAATTTTCAAGGTGTTATTCGGAGGCCCATAGAGGGCTATGGTGAAAATGGAGATATCCTAAGATAAAAACCGAAAAGAAGCTTTCTGAGAAACTGCTTGCTTTTCTGTTAATTCATCTCACACAGTTACAGTCTCTTCCTCAAGAAGCCTTTCGCTAAGACTGTTCTTGTGGAATTTGCAAAGAGATATCTGAAAGTCCTTAGTGGGCTATGGTGAAAAAGGAAATATCTTCCTTTATAAACTGGAAAGAAGCTTTCTGAGAGACTGCTTTGTGTTCCGTTAATTCATCTCACAGAGTTACAGCTTTTCCCTCAGGAAGCCTTTCGCTAAGACTGTTCTTGTGGTATGTGCAAAGTGATATTTGGAAGCCCATAGAGGGCTATAGTGAAAAAGGAAATATCCTGAGATAAAAACTGAAAAGAAGATTTCTGAGAAACTGCTTTGTTTTTTGTTAATTCATCTCAAAGAGTTACAGCTTTCCCCTCAAGAAGCCTTTCGCTAAGACAGTTCTTGTGGAATATGCAAAGTGATATTTGGAAACCGATAGAGGTCTTTGGTAAAAAAGGAAATATCTTCTGTTAAAAACTGGAAAGAAGCTTTCTGAGAAACTGCTTTGTGTTCTGTTAATTCATCTCACAGAGTTAGAGCTTTCCCCTCAAGAAGCCATTTCCTAAGACTGTTCTTGAGGAATTTGCAAAGAGATATTTGAAAGCCCATAGAGGGCTATGGTGAAAAAGGAAATATCTTCCGTTAAAAACTGGAAAGAATGCTTCTGAGAACCTGCTTTTTGTTCTGTTAATTCATCTCACAGAGTTACATCTTTCCCATCAAGAAGAATTTCGCTAAGATTATTCTTGTGGAATTTGCAAAGTGATATTTGTAAGCCCACAGTGCGCTATGGTGAATTAGGAAATATCCTAAGATAAAATCTGAAAAGAAGCTTTCTGAGAAACTGCTTTGTGTTCTGTTAATTCAATCACAGATTTACAGCTTTCCCATCAAGAAGACTTTCGCGAAGTCTGTTCTTCTGGAATTTGGAAAGTGATATTTGGAAGCCCTTACAGGGCTATGGTGAAAAAGGAAATATCTTCAGTTAAAAACTGGAAAGAATCTTTCTGAGAAACTGCTTTGTGTTCTGTTAATTCATCTCGCAGAGTTACAGCTTTCCCCTCAAGAAGAATTTCGCTAAGACTCTTCTTTTGGAATTTGCAAAGTGATATTTGGAAGCCCGTAGAGGGCTATGGTGAAAAAGTAAAACTCTTCCGTTAAAAACTGGAAAGAAGCTTTCTGAGAAACGGCTTTGTGTTCTCTTAATTCATCTCACAGAGTTACAGCTTTCCCCTCAAGAAGACTTTGGATAAGACTGTTCTTGTGGAATTTGCACAGTGATATTTGGAAGCCCATAGAGTGGTATGGTGAAAAAGGAAATCTCTTTTGTTAAAAGGGGAAAGAAGCTTTTTTGAGAAACTGCTTTGTGTTCTGTTAATTCACCTCAGAGGGTTACAGCTTTCCCCTCAAGAAGCCTTTTGCTAAGACTGTTCTTGTGGAACGTGCAAAATGATATTTGGAAGCCCATAGAGGGTTATGGTCAAAAAGAAAATATCTTCAGTTAAAAACTGGAAAGAAGCTTTCTGAGAAACTGTTTTGTGTTCTGTTAATTCATCTCATAGAGTTATAGCTTTCCTATCAAGAACCTTTTCGCTACGACTGTTCTTGTGGAATTTGCAAAGTAATATTTGGAAGTCCATAGAGGGCTACGGTGAAAAAGAAAATATCTTCAGTTAAAAACTGGAAAGAAGCTTTCTGTGAAACGGCTTTGGGTTCTGTTAATTCATCTCACAGAGTTACACCTTTCCCCTCAGGAAGCCTTTCGCTAAGACTGTTCTTGTGGAATTGGCAAAGTCATATTTGGAAGCCCATAGAGGGCTAGGCTGAAAAAGGAAATCTCTTTCGTTAAAAAGTGGAAAGAAGCTTTCTGAGAAACGGATTTGTGTTCTCTTATTTCATCTCACAGAGTTACAGCATTACACTCAAGAAGCCTTTCGCTAAGACTGTTCTAGTGGGATTTGCATAGTGATATTTGGAAGCCCATAGAGGGCTATGGTGAAAAAGTAAATCTCTTCCGTTAAAAACTGGAAAGAAGCTTTCTGTGAAACGGCTTTGTGTTCTTTTAATTCATCTCACAGGGTTACAGCTTTCTCCTCAAGAAGCCTTTCGCTGAGACAGTTCTTGTGGAATTTGCAAAGTGATATTTGGAAGCCCATAGAGGTTTATGGTAAAAAAGGAAATATCTTCAGTTGAAAACTGGAAAGAAGATTTCTGAGAAACTGCTTTCGGTTCTGTTAATACATCTCACAGAGTTGCAACTTTCCCCTCAAGAAGCCTTTCGCTAAGACTGTTCTTGTGGAATTTGCAAAGTGATATTTGGAAGCCCATGAAGGGATATGGTGATAAAGCAATATCCTAAGATAAAAACTGAAAAGAAGCTTTCTGAGAAACTGCTTTGTGTTCTGTTAATTCATCTCACAGTGTTATAGCTTTCCCATCAAGAAGCCTTTCGGTAACAATGTTCTTGTGAAATTTGCAAAGTGATATTTAGAAGCCCAGAGAGGGCTATGAAAAAAGCAAATATCCTAAGATAAAAAGTGAAAGAAGCTTTCTGAGAAACTGGTTTGAGTTCTGTTAATTCATCTCACAGAGTTACAGCTTTCCTCTCAAGAAGCCTTTCGTTAAGACTGTTCTTGTGGGATTTGCAAAGTGATATTTGGAAGCCCATAGGTGGCTATGGTGAGAAACGAAACAAATTCAGTTAAAAACAGGAAAGAAGCTTTTTGAGAAACTGGTTTGTGTTCTGTTAATTCATCTCACAGAATTACAGCGTTCTCCTCAAGAAGCCTTTCGCTAAGGCTGTTCTTGTGGAATTTGCAAAGGGATATTTGGAAGCCTGTAGAGGTCTATGGTGTAAATGGAAATATCTTCAATTAACTACTTGAAAGAAGCTTTCTGAGAAACTGCTTTGTGTTCTATTAATTCATCTCACAGAGTTACAGCTTTCCCGTCAAGAAGCCTTTTGCTAAGATTGTTTTTGTGGAATTTTCAAGGTGTTATTCGGAGGCCCATAGAGGGCTATGGTGAAAATGGAGATATCCTAAGATAAAAACCGAAAAGAAGCTTTCTGAGAAACTGCTTGCTTTTCTGTTAATTCATCTCACACAGTTACAGTCTCTTCCTCAAGAAGCCTTTCGCTAAGACTGTTCTTGTGGAATTTGCAAAGAGATATCTGAAAGTCCTTAGTGGGCTATGGTGAAAAAGGAAATATCTTCCTTTATAAACTGGAAAGAAGCTTTCTGAGAGACTGCTTTGTGTTCCGTTAATTCATCTCACAGAGTTACAGCTTTTCCCTCAGGAAGCCTTTCGCTAAGACTGTTCTTGTGGTATGTGCAAAGTGATATTTGGAAGCCCATAGAGGGCTATAGTGAAAAAGGAAATATCCTGAGATAAAAACTGAAAAGAAGATTTCTGAGAAACTGCTTTGTTTTTTGTTAATTCATCTCAAAGAGTTACAGCTTTCCCCTCAAGAAGCCTTTCGCTAAGACAGTTCTTGTGGAATATGCAAAGTGATATTTGGAAACCGATAGAGGTCTTTGGTAAAAAAGGAAATATCTTCTGTTAAAAACTGGAAAGAAGCTTTCTGAGAAACTGCTTTGTGTTCTGTTAATTCATCTCACAGAGTTAGAGCTTTCCCCTCAAGAAGCCATTTCCTAAGACTGTTCTTGAGGAATTTGCAAAGAGATATTTGAAAGCCCATAGAGGGCTATGGTGAAAAAGGAAATATCTTCCGTTAAAAACTGGAAAGAATGCTTCTGAGAACCTGCTTTTTGTTCTGTTAATTCATCTCACAGAGTTACATCTTTCCCATCAAGAAGAATTTCGCTAAGATTATTCTTGTGGAATTTGCAAAGTGATATTTGTAAGCCCACAGTGCGCTATGGTGAATTAGGAAATATCCTAAGATAAAATCTGAAAAGAAGCTTTCTGAGAAACTGCTTTGTGTTCTGTTAATTCAATCACAGATTTACAGCTTTCCCATCAAGAAGACTTTCGCGAAGTCTGTTCTTCTGGAATTTGGAAAGTGATATTTGGAAGCCCTTACAGGGCTATGGTGAAAAAGGAAATATCTTCAGTTAAAAACTGGAAAGAATCTTTCTGAGAAACTGCTTTGTGTTCTGTTAATTCATCTCGCAGAGTTACAGCTTTCCCCTCAAGAAGAATTTCGCTAAGACTCTTCTTTTGGAATTTGCAAAGTGATATTTGGAAGCCCGTAGAGGGCTATGGTGAAAAAGTAAAACTCTTCCGTTAAAAACTGGAAAGAAGCTTTCTGAGAAACGGCTTTGTGTTCTCTTAATTCATCTCACAGAGTTACAGCTTTCCCCTCAAGAAGACTTTGGATAAGACTGTTCTTGTGGAATTTGCACAGTGATATTTGGAAGCCCATAGAGTGGTATGGTGAAAAAGGAAATCTCTTTTGTTAAAAGGGGAAAGAAGCTTTTTTGAGAAACTGCTTTGTGTTCTGTTAATTCACCTCAGAGGGTTACAGCTTTCCCCTCAAGAAGCCTTTTGCTAAGACTGTTCTTGTGGAACGTGCAAAATGATATTTGGAAGCCCATAGAGGGTTATGGTCAAAAAGAAAATATCTTCAGTTAAAAACTGGAAAGAAGCTTTCTGAGAAACTGTTTTGTGTTCTGTTAATTCATCTCATAGAGTTATAGCTTTCCTATCAAGAACCTTTTCGCTACGACTGTTCTTGTGGAATTTGCAAAGTAATATTTGGAAGTCCATAGAGGGCTACGGTGAAAAAGAAAATATCTTCAGTTAAAAACTGGAAAGAAGCTTTCTGTGAAACGGCTTTGGGTTCTGTTAATTCATCTCACAGAGTTACACCTTTCCCCTCAGGAAGCCTTTCGCTAAGACTGTTCTTGTGGAATTGGCAAAGTCATATTTGGAAGCCCATAGAGGGCTAGGCTGAAAAAGGAAATCTCTTTCGTTAAAAAGTGGAAAGAAGCTTTCTGAGAAACGGATTTGTGTTCTCTTATTTCATCTCACAGAGTTACAGCATTACACTCAAGAAGCCTTTCGCTAAGACTGTTCTAGTGGGATTTGCATAGTGATATTTGGAAGCCCATAGAGGGCTATGGTGAAAAAGTAAATCTCTTCCGTTAAAAACTGGAAAGAAGCTTTCTGTGAAACGGCTTTGTGTTCTTTTAATTCATCTCACAGGGTTACAGCTTTCTCCTCAAGAAGCCTTTCGCTGAGACAGTTCTTGTGGAATTTGCAAAGTGATATTTGGAAGCCCATAGAGGTTTATGGTAAAAAAGGAAATATCTTCAGTTGAAAACTGGAAAGAAGATTTCTGAGAAACTGCTTTCGGTTCTGTTAATACATCTCACAGAGTTGCAACTTTCCCCTCAAGAAGCCTTTCGCTAAGACTGTTCTTGTGGAATTTGCAAAGTGATATTTGGAAGCCCATGAAGGGATATGGTGATAAAGCAATATCCTAAGATAAAAACTGAAAAGAAGCTTTCTGAGAAACTGCTTTGTGTTCTGTTAATTCATCTCACAGTGTTATAGCTTTCCCATCAAGAAGCCTTTCGGTAACAATGTTCTTGTGAAATTTGCAAAGTGATATTTAGAAGCCCAGAGAGGGCTATGAAAAAAGCAAATATCCTAAGATAAAAAGTGAAAGAAGCTTTCTGAGAAACTGGTTTGAGTTCTGTTAATTCATCTCACAGAGTTACAGCTTTCCTCTCAAGAAGCCTTTCGTTAAGACTGTTCTTGTGGGATTTGCAAAGTGATATTTGGAAGCCCATAGGTGGCTATGGTGAGAAACGAAACAAATTCAGTTAAAAACAGGAAAGAAGCTTTTTGAGAAACTGGTTTGTGTTCTGTTAATTCATCTCACAGAATTACAGCGTTCTCCTCAAGAAGCCTTTCGCTAAGGCTGTTCTTGTGGAATTTGCAAAGGGATATTTGGAAGCCTGTAGAGGTCTATGGTGTAAATGGAAATATCTTCAATTAACTACTTGAAAGAAGCTTTCTGAGAAACTGCTTTGTGTTCTATTAATTCATCTCACAGAGTTACAGCTTTCCCGTCAAGAAGCCTTTTGCTAAGATTGTTTTTGTGGAATTTTCAAGGTGTTATTCGGAGGCCCATAGAGGGCTATGGTGAAAATGGAGATATCCTAAGATAAAAACCGAAAAGAAGCTTTCTGAGAAACTGCTTGCTTTTCTGTTAATTCATCTCACACAGTTACAGTCTCTTCCTCAAGAAGCCTTTCGCTAAGACTGTTCTTGTGGAATTTGCAAAGAGATATCTGAAAGTCCTTAGTGGGCTATGGTGAAAAAGGAAATATCTTCCTTTATAAACTGGAAAGAAGCTTTCTGAGAGACTGCTTTGTGTTCCGTTAATTCATCTCACAGAGTTACAGCTTTTCCCTCAGGAAGCCTTTCGCTAAGACTGTTCTTGTGGTATGTGCAAAGTGATATTTGGAAGCCCATAGAGGGCTATAGTGAAAAAGGAAATATCCTGAGATAAAAACTGAAAAGAAGATTTCTGAGAAACTGCTTTGTTTTTTGTTAATTCATCTCAAAGAGTTACAGCTTTCCCCTCAAGAAGCCTTTCGCTAAGACAGTTCTTGTGGAATATGCAAAGTGATATTTGGAAACCGATAGAGGTCTTTGGTAAAAAAGGAAATATCTTCTGTTAAAAACTGGAAAGAAGCTTTCTGAGAAACTGCTTTGTGTTCTGTTAATTCAATCACAGATTTACAGCTTTCCCATCAAGAAGACTTTCGCGAAGTCTGTTCTTCTGGAATTTGGAAAGTGATATTTGGAAGCCCTTACAGGGCTATGGTGAAAAAGGAAATATCTTCAGTTAAAAACTGGAAAGAATCTTTCTGAGAAACTGCTTTGTGTTCTGTTAATTCATCTCGCAGAGTTACAGCTTTCCCCTCAAGAAGAATTTCGCTAAGACTCTTCTTTTGGAATTTGCAAAGTGATATTTGGAAGCCCGTAGAGGGCTATGGTGAAAAAGTAAAACTCTTCCGTTAAAAACTGGAAAGAAGCTTTCTGAGAAACGGCTTTGTGTTCTCTTAATTCATCTCACAGAGTTACAGCTTTCCCCTCAAGAAGACTTTGGATAAGACTGTTCTTGTGGAATTTGCACAGTGATATTTGGAAGCCCATAGAGTGGTATGGTGAAAAAGGAAATCTCTTTTGTTAAAAGGGGAAAGAAGCTTTTTTGAGAAACTGCTTTGTGTTCTGTTAATTCACCTCAGAGGGTTACAGCTTTCCCCTCAAGAAGCCTTTTGCTAAGACTGTTCTTGTGGAACATGCAAAATGATATTTGGAAGCCCATAGAGGGTTATGGTCAAAAAGAAAATATCTTCAGTTAAAAACTGGAAAGAAGCTTTCTGAGAAACTGTTTTGTGTTCTGTTAATTCATCTCATAGAGTTATAGCTTTCCTATCAAGAACCTTTTCGCTACGACTGTTCTTGTGGAATTTGCAAAGTAATATTTGGAAGTCCATAGAGGGCTACGGTGAAAAAGAAAATATCTTCAGTTAAAAACTGGAAAGAAGCTTTCTGTGAAACGGCTTTGGGTTCTGTTAATTCATCTCACAGAGTTACACCTTTCCCCTCAGGAAGCCTTTCGCTAAGACTGTTCTTGTGGAATTGGCAAAGTCATATTTGGAAGCCCATAGAGGGCTATGCTGAAAAAGGAAATCTCTTTCGTTAAAAAGTGGAAAGAAGCTTTCTGAGAAACGGATTTGTGTTCTCTTATTTCATCTCACAGAGTTACAGCATTACACTCAAGAAGCCTTTCGCTAAGACTGTTCTAGTGGGATTTGCATAGTGATATTTGGAAGCCCATAGAGGGCTATGGTGAAAAAGTAAATCTCTTCCGTTAAAAACTGGAAAGAAGCTTTCTGTGAAACGGCTTTGTGTTCTTTTAATTCATCTCACAGGGTTACAGCTTTCCCCTCAAGAAGCATTTCGCTAAGACTGTTCTTGTGGAATTCGCAAAGTGATATTTGGAAGCCCATAGAGGTTTATGGTAAAAAAGGAAATATCTTCAGTTGAAAACTGGAAAGAAGATTTCTGAGAAACTGCTTTCAGTTCTGTTAATACATCTCACAGAGTTGCAACTTTCCCCTCAAGAAGCCTTTCGCTAAGACTGTTCTTGTGGAATTTGCAAAGTGATATTTGGAAGCCCATGAAGGGATATGGTGATAAAGCAATATCCTAAGATAAAAACTGAAAAGAAGCTTTCTGAGAAACTGCTTTGTGTTCTGTTAATTCATCTCACAGTGTTATAGCTTTCCCATCAAGAAGCCTTTCGGTAACAATGTTCTTGTGAAATTTGCAAAGTGATATTTAGAAGCCCAGAGAGGGCTATGAAAAAAGCAAATATCCTAAGATAAAAAGTGAAAGAAGCTTTCTGAGAAACTGGTTTGAGTTCTGTTAATTCATCTCACAGAGTTACAGCTTTCCTCTCAAGAAGCCTTTCGTTAAGACTGTTCTTGTGGGATTTGCAAAGTGATATTTGGAAGCCCATAGGTGGCTATGGTGAGAAACGAAACAAATTCAGTTAAAAACAGGAAAGAAGCTTTTTGAGAAACTGGTTTGTGTTCTGTTAATTCATCTCACAGAATTACAGTGTTCTCCTCAAGAAGCCTTTCGCTAAGGCTGTTCTTGTGGAATTTGCAAAGGGATATTTGGAAGCCTGTAGAGGTCTATGGTGTAAATGGAAATATCTTCAATTAACTACTTGAAAGAAGCTTTCTGAGAAACTGCTTTGTGTTCTATTAATTCATCTCACAGAGTTACAGCTTTCCCGTCAAGAAGCCTTTTGCTAAGATTGTTTTTGTGGAATTTTCAAGGTGTTATTCGGAGGCCCATAGAGGGCTATGGTGAAAATGGAGATATCCTAAGATAAAAACCGAAAAGAAGCTTTCTGAGAAACTGCTTGCTTTTCTGTTAATTCATCTCACACAGTTACAGTCTCTTCCTCAAGAAGCCTTTCGCTAAGACTGTTCTTGTGGAATTTGCAAAGAGATATCTGAAAGTCCTTAGTGGGCTATGGTGAAAAAGGAAATATCTTCCTTTATAAACTGGAAAGAAGCTTTCTGAGAGACTGCTTTGTGTTCCGTTAATTCATCTCACAGAGTTACAGCTTTTCCCTCAGGAAGCCTTTCGCTAAGACTGTTCTTGTGGTATGTGCAAAGTGATATTTGGAAGCCCATAGAGGGCTATAGTGAAAAAGGAAATATCCTGAGATAAAAACTGAAAAGAAGATTTCTGAGAAACTGCTTTGTTTTTTGTTAATTCATCTCAAAGAGTTACAGCTTTCCCCTCAAGAAGCCTTTCGCTAAGACAGTTCTTGTGGAATATGCAAAGTGATATTTGGAAACCGATAGAGGTCTTTGGTAAAAAAGGAAATATCTTCTGTTAAAAACTGGAAAGAAGCTTTCTGAGAAACTGCTTTGTGTTCTGTTAATTCATCTCACAGAGTTAGAGCTTTCCCCTCAAGAAGCCATTTCCTAAGACTGTTCTTGAGGAATTTGCAAAGAGATATTTGAAAGCCCATAGAGGGCTATGGTGAAAAAGGAAATATCTTCCGTTAAAAACTGGAAAGAATGCTTCTGAGAACCTGCTTTTTGTTCTGTTAATTCATCTCACAGAGTTACATCTTTCCCATCAAGAAGAATTTCGCTAAGATTATTCTTGTGGAATTTGCAAAGTGATATTTGTAAGCCCACAGTGCGCTATGGTGAATTAGGAAATATCCTAAGATAAAATCTGAAAAGAAGCTTTCTGAGAAACTGCTTTGTGTTCTGTTAATTCAATCACAGATTTACAGCTTTCCCATCAAGAAGACTTTCGCGAAGTCTGTTCTTCTGGAATTTGGAAAGTGATATTTGGAAGCCCTTACAGGGCTATGGTGAAAAAGGAAATATCTTCAGTTAAAAACTGGAAAGAATCTTTCTGAGAAACTGCTTTGTGTTCTGTTAATTCATCTCGCAGAGTTACAGCTTTCCCCTCAAGAAGAATTTCGCTAAGACTCTTCTTTTGGAATTTGCAAAGTGATATTTGGAAGCCCGTAGAGGGCTATGGTGAAAAAGTAAAACTCTTCCGTTAAAAACTGGAAAGAAGCTTTCTGAGAAACGGCTTTGTGTTCTCTTAATTCATCTCACAGAGTTACAGCTTTCCCCTCAAGAAGACTTTGGATAAGACTGTTCTTGTGGAATTTGCACAGTGATATTTGGAAGCCCATAGAGTGGTATGGTGAAAAAGGAAATCTCTTTTGTTAAAAGGGGAAAGAAGCTTTTTTGAGAAACTGCTTTGTGTTCTGTTAATTCACCTCAGAGGGTTACAGCTTTCCCCTCAAGAAGCCTTTTGCTAAGACTGTTCTTGTGGAACATGCAAAATGATATTTGGAAGCCCATAGAGGGTTATGGTCAAAAAGAAAATATCTTCAGTTAAAAACTGGAAAGAAGCTTTCTGAGAAACTGTTTTGTGTTCTGTTAATTCATCTCATAGAGTTATAGCTTTCCTATCAAGAACCTTTTCGCTACGACTGTTCTTGTGGAATTTGCAAAGTAATATTTGGAAGTCCATAGAGGGCTACGGTGAAAAAGAAAATATCTTCAGTTAAAAACTGGAAAGAAGCTTTCTGTGAAACGGCTTTGGGTTCTGTTAATTCATCTCACAGAGTTACACCTTACCCCTCAGGAAGCCTTTCGCTAAGACTGTTCTTGTGGAATTGGCAAAGTCATATTTGGAAGCCCATAGAGGGCTAGGCTGAAAAAGGAAATCTCTTTCGTTAAAAAGTGGAAAGAAGCTTTCTGAGAAACGGATTTGTGTTCTCTTATTTCATCTCACAGAGTTACAGCATTACACTCAAGAAGCCTTTCGCTAAGACTGTTCTAGTGGGATTTGCATAGTGATATTTGGAAGCCCATAGAGGGCTATGGTGAAAAAGTAAATCTCTTCCGTTAAAAACTGGAAAGAAGCTTTCTGTGAAACGGCTTTGTGTTCTTTTAATTCATCTCACAGTGTTACAGCTTTCTCCTCAAGAAGCCTTTCGCTGAGACAGTTCTTGTGGAATTTGCAAAGTGATATTTGGAAGCCCTTAGAGGGCTATGGTGAAAAAGGAAATATCTTCAGTTAAAAATTGGAAAGAAGCTTTCTGAGAAACTGCTTTGTATTCTATTAATTCATCTCACACAGTTACAGCTTTCCCCTCAAGAAGCCTTTTGCTAAGGCTGGTCTTGTGGAATTTGCAAAATGATATTTCGAAGCCCATAGAGGGCTATGGTGAAAAAGTAAATATCTTCAGATAAAAACTGGAAAGAAGTTTTTTGAAAATTGCATTGTGTTTTGTTAATTCATCTCACAGAGTTACAGCTTTCACCTCAAGAAGCCTTTCGCTAAGACTGTTCCTGTGGAATTTGCAAAGAGATATTTCGAAGCCCATAGAGGGCTATGGAGAAAATGGAAATATATTCAGTTAAGAACTGGAAAGAAGCTTTCTGAGAAAATGCTTTGTGTTCTGTTAATTCATCTCATAGAGTTACAGCTTTTCCCTCAAACGCCTTTCTCTAAGACTGTTCTTGTGGAATTTAAAAAGTGATATTTGGAAACCCATAGAGGGCTAAGGTGATAAAGGAAATATCCTAAGATAAAAACTGAAACAAAGATTATTGAGAAATTGCTTTGTGTTCTGCTAATTCAACTCAAAGAGTTATAGCTTTCCTCTCAAGAAGCCTTTCGCTTAGACTGTTCTTGTGGAATTTAAAAAGTGATATTTGGAGGCCCATAGAAGGCTAAAGTGAAAAAGGAAATATCTTCAGTTAAAAACTGGAAAGAAGCTTTTGGAGAAACTGCTTTGTGTTCTGTTAATTCATCTCACAGAGTTACAACAATCCAAACAAGAAGCCTTTCTCTAAGACTGTTCTTGTGGAATTTAAAAAGTGATATTTGGAAGCCGATAGAGGGTATGGTGAGAAAGGAAATATCTTCCGTTAAAAACTGGAAAGAAGCTTTCTGAGAAACGGCTTTGTGTTCCCTTAATTCATCTCACAGGGATACAGCTTTCCCCTCAAGAAGCGTTTCTCTATGACTGTTGTTGTGGAATTTCCAAAGTGATATTTGGAAGCCCAGAGAGGGCTATGGTGAAAAAGGAAATACCTTCAGTTCAAAACTGGTAAGAAGCTTTCTGAGAAACTGCTTTGTGTTCTGTCAATTCATCTCACAGAGTTAGAGCATTATCCTCAAGAAGCCTTTCGCTAAGATTGTTCTTGTGGAATTTGCAAAGTGATATTTGGAAGCCCTTAGAGGGCTAAGGTGAAAAAGGAAATCTCTTCCGTTAAAAACTGGAAAGAAGCTTTGTGAGAAACTGCTTTTTGCTCTGTTAAATCATCCCACAGAGTAACAGCTTTCCCCTCAAGAAGCATTTCGCTAAACCTGTTCATGTGGAATTTGCAAAGAGATATATGAAAGCCCATAGAGTGCTAAGGTGAAAAAGGAAATCAATTCCGTTAAAAACTGGAAAGAAACTTTCTGAGAAACGGCTTTGTGTTCTCTTAATTCAGCTCACAGAGTTACAGCTTTGCCCTCAAGAAGCCTTTCGCTAAGACTGTTCTTGTGGAATTTAAAAAGTGATATTTGGAAGCCCATAGAGGGCTATGGTGAAAAAGGAAATATCTTCAGTTAAAAACTGGAAAGAAGCTTTAAGAGAAACTGCTTTGTGTTCTGTTAATTCATCTCTCAGAGTTACAGCTTTCCCCTCAAGAAGCCTTTCTGTAAGGCTGTTCTTGTGTAATTTGCAAAGTGATATTTGGAAGCCCATAGAGGGCTATGGTGAAAAAGGAAATATCTTCAGTTCCAAACTGGAAAGAAGCTTTCTGAGAAACTTCTTTGTGTTCTGTTAATTCATCTCACAGAGTTAAATCTTTCCCCTCAGGAAGCCTTTCTCTAAGATTGTTCTTGTGGAATTTGCAAAGTGATATTTGGAAGTCCACAGAGGGCTATGGTGAAAAAGAAAATCTCTTCCGTTAAAAACTGGAAAGAAGCTTTCTGAGAAACTCCTTTTTGTTCTGTTAATTCATGTCACAGAGTTACAACTTTCCCCTCAAGAAACCTTTCGCTAAGACTGTTCTTGTGGAACTTGCAAAGTGATATTTGGAACCCCGTAGACGGCTATGGTGAAAAAGGAAATGTCTTCAGTTAAAAAGTGGAAAGAAGCTTTTTGAGAAACTGCTTTGTGATCTGTAAATACATCTCACATAGTTACTGCTTTCACCTGAAGAAGTCTTTCGTTAAGACTGCTCTGGTGGAATTTAAAAAGTGATATTTTGAAGCCCATAGAGGGCGATGTTGAAAAAGGAAATATCTTCAGTTAAGAACTGCAAAGAAGCTTTCTGAGAAACGGCTTTGTGTTCTCTTAATTCATCTCACAGAATTACAGCTTTCCCCTCAAGAAGCCTTTCGCTAAGACTGTTCTTGTGAAATTTCCAAAGTGATATTTGGAAGCCCAATGAGGGCTATGGTGACAAAGGAAATATCTTCCGTAAAAAACTGGAAAAAAGCTTTCTGAGAAACGGCTTTGTGGTCTGTTAATTCATCTGAGAGAGTTACAGCTTTCCCCTCAAGAAGCCTTTGGCTAAGACTGTTCTTGTGGAATTTGCAAAGTGATATTTGGAAGCCCATACAGGGCTATGACGAAAAAGTAAATATCTTCCGTTAAAAACTGGGAAGAAGCTTTCTGAGAAACTGCTTTGTGTTCTGTTAACTCATCACACAGAGTTACAGGATTTCCCTCAAGAAGCCTTTCCCTAGGACTTTTCTGGTGGAATTTGCAAAGTGATATTTGGAAGCCCAATGAGGGCTATGGTGAAAAAGGAAATGTCTTCTGTTAAAAACTGGAAAGAAGCTTTCTGAGAAACGGCTTAGTGTTCTGTTAATTCATCTCACAGAGTTAAGCTTTCCCCTCCAGAAGCCTTTAGCTAAGACTGTTCTTGTGGAATTTGCAAGGTGATATTTGGAAGCCCATAGAGGGCTAGGGTGAAAAAGGAAATATCTACAGTTAACAAGTGGAAATAAGCTTTTTGAGACACTGCTTGGTGTTCTGTTAGTTCATCTCACCGATTTACAGCTTTTCCCTCAAGAAGCATTTGGCTAAGACGTTTCTTGTGGAAGTTACAAAGTGATATTTGGAAGCCCGTAGAGGGTTAATGTGAAAAAGAAAATATCTTCAGTTAAAAACTGGAAATAAGCTTTCTGAGAACCTGCTTTGTGTTCTGTTAATTCATTTCTCAGAGTTATAGCTTTGCTCTCAAGAAGCCTTTCGCTAATACTGTTATTGTGGAATTTGCAAAGTGATATTAGGAAGCCCAGAGTGGGCTATGCTGAAAAAGGAAATATCTTCAGTTAAAAACTGGAAAGAAGCTTTCTGAGAAACGGCTTGGTGTTCTGTTAATTCATCTCACAGAGTTACAGCTTTCCCCTCAAGAAGCCATTTCCTAAGACTGTTCTTGAGGAATTTGCAAAGAGATATTTGAAAGCCCATAGAGGGCTATGGTGAAAAAGGAAATATCTTCCGTTAAAAACTGGAAAGAATGCTTCTGAGAACCTGCTTTTTGTTCTGTTAATTCATCTCACAGAGTTACATCTTTCCCATCAAGAAGAATTTCGCTAAGATTATTCTTGTGGAATTTGCAAAGTGATATTTGTAAGCCCACAGTGCGCTATGGTGAATTAGGAAATATCCTAAGATAAAATCTGAAAAGAAGCTTTCTGAGAAACTGCTTTGTGTTCTGTTAATTCAATCACAGATTTACAGCTTTCCCATCAAGAAGACTTTCGCGAAGTCTGTTCTTCTGGAATTTGGAAAGTGATATTTGGAAGCCCTTACAGGGCTATGGTGAAAAAGGAAATATCTTCAGTTAAAAACTGGAAAGAATCTTTCTGAGAAACTGCTTTGTGTTCTGTTAATTCATCTCGCAGAGTTACAGCTTTCCCCTCAAGAAGAATTTCGCTAAGACTCTTCTTTTGGAATTTGCAAAGTGATATTTGGAAGCCCGTAGAGGGCTATGGTGAAAAAGTAAAACTCTTCCGTTAAAAACTGGAAAGAAGCTTTCTGAGAAACGGCTTTGTGTTCTCTTAATTCATCTCACAGAGTTACAGCTTTCCCCTCAAGAAGACTTTGGATAAGACTGTTCTTGTGGAATTTGCACAGTGATATTTGGAAGCCCATAGAGTGGTATGGTGAAAAAGGAAATCTCTTTTGTTAAAAGGGGAAAGAAGCTTTTTTGAGAAACTGCTTTGTGTTCTGTTAATTCACCTCAGAGGGTTACAGCTTTCCCCTCAAGAAGCCTTTTGCTAAGACTGTTCTTGTGGAACATGCAAAATGATATTTGGAAGCCCATAGAGGGTTATGGTCAAAAAGAAAATATCTTCAGTTAAAGACTGGAAAGAAGCTTTCTGAGAAACTGTTTTGTGTTCTGTTAATTCATCTCATAGAGTTATAGCTTTCCTATCAAGAACCTTTTCGCTACGACTGTTCTTGGGGAATTTGCAAAGTAATATTTGGAAGTCCATAGAGGGCTACGGTGAAAAAGAAAATATCTTCAGTTAAAAACTGGAAAGAAGCTTTCTGTGAAACGGCTTTGGGTTCTGTTAATTCATCTCACAGAGTTACACCTTTCCCCTCAGGAAGCCTTTCGCTAAGACTGTTCTTGTGGAATTGGCAAAGTCATATTTGGAAGCCCATAGAGGGCTATGCTGAAAAAGGAAATCTCTTTCGTTAAAAAGTGGAAAGAAGCTTTCTGAGAAACGGATTTGTGTTCTCTTATTTCATCTCACAGAGTTACAGCATTACACTCAAGAAGCCTTTCGCTAAGACTGTTCTAGTGGGATTTGCATAGTGATATTTGGAAGCCCATAGAGGGCTATGGTGAAAAAGTAAATCTCTTCCGTTAAAAACTGGAAAGAAGCTTTCTGTGAAACGGCTTTGTGTTCTTTTAATTCATCTCACAGGGTTACAGCTTTCCCCTCAAGAAGCATTTCGCTAAGACTGTTCTTGTGGAATTCGCAAAGTGATATTTGGAAGCCCATAGAGGTTTATGGTAAAAAAGGAAATATCTTCAGTTGAAAACTGGAAAGAAGATTTCTGAGAAACTGCTTTCGGTTCTGTTAATACATCTCACAGAGTTGCAACTTTCCCCTCAAGAAGCCTTTCGCTAAGACTGTTCTTGTGGAATTTGCAAAGTGATATTTGGAAGCCCATGAAGGGATATGGTGATAAAGCAATATCCTAAGATAAAAACTGAAAAGAAGCTTTCTGAGAAACTGCTTTGTGTTCTGTTAATTCATCTCACAGTGTTATAGCTTTCCCATCAAGAAGCCTTTCGGTAACAATGTTCTTGTGAAATTTGCAAAGTGATATTTAGAAGCCCAGAGAGGGCTATGAAAAAAGCAAATATCCTAAGATAAAAAGTGAAAGAAGCTTTCTGAGAAACTGGTTTGAGTTCTGTTAATTCATCTCACAGAGTTACAGCTTTCCTCTCAAGAAGCCTTTCGTTAAGACTGTTCTTGTGGGATTTGCAAAGTGATATTTGGAAGCCCATAGGTGGCTATGGTGAGAAACGAAACAAATTCAGTTAAAAACAGGAAAGAAGCTTTTTGAGAAACTGGTTTGTGTTCTGTTAATTCATCTCACAGAATTACAGCGTTCTCCTCAAGAAGCCTTTCGCTAAGGCTGTTCTTGTGGAATTTGCAAAGGGATATTTGGAAGCCTGTAGAGGTCTATGGTGTAAATGGAAATATCTTCAATTAACTACTTGAAAGAAGCTTTCTGAGAAACTGCTTTGTGTTCTATTAATTCATCTCACAGAGTTACAGCTTTCCCGTCAAGAAGCCTTTTGCTAAGATTGTTTTTGTGGAATTTTCAAGGTGTTATTCGGAGGCCCATAGAGGGCTATGGTGAAAATGGAGATATCCTAAGATAAAAACCGAAAAGAAGCTTTCTGAGAAACTGCTTGCTTTTCTGTTAATTCATCTCACACAGTTACAGTCTCTTCCTCAAGAAGCCTTTCGCTAAGACTGTTCTTGTGGAATTTGCAAAGAGATATCTGAAAGTCCTTAGTGGGCTATGGTGAAAAAGGAAATATCTTCCTTTATAAACTGGAAAGAAGCTTTCTGAGAGACTGCTTTGTGTTCCGTTAATTCATCTCACAGAGTTACAGCTTTTCCCTCAGGAAGCCTTTCGCTAAGACTGTTCTTGTGGTATGTGCAAAGTGATATTTGGAAGCCCATAGAGGGCTATAGTGAAAAAGGAAATATCCTGAGATAAAAACTGAAAAGAAGATTTCTGAGAAACTGCTTTGTTTTTTGTTAATTCATCTCAAAGAGTTACAGCTTTCCCCTCAAGAAGCCTTTCGCTAAGACAGTTCTTGTGGAATATGCAAAGTGATATTTGGAAACCGATAGAGGTCTTTGGTAAAAAAGGAAATATCTTCTGTTAAAAACTGGAAAGAAGCTTTCTGAGAAACTGCTTTGTGTTCTGTTAATTCATCTCACAGAGTTAGAGCTTTCCCCTCAAGAAGCCATTTCCTAAGACTGTTCTTGAGGAATTTGCAAAGAGATATTTGAAAGCCCATAGAGGGCTATGGTGAAAAAGGAAATATCTTCCGTTAAAAACTGGAAAGAATGCTTCTGAGAACCTGCTTTTTGTTCTGTTAATTCATCTCACAGAGTTACATCTTTCCCATCAAGAAGAATTTCGCTAAGATTATTCTTGTGGAATTTGCAAAGTGATATTTGTAAGCCCACAGTGCGCTATGGTGAATTAGGAAATATCCTAAGATAAAATCTGAAAAGAAGCTTTCTGAGAAACTGCTTTGTGTTCTGTTAATTCAATCACAGATTTACAGCTTTCCCATCAAGAAGACTTTCGCGAAGTCTGTTCTTCTGGAATTTGGAAAGTGATATTTGGAAGCCCTTACAGGGCTATGGTGAAAAAGGAAATATCCTCAGTTAAAAACTGGAAAGAATCTTTCTGAGAAACTGCTTTGTGTTCTGTTAATTCATCTCGCAGAGTTACAGCTTTCCCCTCAAGAAGAATTTCGCTAAGACTCTTCTTTTGGAATTTGCAAAGTGATATTTGGAAGCCCGTAGAGGGCTATGGTGAAAAAGTAAAACTCTTCCGTTAAAAACTGGAAAGAAGCTTTCTGAGAAACGGCTTTGTGTTCTCTTAATTCATCTCACAGAGTTACAGCTTTCCCCTCAAGAAGACTTTGGATAAGACTGTTCTTGTGGAATTTGCACAGTGATATTTGGAAGCCCATAGAGTGGTATGGTGAAAAAGGAAATCTCTTTTGTTAAAAGGGGAAAGAAGCTTTTTTGAGAAACTGCTTTGTGTTCTGTTAATTCACCTCAGAGGGTTACAGCTTTCCCCTCAAGAAGCCTTTTGCTAAGACTGTTCTTGTGGAACGTGCAAAATGATATTTGGAAGCCCATAGAGGGTTATGGTCAAAAAGAAAATATCTTCAGTTAAAGACTGGAAAGAAGCTTTCTGAGAAACTGTTTTGTGTTCTGTTAATTCATCTCATAGAGTTATAGCTTTCCTATCAAGAACCTTTTCGCTACGACTGTTCTTGTGGAATTTGCAAAGTAATATTTGGAAGTCCATAGAGGGCTACGGTGAAAAAGAAAATATCTTCAGTTAAAAACTGGAAAGAAGCTTTCTGTGAAACGGCTTTGGGTTCTGTTAATTCATCTCACAGAGTTACACCTTTCCCCTCAGGAAGCCTTTCGCTAAGACTGTTCTTGTGGAATTGGCAAAGTCATATTTGGAAGCCCATAGAGGGCTATGCTGAAAAAGGAAATCTCTTTCATTAAAAAGTGGAAAGAAGCTTTCTGAGAAACGGATTTGTGTTCTCTTATTTCATCTCACAGAGTTACAGCATTACACTCAAGAAGCCTTTCGCTAAGACTGTTCTAGTGGGATTTGCATAGTGATATTTGGAAGCCCATAGAGGGCTATGGTGAAAAAGTAAATCTCTTCCGTTAAAAACTGGAAAGAAGCTTTCTGTGAAACGGCTTTGTGTTCTTTTAATTCATCTCACAGGGTTACAGCTTTCCCCTCAAGAAGCATTTCGCTAAGACTGTTCTTGTGGAATTCGCAAAGTGATATTTGGAAGCCCATAGAGGTTTATGGTAAAAAAGGAAATATCTTCAGTTGAAAACTGGAAAGAAGATTTCTGAGAAACTGCTTTCGGTTCTGTTAATACATCTCACAGAGTTGCAACTTTCCCCTCAAGAAGCCTTTCGCTAAGACTGTTCTTGTGGAATTTGCAAAGTGATATTTGGAAGCCCATGAAGGGATATGGTGATAAAGCAATATCCTAAGATAAAAACTGAAAAGAAGCTTTCTGAGAAACTGCTTTGTGTTCTGTTAATTCATCTCACAGTGTTATAGCTTTCCCATCAAGAAGCCTTTCGGTAACAATGTTCTTGTGAAATTTGCAAAGTGATATTTAGAAGCCCAGAGAGGGCTATGAAAAAAGCAAATATCCTAAGATAAAAAGTGAAAGAAGCTTTCTGAGAAACTGGTTTGAGTTCTGTTAATTCATCTCACAGAGTTACAGCTTTCCTCTCAAGAAGCCTTTCGTTAAGACTGTTCTTGTGGGATTTGCAAAGTGATATTTGGAAGCCCATAGGTGGCTATGGTGAGAAACGAAACAAATTCAGTTAAAAACAGGAAAGAAGCTTTTTGAGAAACTGGTTTGTGTTCTGTTAATTCATCTCACAGAATTACAGCGTTCTCCTCAAGAAGCCTTTCGCTAAGGCTGTTCTTGTGGAATTTGCAAAGGGATATTTGGAAGCCTGTAGAGGTCTATGGTGTAAATGGAAATATCTTCAATTAACTACTTGAAAGAAGCTTTCTGAGAAACTGCTTTGTGTTCTATTAATTCATCTCAGAGAGTTACAGCTTTCCCGTCAAGAAGCCTTTTGCTAAGATTGTTTTTGTGGAATTTTCAAGGTGTTATTCGGAGGCCCATAGAGGGCTATGGTGAAAATGGAGATATCCTAAGATAAAAACCGAAAAGAAGCTTTCTGAGAAACTGCTTGCTTTTCTGTTAATTCATCTCACACAGTTACAGTCTCTTCCTCAAGAAGCCTTTCGCTAAGACTGTTCTTGTGGAATTTGCAAAGAGATATCTGAAAGTCCTTAGTGGGCTATGGTGAAAAAGGAAATATCTTCCTTTATAAACTGGAAAGAAGCTTTCTGAGAGACTGCTTTGTGTTCCGTTAATTCATCTCACAGAGTTACAGCTTTTCCCTCAGGAAGCCTTTCGCTAAGACTGTTCTTGTGGTATGTGCAAAGTGATATTTGGAAGCCCATAGAGGGCTATAGTGAAAAAGGAAATATCCTGAGATAAAAACTGAAAAGAAGATTTCTGAGAAACTGCTTTGTTTTTTGTTAATTCATCTCAAAGAGTTACAGCTTTCCCCTCAAGAAGCCTTTCGCTAAGACAGTTCTTGTGGAATATGCAAAGTGATATTTGGAAACCGATAGAGGTCTTTGGTAAAAAAGGAAATATCTTCTGTTAAAAACTGGAAAGAAGCTTTCTGAGAAACTGCTTTGTGTTCCGTTAATTCATCTCACAGAGTTACAACAATCCAAACAAGAAGCCTTTCTCTAAGACTGTTCTTGTGGAATTTAAAAAGTGATATTTGGAAGCCGATAGAGGGTATGGTGAGAAAGGAAATATCTTCCGTTAAAAACTGGAAAGAAGCTTTCTGAGAAACGGCTTTGTGTTCCCTTAATTCATCTCACAGGGATACAGCTTTCCCCTCAAGAAGCGTTTCTCTATGACTGTTGTTGTGGAATTTCCAAAGTGATATTTGGAAGCCCAGAGAGGGCTATGGTGAAAAAGGAAATACCTTCAGTTCAAAACTGGTAAGAAGCTTTCTGAGAAACTGCTTGGTGTTCTGTCAATTCATCTCACAGAGTTAGAGCATTATCCTCAAGAAGCCTTTCGCTAAGATTGTTCTTGTGGAATTTGCAAAGTGATATTTGGAAGCCCTTAGAGGGCTAAGGTGAAAAAAGAAATCTCTTCCGTTAAAAACTGGAAAGAAGCTTTGTGAGAAACTGCTTTTTGCTCTGTTAAATCATCCCACAGAGTAACAGCTTTCCCCTCAAGAAGCATTTCGCTAAACCTGTTCTTGTGGAATTTGCAAAGAGATATATGAAAGCCCATAGAGGGCTAAGGTGAAAAAGGAAATCAATTCCGTTAAAAACTGGAAAGAAACTTTCTGAGAAACGGCTTTGTGTTCTCTTAATTCATCTCACAGAGTTACAGCTTTGCCCTCAAGAAGCCTTTCGCTAAGACTGTTCTTGTGGAATTTAAAAAGTGATATTTGGAAGCCCATACAGGGCTATGACGAAAAAGTAAATATCTTCCGTTAAAAACTGGGAAGAAGCTCTCGAGAAACTGCTTTGTGTTCTGTTAACTCATCACACAGAGTTACAGGATTTCCCTCAAGAAGCCTTTCCCTAGGACTTTTCTGGTGGAATTTGCAAAGTGATATTTGGAAGCCCAATGAGGGCTATGGTGAAAAAGGAAATGTCTTCCGTTAAAAACTGGAAAGAAGCTTTCTGAGAAACGGCTTAGTGTTCTGTTAATTCATCTCACAGAGTTAAGCTTTCCCCTCCAGAAGCCTTTAGCTAAGACTGTTCTTGTGGAATTTGCAAGGTGATATTTGGAAGCCCATAGAGGGCTAGGGTGAAAAAGGAAATATCTACAGTTAACAAGTGGAAATAAGCTTTTTGAGACACTGCTTGGTGTTCTGTTAGTTCATCTCACCGATTTACAGCTTTTCCCTCAAGAAGCATTTGGCTAAGACGTTTCTTGTGGAAGTTACAAAGTGATGTTTGGAAGCCCGTAGAGGGTTAATGTGAAAAGGAAAATATCTTCAGTTAAAAACTGGAAATAAGCTTTCTGAGAACCTGCTTTGTGTTCTGTTAATTCATTTCTCAGAGTTATAACTTTGCTCTCAAGAAGCCTTTCGCTAATACTGTTATTGTGGAATTTGCAAAGTGATATTAGGAAGCCCAGAGTGGGCTATGCTGAAAAAGGAAATATCTTCAGTTAAAAACTGGAAAGAAGCTTTCTGAGAAACGGCTTGGTGTTCTGTTAATTCATCTCAAAGAGTTACAGCTTTCCCCTCAAGAAGCCATTTCCTAAGACTGTTCTTGAGGAATTTGCAAAGAGATATTTGAAAGCCCATAGAGGGCTATGGTGAAAAAGGAAATATCTTCCGTTAAAAACTGGAAAGAATGCTTCTGAGAACCTGCTTTTTGTTCTGTTAATTCATCTCACAGAGTTACATCTTTCCCATCAAGAAGAATTTCGCTAAGATTATTCTTGTGGAATTTGCAAAGTGATATTTGTAAGCCCACAGTGCGCTATGGTGAATTAGGAAATATCCTAAGATAAAATCTGAAAAGAAGCTTTCTGAGAAACTGCTTTGTGTTCTGTTAAATCAATCACAGATTTACAGCTTTCCCATCAAGAAGACTTTCGCGAAGTCTGTTCTTCTGGAATTTGGAAAGTGATATTTGGAAGCCCTTACAGGGCTATGGTGAAAAAGGAAATATCTTCAGTTAAAAACTGGAAAGAATCTTTCTGAGAAATTGCTTTGTGTTCTGCTAATTCATCTCGCAGAGTTACAGCTTTCCCCTCAAGAAGAATTTCGATAATAATATTCTTGTGGAATTTGCAAAGTGATATTTGGAAGCCCATAGAGGGTTATGGTGAAAAAGAAAATATCTTCAGTTAAAAACTGGAAAGAAGCTTTCAGAGAAACTGCTTTGTGTTCTGTTAATTCTTCTCACAGAGTTATAGCTTTCCTCTAAAGAAGCCTTTCACTAAGACTGTTCTTGTGGAATTTGCAAAGTGACATTTGGAAGCCCATACAGGGCTGAGGTAAAAAAGAAAATATCTTCTGTTAAAAACTGGAAAGAAGCTTTATGAGAAACTGCTTTGTGTTCTGTCAATTCTTCTCACAGAGTTACAGCTTTCACCGCAAGAAGGCTTTCCCTAAGACTGTTCTTTTGGAATTTAAAAAGTGATATTTGGAAGCCCATAGTGGGCTATGGTGAAAATGGAAATATCTTCAGTTAAAAACTGCAAAGAATCTTTCTTAGAAACGGCTTTGTGTTCTCTAAATTCATCTCACAGAGTTACAGCTTTCCCCTCAAGAAGCCTTTCGCTAAGTCAGCTCTTGTGGAATTTCCAATGTGATATTTGAAAGCCCAATTAGGGCTATGGTGAAAAGGGATGTGTCTTCATTAAAAACTGGAAAGAAGCTTTCTAGAAACGTCTTAGTGTTCTGTTAATTCATCTCACAGTGTTACAGCTTTCCCCTCAAGAAGTTTTTCACTAAGACTGTTCTTGTGTAATTTCAAAGTGATATTTGGAAGCCCATAGAGGGCTACGTTGAAAAAGGAAATAACTTCAGTTAAAAACTTGAAAGAAGCTTTTTGAGAAACTGCAATGTGTTCTGTTAATTCATCTCACAGAGCTACAGCATTCCCCTCAAGAAGCCTTTCGCTAATGCAGTTCTTGTGGAATTTCAAAGGGATATTTGGAAACACATAGAGGGCTATGGTGAAAAACGAAATATCTTCAGTCAAAAACTGGAAAGAAGCTTTCTGAAAAACAGATGTGTTCTGTTAATTCATCTCACAGAGTTACAGCTTTCCCCTCAAGAAACCTTTCGCTAGGACTTTTCTTGTGAAATTTGCAAAGTAATATTTGGAAACCTATAGAAGCCTATGGTGAAAAAGTAATTATCTTCAGTTAAAAACTGTAAAGAAGCTTTCTGAGAAACTCATTTGTGTTCTGTTAATTCATCTCACAGAGTTACAGCTTTCCCCTCAAGAAGCCTTTCGCGAAGACTGTTCTTGTGGAATTTGCAAAGTGATATTTGGAAGCCCAGACAGGACAACGGTGAAAAAGGCATTCTCTTCTGTTTAACATTGGAAAGAAGCTTTCTGATAAACGGCTTTGTGTTCTGATAATTCATCTCAGAGACTTACAGCTTTGCCCTCAAGAAGCCTTTCGCTAAGACTCTTCTTATGGAATTTACAATGCGATATTTGGAAGCCCATAGAGGGCTACTGTGAAAAAGGAAATATGTTCAGTTAAAAACTGGAAAGAAGCTTTCTGTGATACTACGTTGTGTTCTGTTAATTCATCTCACAGAGTTACAGCTTTCCCCTCAAGAACCGTTTCGGTAAGAGTGTTCTTGTGGAATTTGCAGAGTGATATTTGGATGCCCATAGAGAGCTGTGGTGAAAAAGAAATATCCTAAGATAAAAACTGAAAAGAAGCTTTTTGAGAAACTGCTTTGTGTTCTGTTAATTCATCTCACAGAGTTACATGTTTACCCTCAAGAAACCTTTCGTTAAGACTGTTCTTGTGGAATTTGCAAAGTGATATTTGGATGCCCTTAGAGGTCTATGGTGAAAAAGGAAATATCTTCAGTTAAAAACTGCAAAGAAATTTTCTGAGAAACTGCTTTGTGTTCTCTTATTTCATCACACAGATTTTCAGCTTTCCCCTCAAGAATCCTTTCCCTAAGGGTGTTCTTGTGGAATTTAAAAAGTGATATTTGGAAGCCCATAGAGTGCTGTGGTGAAAAAGGAAATATCCTAAGATAAAAACTGAAAAGAAGGTTTTTAGAAACTGCTTTGTGTTCTGTTAATTCATCTCACAGAGTTACAGCTTTCCCCTGAAGAAGTCTTTCACTAAGACTGTTCTTGTGGAATTTGCAAAGTGATATTTGGAAGCCCATAGAGGGCTATGGTTAAAAAGGAAATACCTTCAGCTAAAAACGTGAAAGAAGCTTTCTGAGAAACGGCTTTGTGTTCTCTTAATTCATCTCACAGAGTTACAGCTTTCCCCTCAAGAAGCCTTTCGCTAAGACTGTTCTTGTTTAATTTGCAAAGTGATATTCGTAAGCCCATAGAGGGCTATTGTGTGAAACGAATTATCTTCATTTAAAAACAGGAAAGAAGTTTTCTGAGAAACTGCTTTGTGTTCTGTAATTCATCTCATAGTGTTACAGCTTTCCCCTCAAGAAGCTCTTCGCTAAGACTGTTTTTGTGGAATTTGCAAAGTGATATTTGGAAGCCCATAGAGGGCTATGGTGAAAACGGAAATCTCTTCCGTTAGAAACTGGAAAGAAGCTTTCTGAGAAACGGCTTTGTGTTCTTTTAATTCATCTCACAGAGTTAAAGTTTCCCCTCAAGTAGCCTTTCGCTAAGTGTGTTCTTATGGAATTTTCAAAGTGATATTTGGAAGCCTATAGAGGGCTATGGTGAAAAATGTAATATCTTCACTTAAAAACTGGAAAGAATATCTCTGAGAAACTGTTTTGTGTTCTGTTAATCATGTCAATGGTTGACAGCTTTCCCCTGGAGAAACCTTTCACTAAGACTGTTCTTGTGGAATTTGCAAAGTGATATTTGGAAGCCCATGGAGGGCTATGGTGAAAAAGGAAATATCTTCAGTTTAAAACTGGAAAGAAGCGTTCTGAGAAACTGTTTTGTGTTCTGTTAATTCATCTCATAGAGTTACAGCTTTTCTCTCAAGAAGCCTTTCGCTAAGAGAGTTCTTGTGGAATTTAAAAAGTGATATTTGGAAGCCCATAGATAGCTGTGGTGAAAAAGGAAATATCCTAAGATAAAAACTGAAAAGAAGCCTTTTGAGAAACTGCTTTGTGTTCTGTTAATTCATCTCAAAGAGTTACAGCATTCCCCTCAAGAAGCCTTTCACTAAGACTGTTCTTGTGGAATTTTCAAAATGATATTTGGAACCCCACATACTGCTAGGGTGAAAAAGGAAATCTCTTCAGTTAAAAACTGGAAAGAAACTTTTTGAGAAACTGCATTGTGTTCTGTTAATACATCTCACAGAGTTACAGCTTTCACCTCAAGAAGCCTTTCGCTAATACTGTTCTTGTGGAATTTGCAAAGTGAAATTTGGAAGCCCCTAGAGGGCTATGGTGAAAAAGGAAATATCTTCATTTAAAAACTGGAAAGAAACTTTCTGAGAAACTGCTTTGTGTTCTGTGAATTCATCTCACAGAATTACAGCTTTCCCCTCAAGAAGCCTTTCGCTAAGACTGTTCTTGTGGAATTTCCAAAGTGATATTTGGAAGCCCATAGAGGGCTATGTTGAAAAAGGAAATATCTTCTTTGAAGAACTGGAAAGAAGCTTTCTGCGAAACTGTTTTGTGTTCTGTTAATTCATCTCACAGAGTTATAGCTTTCCCCTCAGGAAGCCTTTCGCTAAGACTGTTCTTGTGAAATTTGCAAAGTGTTATTTGGAAGACCATGGAGGGCTACGGTGAAAAAGGAAATATCTTCAGTTAAAAACTGCCAAGAAGCTTTCTGAGAAACTGCTTTGTGTTCTGTTAATCATCTCACAGTGTTACAGCTTACCCCTCAAGAAACCTTTCGCTTAGACTCTTCTTGTGGAATTTGCAAACTGATATTTTGAATCCCATAGAGGCCTATGGTGAAAAAGGGAAAGTCCTCTGATAAAAACTGGAAAGAAGCTTTCTGAGAAACTTCTTTGTGTTCTTCTAGTTGATCTCACAGAATTACAGCTTTCCCCTCAAGAGGACGTTCACTAAGGCTGTTCTTTTGGAATTTGCAAAGTGATATTTGGAATCCCATGGAGGGTTATGGTGAAAAATAAAATATGTTCAGATAAAAACTGGAAAGAATCTATCTGAGAAACTGTTTTGTGTTCTGTTAGTTCATCTCACAGTGTTTCAGCTTTCCCCTCATGAAGCATTTCGCAAAGTTTGTTCTTGTGGAATTTGCAAAGTGATATTTGGAAGACCCTAGAGGGATTTGGTGAAAAAGTAAATGTCCTCAGATAAAAATCGGAAAGAATCTTTCTGTGAAACTGCTTTGTGTTCTGTTAATTCATCTCACAGTGTTACAGTTTCCCCTCAAGAAGCCGTTGACTAAGACTGTTCTTGTGTAATATTCAAAGTGATATCTGGAAGACCATAGAGGGCGATGGTGAAAAAGAAAATGTCTTCATTAAAAACTGGAAAGAAGTTTTCTGTAAAACTGCTTTATTTTCTGGTAATTCATCTCACAGAGTAACACATTTCCCCTCAAGAAGCCTTTCGCAAAGACTGTTCCTGCAGAATTTGCAAAGTGATATTTGGAAGCCCATAGAGGGCTATGGTTAGGAAGGAAATATCCTAAGATAAAAACTGAAAAGAAGGTTTCTTAGAAACTTGTTTGTGTTCTGTTAATTCATCTCACAGAGTTACAGTTTTCCCTTCAGGAAGTCCTACACTAAGACTGTTCTTGTGGAATTTCCAAAGTGATATTTGGTAGCCCAGAGATGCCTATTGTGAAAAAGTAAATATCTTCAGTTAAAAACCTGAAAGAAGCTTTCTGAGAAACTGCTTTGTATTCTGTTCATCTCACAGAGTTACAGCATTCCCCTCAAGAAGTCTTTCACTAAGACTGTTGTTTTGGAATTTGCAAGGTGATATTTGTAAGCCCTTAGAGGGCTATGGTTAAAAAGGAAATATCTTCAGCTAAAAACTTGAAAGAAGTTTTCTGAGAAAGGGCTTTGTGTTCTCTTAATTCATCTCACAGAGTTACAGCTTTCCCTTCAAGAAGCCTTTCGCTAAAACTGATCTTGTTTAATTTGCAAAGTGATATTCGGAATTCTATAGAGGGCTATTGTGAAAAACGAATTATCTTCATTTAAAAACTGGAAAGAAGTATTCTGATAAACTGCTTTGTGTTCTGTAATTCATCTCAGAGAGTTACAGCTTTCCCCTCAAGACGCCCTTCGCTAAGACTGTTTTTCTGGAATTTGCAAAGTGATATTTGGAAACCCATAGAGGGCTATGGTGAAAAAGTGAATCTCTTCCGTTAGAAAATGGAAAGAAGCTTTTGAGAAATGGCTTTGTGTTCTGTTAATTCATCTCACAGTGTTAAAGCTTTCCCCTCAAGTAGCCTTTCGCTAAGTATGTTCTTGTGGAATTTTCAAAGTGACCAGACAGGCCCTGACTGCCTAAAACTAGGCCACAAACCGGTTTTGACCAGCTCAAAACAGACCAGAAGGGCTAAAACCAGATCAGACAATCTCAAACAGGTTTTGACCGGCTCATAGCGGTTTTTACCGGCTCAAACCAGACCAGACCGGTTCAATCCGGTTTTGAACGGCTCAAACTGGTTTTGAACGCCTCATGTCGGTTTTGACAGGCTAAAACCGGTTTTGACCGGCTCAAACCACACCAGACCTGCTCAAACCGGTATTGACTGGCTGAAACCGATTTTGACCATATGAGACCAGATCAA
This sequence comes from Chlorocebus sabaeus, assembly GCF_047675955.1. NCBI lineage: Eukaryota > Metazoa > Chordata > Mammalia > Primates > Cercopithecidae > Chlorocebus > Chlorocebus sabaeus. Next base: position 43,053 of record NW_027327671.1, on the reverse strand, counting down.
ACCGGACCAGACGAGCCAAGACCAGCTAAAACCATATCAAACCAGACCAGAATGGCCCAGACCGCCTAAAACCAGGCCAAACCGGCTCAAACCTACTTTGACTGGCTCAAATCAGACCAGACCGGGCCAGACTGGCTGAAACCAGATCAAACCGGACCAGACCAGGCCAGACTGGCTAAAACCAGGCCACAAACCGGTTTGGACCGGCTCAAACCAGACCAGACCGTTTCAAACCGGTTTTGACCAGCCTGAGCCATTTTTGACCGGCTCAAACTGGACCAGACCGGCTCAAACCGGTTTTGACCAGATGACACCGGATCAAACCGGACCAGACCGGCTCACACCGGATTAAACCAGACCAGACACTCCCAGACCGGATGAAACCGGACCAAACCTGACCAGACCGGCACAGACCGGTTAAAATCGGGCCAGACCGGCTCAAAACGGTTTTGACCAGCTCAAACCAGACCAGACCGGTTCAAACCGGTTTTGACTGGCTCAATCTGGTTTTGTCCGGCTCAAACCGGTTTTGACCGGCTCAAACCACTCCAGACCGGCTAAAACCGGTTTTCACCGGCTCAAACCGGTTTTGACCTGATTAGACCAGATCAAACCGGACCAGACCGGCTCAGACAGGCTCGAATCGGTTTTGACTGGCTTCAACCAGACAAAACCGGCTCAAACCAACTTTGAAAGGCTCAAACTGACCAGACCGGCTCAAATAAGACCAGATCGGCTCAAATCGGTTTTGACCTGCTCAAACCACACCAGACCGGCTGAAACCGGTTTTGACTGGCTAAAACCGGTTTTGATAAAAATGAGACCGGATAAACCGAATCAGACCGGCCCAGAATGGCTAAAATCAGATCAAACCAGACTAGACTGGCCCAGACCGCATTAAACTGGGCCACACACCGGTTTTGACAGGTTCAATGCAGACCAGACAGGCTCATACCGGTTTTGACCGAACTGAGCCGGTTTTGACTGGCTCAAACCAGACCAGACTGGCTCAAACCGGTTTTGACCGGCTCAAAGCAGTTTTGACCGGATCAAACCAGACTCGACTGGCCCAGACCAGCTGAAACCGGAAAAAACAAGAGCAGACCGGCCCAGACCGGCTGAAACCGGGCCACTAACCGGTTTTCACCAGCCTGAACCAATTTTGACCGGCTCAAACCAGTCCAGACTGGCTCCAACTGGACCAGACCGGCTCAAACCAGTTTTGACCGGATGACACAGGCTCAAACCGGAGCACACTGGCTCTCACCGGATCAAACTGTACCAGACAGGCCTAGACCAGCTGAAACCGGATCAAACAGGAAGAGACCGGCCCGGACCGGCTAAAACTGGGCTAGACCGGCTCAAACCAGGCCAGAGCGGCTCAAACCAGACCAGAACGGTTCAAACCGGTTTTGACTGGCTCATTCCGGTTTTGACCAGCTCAATCCGGTTTTGACCGGCTCAAACCACTCCAGACCGGCTAAAACCGGTTTTCACCGGCTCAAACCGGTTTTGACCTGATTAGACCGGATCACACCGGACCAGACCGGCTCAGAGAGGCTCGAATCTGTTTTGACCGTCTTAAACCAGACCAGACTGGCTCAAACCGGTTTTGACCTGCTCAAACCACACCCGACCGGCTGAAACTGGTTTTGACCAGATGAGACCGGTTTTGACCAGATGAGACTGGATCAAACCGAATCAGACCGGCCCAGACCAGCTAAAATCGGATCAAAACGGACCAGCCCCGCCCAGACCGCCTAAAACTGGGCCACAAACCAGTTTTGACCGATTCAAACCAGACCAGACTGACCCAAACCGGTTTTGACTGACCTGAGGTGGTTTTGATCGGCTCAAACCAGACCGGACCAGCTCAAACCAGACCAGACCGGCTCAAAGCGGTTTTGACCGGCTCAAAGCGGTTTGGACTGGATCAAACCAGACTCGACCAGCCCAGACCAGCTGAAACTGGATGAAACCAGACCAGACCGGCGCAGAGCAGCTAAAACCGGGCCACAAACCGGTTTTGACTGGCTCAAACCAGAGCAGACCAGCTCAAACCGGACCAGACCGGCTCAAACCGGTTTTGACCGGAAGACACCGGATCAAAGAGGACCAGACTGGCTCACACCGAATCAAACCGGACCAGACAGGCCCAGACCGGCTGAAACCGGATCAAACCGGACCAGACCAGTCCACACCGGATAAAACTGGGCCAGACTGGCTCAAACCGGTTTTGATCAGCTCAAATCAGACCAGACCTGTTTAAAACCGGTTTTGATGGGCTCAATTCAGTTTTGACCAGCTCCAACCTGTTTTGTCCGGCTCAAACCACTCCAGACCGGGTAAAACCAGTTTTCACCAGCTCAAAACAGTTTTGACCTGATTAGACCGGATCAAACCGGGCTAGACCGGCTTAGACAGGCTCGAATCGGTTTTGACTGGCTTCAACCAGACCAAACCGGCTCAAACCGGTTTTGACTGGCTCGAAGCGGTTTTGACCTGCTCAAACCAGACCAAACCGGCTCAAACCAGACCAGACTGGCTCAAACCGGTTTTCACTGGCTCAAACCAGACCAGACTGGCCCAGACCGTCTAAAACCGTGCCAAACTGGCTCAATCCTATTTTGACTGGCTCAAAACAGACCTGACCGTCTCCAACCCGACCTGACGGGCTCAAACCGCTTTTGACCTGACCAAACCACACCAGACCGGCAGAAATCGGTTTTGACACGCTAAAACCGGTTTTGACCGGATGAGTCCGGATCAAACCAAATCAGACCGGCCCAGACCAGCAAAAATCGGATCACACCGGACCAGACTGGCCCAGACCGCCTAAAACCGGGCCACAAACAGGTTTTGACCGGTTCTAACCAGACCAGACCAGCTCAAACCGGTTTTGACCGACCTAAGCCGGTTTTGAATGACTCAAACCCGACCAGACCGTTTGAAACCAGACCAGACCGGCTTAAACCGGTTTTGACTGGCTCAAACCAGACCGGACCGGTTCAATCCGGTTTTGACCGGCTCAAACCGGTTTTGAATGGCTCGAAGCTATTTTGACCGGATCAAACCGGTTTTGAACGGATCAAACCACACCAGACCGGCTCAAACCGGTTTTGACTGGCTGAAACCGATTTTGACCATATGAGACTGGATCAAACCGGACAAGACGGGCCTAGACCGAATAAAACCGGATCAAACCGGACCAGAACGGCCCAGACCGCCTAAAACCGGGCCAAAGCGGCTCAAACCTATTTTGACCTTCTCAAACCAGACCAGACCGGCTCAAACCGGTTTTGACCGGCTCAAACCAGACCAGACCGGCTCAAACCGGTTTTGATCAGATTAGACCGGATCAAACCATACCAGACCTCCTCAAACCGGATCATACCGGACCAGACCGGCACAAGCCAGCTCAAAATGGCTCAAACCGAACCAGACCGGCCCAGACAGGCTAAAACCAGGCCAATCCGGCTCAATCAGATTTTGACTGGCTCAAACCAGACCAGACCGGCTCAAACCAGACCACACTGCCTCAAACCGGTTTTGACCGGCTGAAACTAGAAGAGACTGGCTCAAACCGGTTTTAACTGGATGAGACAGATAAAACAAGACCAGACCGGCTCAAACCGGATGTAACTGCAGCAGACCGGCCCAGAACAGCTGAAGCCCGAGCAAACCGGACCACACGGGGCCAGATCGGCTAAAAGTGGGCCACAAACCGGTTTTGAGCGGCTCAAACCAGACCAGACCGGCTCAAACCGGTTTAGACCAGCATGAGCTGGTTTTGACCGGCTCATACCAGACCAGACCGGTTCAAACCAGACCAGACCGGCTCAAACCGGTTTTGAACGGATGACACCGGATCAAACAGGACCAGACTGGCTCACACCGCATCAAACCAGACCAGACAGGCCCAGAAAGGCTGAAACCGGATCAAACCAGACCAGACCGGCCCAGACCGGCTAAAACCGGGCCACAAACCGGTTTTGACTGGCTCCAACAGGACCAGAACGGCTCAAACCGGTATTGAACGGCCTGAGCCGGTTTGGAATGGCTCAAATGAGACCAAACCGGCTCAAGCCAGACCAGACCGGCTCAAAGCGGTTTTGACCGGATGACACTGGATCAAAATGGACCAGTCCGGCTAACACCGTATCAAACCAGACCAGACAGGCCCAGACCCGCTTAAACCGGGCCAGACTGGCTCAAACCGGTTTTGACCGGCTCAAACCAGACCAGACCGGTTCAAACCAGTTTTCACTGGCTAAATCCGGTTTTGACCGGCTCAAACCGGTTTTGACTGCCTCAAACCACTCCAGACTGGCTAAAACCGGTTTTCACCGGCTGAAACCGGTACTGACCTGATGAAACCGGATGAAACCAGACCAGACCGGCTCAGACATGCTCGAATCTGTTTTGATTGGCTTCAACCAGACCATACTGACTCAATCGGTTTTGACCGGCTCAAACCGGTTTTGACCAGCTCAAACAAGACCAGACCGGCTCAAACCAGACCAGACCGGCTGAAACCCGTTTTAAGCGGCTCAAACCGGTTTTCACCTGCTCAAACCACACCAGACCGGCTGAAACCGGTTTTGACCAGCTAAAACCGGTTTTGACCGGATGAGACCAGATCAAACCGAATCTGACCGGCCCAGACAGGCTAAAACCGGCACAAACGGGCTCAAACCGACTCAAACCGAACCAGACCAGCCCAGACAGGCTAAAACCGGACCAAACTGGCACAATCAGGTTTTGACCAGCTCAAACCAGACCAGACTAGCTCAAACCAGACCAGACTGGCTCAAACCGGTTTTGACCGGCTCAAACCAGAACAGACCGGCTCAAACCGGTTTTGATCGGATGAGACAGGATAAAACCGGACCAGAACGGCTCAAACCAGATGAAACCGCACCAGACCGGCCCAAAACAGCTGAAGCCAGAGCAAACCGGACCAGACCGGGCCAGACTGGCTAAAACCGGGCCACAAACCGGTTTTGACCGGCTCAAACCAGACCAGACCGGCTCAAACCGGTTTTGACCGGCTAAAAGCGATTTTCACCGGATCAAACGGGAATCGACCGGCCCAGACCAGCTGAAACCGGATCAAACAGGACCAGACCGGCCCAGACCGGCTAAAACCGGGACAGAAACGGGTTTTGACCAGCTCAAACCAGACCAGAGCGGCTCAAACCGGTTTTGACCGGCTCGGACTGGTTTTGACCGGCTCAAACCAGACCAGACCGGCTCAAACCAGACCAGACCAGCTCAAACCGGTTTTGACCAGCTCAAACCGGTTTTGATCTGCTCAAACCACACCAGACCGGCTGAAACCGGTTTTGACCGGCTAAAACCGGTTTTGACCTTATTTGACCGGATCAAACCGGACCAGACGGGCTCAGACAGGCTCAAATCGCTTTTGACTGGCTTCAACCAGACCAAACCGGCTCAAACCAGTTTTGACGGGCTCAAACCGGTTTTGACCGGCTCAAACCAGACCAGACCAGCTCAAACCGGTTTTAACCGGCTCTATCCGGTTTTGACCTGCTGAAACCACACCAGACCGGCTGAAACCGGTTTTGACCAGATAAGAGCGGATCAAATCGAATCAGATTGGCCCAGACTGGCTAAAATCGGATCAAACCAGACAAGACTGTCCCAGACTGCATAAATCTGTGCCACAAACCGGTTTTGAGCAGTTCAAACCAGACCAGACTGACTCAAACCGGTTTTGACCGACCTGAGCCAGTTTTGACCGGCTGAAACCAGACCAGACCGGCTCAAACCAGACCAGACCAGCTGAAACCGGTTTTGACCGGCTCCAACCGGTTTTGACCTGCTCAAACCACACCATACCGGCTGAAACCGGTTTTGACCGGCTAAAACCTGCTTTGACCGGATGAGACCGGATCAAACCGAATCAAACTGGCCCAGACCGGCTAAAATCGGTTCAAACCGACCAGACCGGCCCAGACCGCCTAAAACTGGGCCATAAACCGGTTTTGACCGGTTCAAACCCGACCAGACCGGCTCAAACCGGTTTTGACCGACCTGAGCCGATTTTGACCGGCTCAAACCAGACCAGACCAGCTCAAACCAGACCAGAATGGCTCAAACCGGTTTTGACTGGACTCAGCCGGTTTTGACCGTCTCAAACCAGACCAGACTGGCTGAAACCGGACCAGACCGGCTCAAACGGGTTTTGCCCAGATGACACCGGATCAAACCAGACCGGACAGGCTCATACCGGATCAAACCGGACCAGACCGGCCCAGACCGCCTAAAACCGGATCAAACTGGACCAGACCGGCCCAGACCGCCTAAAACCGGGCCAAAGTGGCTCAAACCTATTTTGACCCGCTCAAACCAGACCCGACCGGCTCAAACCGATTTTGACCAGCTCAAACCAGACCAGACCGGATCAATCCGGATCAAACCAGACCAGACAGGCCTAGACCGCCTAAAACCGTGCCAAACCGGCTCAAACTTGTTTGACCGGCTCAAACCAGACCATACCAGGTCGAACCTGTTTTGACCGGCTCAAACCAGACTTGACCGGCTCAAAACCTTTTTGACCGGAATAGACCGGATCAAACGGGACCAGACCTTCCCAAACTGGATCATACCGGACCAGACTAGCACAAACCGGCTCAAACCGGCTCAAACCAAACCAGACCGGCCCAGACAAGCTAAAACCGGGCCAAACCAGCTCAATCATGTTTTGACCGTCTCAAACAAGTCCAGACTGGCTCAAACAAGACCAGACCAGCTCAAACCGATTTTAACCAGATGAGACCGGATCAAACCGGTCCGGACCGGCTCATACCAGACCAGACCGGCCCAGACCGCCTAAAACCGGGCCAAACCGGCTCAAACCTATTTTGACCGGCTCAAACCAGACCAGACCAGCTTGAACCTGTTTTGACCGGCTCAAACCAGACCTGAACGGCTCAAACCGGTTTTGACTGGCTCAAACCAGAACAGACTGGACCAACTGGATCAAATCGTACCAGACCGGCTCACACCGGCAAAAACCGGACCAGACCGGCTTAAACAGGGTTTGACTGGCTCAAACCGAAGCAGAGAGGCTCAAACAGTATCAAAACGGACCAGACTGGCTATTAGACCAGCTCAAACATGTTTTGACCGGCTCAAACTGGACAGGATCGGCTCAAACCTGACTTAAACCGGAGCAAAACGGATCAAACCGGTGTTGACCGGCTCAAACCTGACTCAAACAGGACCAGACCGGCTCAAAGCGGTGTTGACCGGCTCAAACAGGTCTCAATCCGGACCAGACCGGCTCATACCGGTTTTGAACGGCTCAAACCAGACCGGACCGGCTCTTAGACCGTACAAACCGGTTTTGATCCGCTCAATACGGACCAGAACGGCTCAAACCGGTTTTGACTGGCTCAAACCGGACTAGACCGTCTGAAACAGGACTCCAACCGGACCAGATCATCTCAAACAGGTTTTGACCAGCTCCCAAAAGGCCAGACCGGCTCTCCCTGATCAAACCGGACCTGACCGGCTTTAATTGGATCAAACTGGACCAGACCGGCTCAATCTGGGGTTGACAGGCTCAAACCCGACCAGACTGGCTAAAACCAGACCAGACTGGCTCAAAAAGGGTTTGACAAGCTCAAACTGGACTCAAACGGGACCAGAACGGCTCAAACCGTGTTAGACTGGCTCAAACTGGTCCAGACCGGATCAAACCGTATCAAACCGTAGCAGACCGGCTCTTAGACCGGCTCAAACCGGACCAGACCAGCTCCAATCGGTTTTGATCGACTCAAATCGGACTCAAACCGGACCAGACCGGCTCAAACTGGTGTTGACCGGCTCAAACCTGACTCAAACAGGACCAGACCGGCTCACACCAGTGTTGATTGGCTCGAACAAGACTCAAACCGGACCAGAACGACTCAAACCGGACCAGACAGGCTCAAACCGGATCATAACGGACCAGACCATCTGCAACCGGTTTTGACCAGCTTAAACCAGACCAGACCGGCTCAAACCGGGCCAGACCGTCTCAAATCGGATCAAACCGGACCAGACAGGCTCAAACAGGCTCAAACCGGACCAGACATGCTCAAACCGGATTCAAACCGGACCACACTGGCTTTAACCGGATCAAACCGGACCAGACTGGCTCAAACCAGGGTTGACCGGCTCAAACCCGACCAGACTGGCTTAAACCGAACCAGACTGGCTCAAACAGGGTTTGACCGGCTCAAACCGGACTCAACCCGGACCAAAACGGCTCAAACCGGGTTAGACTGGCTCAAACCTCACCAGACCAGCTCAAACCAAATCAAACCAGACCAGACCGACCCTTAGACCAGCTAAAACCGGACCAGACCGGCTCCAACCGGTTTTCACCGTCTCAAATAGGACTTACACTGGACCAGACCGGCTCAAACTGGTGTTGACTGGCTCAAGCTGGACTCAAACTGAACCAGGCCGGCTCAAACCGGTGTTGACAGACTCGAACCAGACTCAAACCGGACCAGAACGGCTCAAACCGGACCAGACTCAAACTGGACCTGAAACAAACTGGACCAGACCGGCTCAAACCAGTTTTGACCAGATCATACCGGACTCAATCAGGACCAGACTGGCTCAAACCGGTTTTGAGCGGCTCAATCCAGAATAGACCGGCCCAACCGGATCAAATCGGACCAGACCGGCTCACACCGGCACAAACCGGACCAGACCGGCTTAAACAGGGTTTGACTGGCTCAAACCGAAGCAGAGAGGCTCAAACAGGATCAAAACGGACCAGACCGGCTGTTAGACCAGCTGAAACATGTTTTGACCGGCTCAAACCGGAGAAGATCGGCTCAAACCGGACTCAAACTAGAGCAGAACGGATCAAACCGGTGTTGACCGGCTCAAACCTGACTCAAACTGGACCAGACCGGCTCAAAGCGGTGTTGACCGGCTCAAACCGGACTCAATGCGGACCAGACCGGCTCATACAGGCTTTGAACGGCTCAAACCACACCCTACCAGCTCAAACGAATCAAACTGGACCTGACCGGGTTAAACCGGATCAAACCGGACCAGACCAGCTGAAACCGGTTTTGACCGGCTCAAATCGGACGAGAGCAACACAAACCGTAATTGACCAGCTCAAACCAGACTCAAACAGGACCACACTGGCTCAAACCAGTTTTGACTGGCTCAAACCCGACCAGACCGTCTGAAACCAGACCAGACAGGCTCAAACCGGTTTTGACTGGCTCAAACCCTACCAGACCGGCTGAAATGGGACGAGACGGCCTCATATCGGTTTTGACTGGCTCAAATCAGACCAGAATGGCACAAACCTGTTTTGACCATATTAGACTGGCTCAAACCGGTTTTTAGCGGCTCAAATCGCACCACACCAGCTCAAAACGGTTTTGACCAGCTCCAAATGGAATCAAACCATTTTTGACCGTCACAAACTGGACCAGACCGCCTCAAACCTGTTTTGATCGGCTCAAACCGGACACAAAACGTACCAGTCCGGCTCAAACTGGACTCAAAGCGGACTAGACCGGCTCTAACCGGTTATGACCGGCTCAAACCGGATCAAACCAGACCAGACTGTTTCAAACTGGTGTTTTCCAGCTCAAACCGCACTCTAACCGGAACAGACTGTCTCAGACCGGTTTGGACCAGCTCAAATCGGACCAGAGCAGCACAAACCGAATTTGACCAGCTTAAAGCAGACTCAAACAGGACCACACCGGCTCAAACTGGTTTTGACCGGCTCAAACCCGACCAGACCACCTGAAACAGGACGAGACCGCCTCAAACCGGTTTTGACCGACTCAAACCCATCCAGACCGGATAAAACTGGACCAGATCAGCTCAAACCGGCACAAACCGGACCAGACCGGCTCAAACTGGTTTTGACCGTCTCAAAACAGACCAGATCAGCTTGAACCTGCTCAACCGAACCAGACCGGCACAGAAAGGCTAAAACCAGGCCAAACCAGCTCAATCAGGTTTTGACCGTCTCAAACAAGACCAGATTGGCTCAAACAAGACCACACCAGCTCAAACCGGTTTTGACCGGATGAGACCGGATCAAACCGGACCAGACCGGCTCAAACCGGATCAAACCGGAAAAGACCAGCCCAGACAGGCTAAAACCGGGCCAAATCGGCTGAAACCGGTTTTGACCGGCTCAAACCAGACCAGACCGGCTCAAACCGGTTTTGACCGGCTCAAACCAGACCAGAGCGGCTCAAACCGAATTTGACCGGATGAGACACGATAAAACCGGAGCAGACCGCCTCAAACCGGATGAAACCGCACCAGACCAGCCCAGAACAGCTGAAGCCAGAGTAAACAACACCAGACCGACCCAGACCGGCCAAAACCGAGCCACAAACCGGTTTTGACTGGCTCAAACAAGATCAGACCGGCTCAAACCGGTTTTGACCAGCTCAAACCAGACCAGACTGTCTCAAACCGGAACAGACCGGGTCAAACCGGTTTTGACCGGATGACACCGGATCAAACCGGCCAGACTGGCTCACACTGGATCAAACCGGACCAGACAGGCCCTGTCCAGCTCAAACCAGACCAGATCGGCTCATACCAGATCAAACCTCACCAGACCGCCTAAAACGGATCCAAACCAGCTCAAACTTTTTTTGACCGGCTCAAACCAGACCATACCGGTTCGAACCTGTTTTGACCGGCTCAAACCGGACCTGACCGGCTCAAACCCGTTTTGACTGCATTAGATCGGATCAAACGGGACCAGACCTTCCCAAAACGGATCATACTGGACCAGACAAGCACAGACCGGCTCAAACCGGCTCAAACCAAACCAGACCGCCCCAGACAGGCTAAAACCGGACCAAACCGGCTCAATTAGGTTTTGACCATCTCAAACAAGACCAGACTGGCTCAAACAAGACCAGACCGGCTCAATCCGGTTTTGACCGGTTGACATCGGATCAAACTGGACCACACCGGCTCACACCTGATCAAACCGGACCAGACAGGCCCAGACCATCTGAAACCGGATCAAAACGGACCAGACAGGCCCAGACCGGCTAAAACCGGGCCAGACCGGCTCAAACCGGTTTTCACCGGCTCAAACCAGACTAGACAGGTTCAAACCGGTTTTGACTGTCTCAATCCGGTTTTGACCGGCTCAAACCGGTTTTGTCCGTTTCAAACCACACCAGACCCGCGCAAACCGGTTTTGACCGGCTGAAACCGGTTTTCACCGGATGAGACCAGATCAAACCGCACCAGATGGGCCCAGACGGGCTAAAACCGACTCAAACTGGACCAGACCGGCCCAGGCCGGCTAAAACCGGGGCACAAACCGGTTTTGACCGGCTCAAACCAGACCAGACTGGCTCAAACCGGACCATACTGGCTCAAACCAGACCAGACCGGATCAAACCGGACCAGACCGGCACAAAATGGTTTTGACCAGATGACACCAGATCAAACCGGACCAGACCGGCTCACACCAGAACAAACCGGACCAGACAGGCCCGGACCGGCTAAAATCGGGCCAGACCGGCTCAAACCGGTTTTGACCAGCTCAAACCAGACCAGACCGGTTCAAACCGGTTTTCACTGGGTCAATCCGGTTTTGACCGGCTGACACCGGTTTTGACCGGATCAAATCACTCCAGACTGGCAAAAACCTGTTTTCATTGGCTCAAACCGGGTCTGACCTGAGTAGACCGGATCAAACCAGACGAGACCAGCTCAGACAGTCTCAAATCGGTTTTGACTGACTTCAAGCAGACCAAACCGGCTCGAACTGGTTTTGACCAGCTGAAACCAGACCAGACCGACTCAAACCAGTCCAGATCAGCTGAAAATGGTTTTGACCAGCTCAAACCGGTTTTGACCTGCTCAAACCACACCAGACCGGCTGAAACCGGTTTTTCAAGGCTCAAACCGGTTTTGCCCGGCTCAAACCAGACCAGACCGGTTCAATCCGGTTTTGACTGGCTCAAACCAGACCAGACCAGCTCAAACCGGACCAGACCGGTTGAAACTGGTTTTGACCGGATGACACCAGATCAAACCGGACCAGACAGGCTCACACCGGATCAAACCCGACCAGACAGGCCCAGACCAGCTGAAACCGGAACCAACTGGACCAGACCAGTCCAGACAGGCTAAAACCAGGCCAGACCGGCTCAAACCGGTTTTGACCAGGTCAAACCAGACCAGACCGGCTCAAACCAGACCAGACCGGTTCAAATCCGGTTTTGAACGGCTTAAACTGGTTTTGAACAGCTCGAACCGGTTTTGACCGGCTCAAACCACACCAGACCGGCTCAAACCGGTTTTGACCAGCTGAAATCGATTTTGACCGGATGGGACCTGATCAAACCGGACCACACGAGCCCAGACCGGCTAAAACCGGATCAAACCGGACCAGACCGGTCCAGACCACCTACAACCGGTCCAACCCGGCTCAAACCTATTTTGACCAGCTCAAACCAGACCAGACCGACTTGAACCTGTTTTGACCGGCTCAAACCAGACCTAACCAGCTCAAACCGGTTTTGATCAGATTAGACCGGATCAAACTGTACCAGACCTTCTCAAACCGGATCATACCGGACCAGACCAGCACAAACCGTCTCAAACGGGCTCAAATCGATCCAGACCAGCTCAGACAGGATAAAACCGGACCAAACTGGCTCAATCAGGTTTTGACTGGCTCAAACCAGACCAGACTGTCTCAAACCCGACCACACTGCCTCAAACCGGTTTTGATCGGCTGAAACTAGAGGAGACTGGCTCAAACCGGTTTTGACCAGATGAGACAGGATAAAACCAGACAAGACTGGCTCAAACCGGATGAAAACTTACCAGACCAGCCCAGAACAGCTGAAGCCGGAGCAAACCAGACCAGACGGGGCCCGACCGGCTAAAAGTGGGCCACAAACCGGTTTTGACCGGCCCAAACCACACCAGACCTGCTGAAACCGGTTTTGACCAGCCTGAGCCGGTTTTGACCGGATCAAACCAGACCAGACCGGCTCAAACCAGACCAGACCGGTTCAAATCGGTTTTGACCGGATGACACCAGATCAAACAGGACCAGACCGGCTCACACCGGATCAAACCAGACCAGACAGGTCCAGAAAGGCTGAAACCGGATCAAACCGGACCAGACCGGCCCAGACCGGCTAAAACCAGGCCAGACCGGCTCAAAACCGTCTTGACCGGCTCAAACCAGATCAGACCGGTTCAAACCAGTTTTGATTGGCTCAATCCGGTTTTGACTGGATCAAACCAGTTTTGACCGGCTCAAACCACTCCAGACCGGCTCAAACCGGTTTTCACCGGCTCAAACCGGTTTTGACCTGATTAGACCGGATCAAACCGGACCAGACAGACTCAGAGAGGCTCGAATCGGTTTTGACTGGCTTCAAACAGACAAAACCGGCTCAAACTGGTTTTGAGCGGCTCGAACCGCTTTTGACCGGCTCATACCAGACCAGACCAGTTCAATCCGATTTTGACCGTCTCAAACCGATTTTGACTGGATGAGACCGGATCAAACTGGACCAAACGGGCCCAGACCGGCTAAAACAGGATCATTCTGGACCAGACCGGCCCTGACCGCCTTAAACCAGGCCAAACCCGCTCAAACCTGTTTTGACCTGCTCAAACCAGACCAGACTGTCTCAACCCGGTTTTGACCATCAAAAACCGGACGAGACCGGTTCAAACCCGATCAAACACGACCAGACCGGCTAAAACCTCTTTTGACCGTATTAGACTGGCTCAAACCAGTTTTTAGTGGCTCAAATCGCACCAGACCGGCTCAAACCAGATTTGACTGGCTCCAAACGGACTCAAACCGGTTTTGACCGGCACAAACCGGACCAGACCACCTCAAACTGTTTTGACCGGCTCAAAACGGATGCAAAACGTACCAGACAGGCTCAAAGCGGACTCAAACCGGATTTGACCGGCTAAAATCGGTTTTGATCGGCTCAAACCGGACAAGGACCAAACTGGCTCAAAGTGGACTCAAACCAGACCACACCGTCTCAAACCCATTTTGACTGGCTCAAACCTGACCAGACCAGCTGAAACCGGACGAGACAGGCACAAACCGGCTTGGACCGGCTCAAACCAGACCAGACTGGCTCAACCAGATCAAAGCGGAGCATACCGGCTCAAACCGGATCAAACCGGACCGGAACCGCTGAAACCGGATCAAAACGGACCAGACCGGCTCAAATCGGTTTTAAACGACTCAAACCCGACCAGACTGGCTGAAATGGAGCGAGAACGCCTCAAACCGGTTTTGACCGGGTCAAATCGGACCAGACCGGCACAAACCGGTTTTGACGGGCTCAAACGCGACCAGACCCTCTGAAACCGGACCAGACAGGCTCAAACCGGTTTTCACCGGCTCAAACGCTAACAGACCGGCTAAAACCGGACTAGACCCGTTCAAACCGGACTCAAACCAGAATAGACCGGCTCAAATCAGAGCAGAGCAGCACAAACCGATTTTGACCGGCTCAAACCTGACTCAAACTGGACCAGACCGGATCAAAGCGGTGTTGACCAGCTCAAAACAGACTCAATCCGGACCAGACCGGCTCAAACCGGTTTTGAACGGCTCAAACCAGACCAGACCGGCTCAACCGAATCAAACCAGACCAGACCAGCTTAAACCAGATCAGACCAGACCAGACCGGCTGAAACCGGTTTGATCGGCTCAAATCGGACCAGAGCAACACAAACCAAATTTGACCACCTCAAACAAGACTCAAACAGGACCACACCAGCTCAAACCGGTATTGACCGGCTCAAACCCGACCAGACCGGCTGAATCTGGATGAGACCGCTTCAAACCGGATTTGACCGACTCAAACCCGTCCAGACCGGCTAAAACCGGACCAGACCGGCTGAAACCGGTTTTGACTGGCTCAAAGCGGACTAAACCATCTCTCACCGGGTTTCACCGGCTCATACTGCACTCAAACCGGACCAGACCCTCTCAAACTGGTGTTGTCCGGCTCAAACCGGACTCAAACCAGACCAGACAGGCTCAAACCGATTTTGACTGGCTCAAACCGAACTCAAACCGGACCAGACAGTCTCAAATCCGTTTTGACTGGCTCAAACCCGACCAGACCGGCTCAAACCGGCTTTGACCGGATGAGACAGGATAAAACCGGACCAGACTGGCTCAAACCGTTTTTAACCATCTCAAACCAGACCAGACCAGCTTATACCGGATCAAACCGG
The DNA here is from genome assembly GCF_047675955.1 of Chlorocebus sabaeus. Taxonomy (NCBI): domain Eukaryota; kingdom Metazoa; phylum Chordata; class Mammalia; order Primates; family Cercopithecidae; genus Chlorocebus; species Chlorocebus sabaeus. The sequence goes on along the minus strand of NW_027327671.1, from coordinate 27,780 downwards.
TTTTGACCGGCTCAAACCAGACTCAAACCGGACCAGGAAAGCTAAACCGGCTCAAACTGGACCAGACCAGCTCAAACTGGACTCAAACCAGAACAGACCGGCTCAAACTGGTGTTGACCGGCTCCAACCGGACAGAAACCACCAGACCGGATCAAACCGGTTTTGACCGGCTCAAACCGGACCAGACCGACTCAAACTGGATCAAACCGTATCAGAGCGGCTCAAACCGGTTTTGACCGGATCAAGCTGGACTCAAACCGGACCAGAACATCTCAAATCGGTTTTGACCAATTCAAACCGGAGCAGACCGGCTCAAACCGGTTTTGACAGGCTCAAATCGGACTCAAACTGGACCAGACCAGCTAAAACCGGCTCAAACTGGACCACACGGACTAAAATCGGATCAAACCGGACGAGACTGGCTCAAAACGGATCAATCCGGGCCAGACCGGCTAGAACCGCTAAATCCGGTTTTGTCCGGCTCAAACCGGACACAAATTGATATTGACCGGTTCAAACCAGATCAAACTGGAGCAGACCGGCTCAAACAGGACCAGAACGGCTGAAACCAGTTTTGACCGGCTCAAACCGGACCAGACCGGCTCAACCGGATCACACCGGACCATACCCTCTTAAACCGGATCAAACTGGAACAGACCGCCTCAAACCGGCATTGACCAGCTCATACCCGACCAGTCCGGCTTAAACCGGACCAGACTGGCTCAAAACGGGTTTCACTGGCTTACTCAGGGGAGTTTACACGAAGGGGAGTGCTCATTTAGGGGAGTGCACCCTCAGGGGAGTCCTCACTCAGGCGAGTGCACTCTCAGGTGAGAGCGCACTCAGGGGAGCGCTCACTCAGGGGAGTGCGCACTCAAAGGAGCGCACACTCAGGGGAGTGCACACTCAGTGGAGTCCTCACTCAGGAGAGTGCGAACTAAGAGGAGTGCACACTCAGGGGAGTGCTCACTCAGGGGAGTGCACACTCAGGGGAGTCCTCCCTCAGTAGAGTGCACAATCAGGGGAGTGCACACTCAGGGGAGTGCTCACTCTGGGGAGTGCACACACTGGGGAGTGCACACTCAGGTGAGCGCACAAACAGGAGAATGTTCATTCAGGGGAGTGCACACTCAGGGGAGTCCTCACTCAGGCGAGCGCACATTCAGGGGAGTGCCGACTCAGAGTAGTCCTTACTCAGGTGAGCTCACACTTAGGGGAGTGCACGCTCAGGGGAGTGCTCACTCAGGGGAGTGCTCATTCATGGGAATGCACACTCAGGGGAGTCATCACTCAGACGTGTACCCCCTCAGGAGAGCGCTCACTCTGGTGAGTCCTCACTCAGGCGAGTTCACACTCAGGGGAGTGCCCACATAGAGTAGTCCTTACTCAGGTGACCGCACACTCAGTGGAGTGCACACTCAGCGGAGCGCTCACTCAGGGGAGTGCACACTCAGGGGAGCGCACACTCAGGGGAGTGCACACACTGCTGGGTGCACACTGAGGGGAGTCCTCACTCAGAGGAGTGTGAACTAAGAGGAGTGCACACCCATGGAAGTGCACACACAGGGGTGTCCTCACCGAGGGGAGCGCTCACTCAGGGGAGTGCACAATCAGGTGAGCCCACACTCAGGGGAGTGCACACTCAGGGGAGTCCTCACTCAGGAGAGTTCGAACTCAGGGAAGTACACTCCCTGGGAAGCGAACACTCAAGGGACTGCACACTCAGGGTAGTGCACACTCAAGGGAGTCCTCACTCAGGAGAGTGCGAACTCAGAGGAGTGCACACTCAGGGGAGTGCTCATTCAGGAGAGTGCACACTCAGGGGAGTCATCACACAGACGAGTACCCCCTCAGGAGAGCGCTCACTCTGGGGAGTTCTCACCCAGGCGAGTGCACACTCAGGTTAGTGCACACTCAGAGGAGCGCTCACTCAGGGGAGTTCACACTCAGGGTAGCGCAATCCCAAGGGAGCGCAAACTCAGGGGAGTGTAAACTTAGGGGAGTGCTCAATCAGTGGAGTGCACACTCTGGGGAGTCCAAACTCAGGCGAGTTCACAATCAGGGGAGTGCACACTCAGGGGAGTCCTCACTCAGGCGAGTGCACACTCAGGGGAGTTCGCACTCAGGGAAGCGCTCTCTCAGGGCAGCGAACACACTGGGGAGAGCACACACAGGGGAGCGCACACTCATGGGAGTGCACACACAGGGGAGTGCTCACTCAGGAGAGTGCACACTCAGCGGAGTGCACGTTCAGGTGAGCATACACCCAGGGGAGTGCACACTCAGGGGAGTCCTCACTCAGGAGAGTGCGAGCTCAGAGGAGTGCACACTCAAGGGAGTGCTCATTCAGGGGAGTACACACTCAGGGGAGTGCTCACTCAGACGAGTGCACACTCAGGGGAGTGCCCACTCAGGGAGACGCTCACAAAGCAGAGTGCCCACTCAGGTGAGCGCTCACTCAGAGGAGTGCACACTCAGGGGATCAAAACTGACCAGACCGGCTCAAACCGGTTTTGACCGGCTCAAACCAGAACAGACCGGCCCAACCAGTTCAAACCGGACCAGACCGGCTCACACCGGCACACACCGGACCAGACCGGCTAAAACAGGGTTTGACTGGCTCTAACCGAAGCGGAGCGGCTCAAACAGGATCAAAACGGACCAGACCGGCTGTTAGACCAGCTCAAACATGTTTTGACCGGTTCAAACCAGACTCTAACCGGACCAGAACGGATCAAACCGGTGTTGACCGGCTCAAACCTGACTCAAACTGGGCCAGACCAGCTCAAAGCGGTGTGGACTGGCACAAACCAGACTCAATCCGGACCAGACCATCTCATACCGGTTTTGAACGGCTCAAAGCAGACCATTCCATCTCAACCGAATCAAACTGGACCAGACCGGGTTAAACCGGATCAAACCGGACCAGACCAGCTCAAACCGGTTTTGACCAGCTCAAATCAGACGAGAGCAACACAAACCGAATTTGACCAGCTCAAACGAGACTCAAACAGGACCACAGCGGCTCAAACCGGTTTTGACCGGCTCAAACCCGAACAGACCGGCTCAAACTGGACGAGACTGCCTCAAAGCGGTTTTGACCAACTCAAACCCGTCCAGACCGGCTAAAACCGAACCAGACCGGCTCAAACCAGTTTTGACTGGCTCAAAGCGAACTAGACCGGCTCTAACTGGTTGTGACCGGTTCAAACCGCACTTAAACCAGACCAGACCCTCTCAAACAGTTTTTGTCCGGCTCAAACCAGACTCATACAGGACCAGACAGTCTCATACCCGTTTTGACTGGCTCAAACCCGACCAGACCACCTCAAACCGGCTTTGACCGGATGAGACAGGATAAAACCGGACCAGACCGGCTCAAACCATTTTTCACGGTCTCAAACCAGACCAGACCGGCTTATACCGGATCAAACCGGTTTTCACCGGCTCAAACCAGACTCAAACTGGACCAGGAAAGCTAAAACCGGCTAAAACTGGACCAGACCAGCTCAAACCGGAATCAAACCAGACCAGACCGGCTCAAACTGGTGTTGACCGGCTCCAACCGGACAGAAACCACCAGACCGGATCAAACCGGTTTTGACCGGCTCAAACCGGAGCAGACCGACTCAAACCGGATCAAACCGTATCAGAGTGGCTCAAACCGGTTTTGACCGGTTCAAGCTGGACTCAAACCGGACCAGACTATCTGAAACCGGTTTTGACCAACTCAAACCGGACCAGACCGGCCCAAACTGGTTTTGACAGGCTCAAATCGGACTCAAACTGGACCAGACTGGCTAAAACCGGCTCAAACTGGACCACACGGACTAAAATCGGATCAAACCAGTCGAGACTGGCTCAAAACGGATCAATCCGGGCCGGACCGGCTAGACCCGTTAAATCCGGTTTTGTCCGGCTCAAACCAGAATCAAACTGTTATTGACCGGCTCAAACCAGATCAAACCAGAGCAGACCGGCTCAAACCGGACCAGATAGGCTCAAACCGGTTTTGACCGGCTCAAACCGGACCAGACCGGCTCAACCGGACCACACCGGACAATACCCGCTTAAACCGGATCAAACTGGAACAGACCGCCTCAAACCGGCGTTGACCAGCTCAGACCCAACCAGTCCGGCTTAAACCGGACCAGACTGGCTCAAAACGGGTTTCACTGGCTTACTCAGGGGAGTGTACACGAAGGGGAGTGCTCATTTAGGGGAGTGCACACTCAGGGGAGTCCTCACTAAGGCGAGTGCACTCTCAGGTGAGAGCACACTCAGGGGAGCGCTCACTCAGGGGAGTGCACACTCAAAGGAGCGCACACTCAGGGGAGTGCACACTCAGTGGAGTCCTCACTCAGGAGAGTGCGAACTAAGAGGAGTGCACACTCAGGGGAGTGCTCACTCAGGGGAGTGTACAATTAGGGGAGTCCTCCCTCATTAGAGTGCACAATCAGGGGAGTGCACACTCATGGAAGTGCTCACTCAGGGGAGTGCACACACTGGGGAGCACACACTCAGGTGAGCGCACAAACAGGGGAATGTTCATTCAGGGGAGTGCACACTCAGGGGAGTCCTCACTCAGGCGAGCGCACATTCAGGGGAGTGCCGACTCAGAGTAGTCCTTACCCAGGTGAGCGCACACTCAAGGGAGCGCTCACTCAGGGGAGTGCTCATTCATGGGAGTGCACACTAAGGGGAGTCATCACTCAGACGTGTACCCCCTCAGGAGAGCGCTCACTCTGGTGAGTCCTCACTCAGGCGAGTTCACACTCAGGGGAGTGCCCACATAGAGTAGTCCTTACTCAGGTGACCGCACACTCAGTGGAGTTCACCCTCAGCGGAGCGTTCACTCAGGGGAGCGCACACTCAGGGGAGTGCACACACTGGTGGGTGCACACTCAGGGGAGTCCTCACTCAGAGGAGTGCGAACTAAGAGGAGTGCACACTCAGGGGAGTGCACACACGGGGGTGTCCTCACCGAGGGGAGCGCTCACTCAGGGGAGTGCACAATCAGGTGAGCCCACACTCAGGGGAGTGCACACTCAGGGGAGTCCAAACTCAGGCGAGTTCACAATCAGGGGAGTGCACACTCAGGGGAGTCCTTACTCAGGCGAGTGCACACTCAGGGGAGTTCGCACTCAGGGAAGCGCTCACTCAGGGCAGCGAACACACTGGGGAGAGTACACACAGGGGAGCGCACACTCATGGGAGTGCACACACAAGGGACTGCTCACTCAGGAGAGCGCACACTCAGTGGAGTGCACGCACAGGTGAGCATACACTCAGGGGAGTGCACACTCAGGGGAGTCCTCACTCAGGAGAATGCGAGCTCAGAGGAGTGCACACTCAGGGGAGTGCTCATTCAAAGGAGTACACACTCAGGGGAGTGCTCACTCAGACGAGTGCACACTCAGGGAGACGCTCACAAAGAAGAGTGCCCACTCAGGTGAGCGTTCACTCAGGGGAGTGCACACTCAGAGGATCAAAACTGACCAGACCGGCTCAAACCGGTTTTGACCGGCTCAAACCAGAACACACCGGCCCAACCGGTTCAAACCGGACCAGACCGGCTCACACCGGCACACACCGGACCAGACCGGCTAAAACAGGGTTTGACTGGCTCAAACCGAAGCGGAGAGGCTCAAACAGGATCAAAACGGACCAGACCGGCTGTTAGACCAGCTCAAACATGCTTTGACCGGCTCAAACCAGACTCTAACCGGACCAGACCGGATCAAACCGCTGTTGACCGGCTCAAACCTGACTCAAACTGGACCAGACCGGCTCAAAGCGGTGTTGACTGGCTCAAACCGGACTCAATCCGGACCAGACCAGCTCATACCGGTTTTGAACGGCTCAAACCATACCATACCAGCTCAAACGAATCAAACTGGACCAGACCGGGTTAAACCGGATCAAACCGGACCAGACCAGCTCAAACCGGTTTTGACCAGCTCAAATCAGACGGCAGCAACACAAACCGAATTTGACCAGCTCAAACGAGACTCAAACAGGACCACACCAGCTCAAACCGGTTTTGACCGGCTCAAACCCGACCAGACCGGCTGAAACTGGACGAGACCTCCTCAAACCGGATTTGACCGACTCAAACCCGTCCAGACCGGCTAAAACCGGACCAGACCGGCTCAAACCGGGTTTGACCGGCTCAAAGCGGACTAAACTGTCTCTCACCGGTTTTCACCGGCTCATACTGCACTCAAACCGGACCAGACCCTCTCAAACTGGTGTTGTCCGGCTCAAACCGGACTCAAACCAGACCAGACAGGCTCAAACCGGTTTTGACTGGCTCAAACCGGACTCAAACCAGACCAGACAGTCTCAAACCCGTTTTGACTGGCTCAAACCCGACCAGACCGGCTCAAACCGGCTTTGACCGGATGAGACAGGATAAAACCGGACCGGACCGGCTCAAACCGTTTTTCACCATCTCAAACCAGACCAGACCGGCTTATACCGGATCAAACCGGTTTTCACCGGCTCAAACCAGACTCAAACCGGACCAGGAAAGCTAAAGCGGGCTCAAACTGGACCAGACCAGCTCAAACCGGATTCAAACCAGACCAGACCGGCTCAAACTGGTGTTGACCGGCTCCAACCGGACAGAAACCACCAGACCAGATCAAACCGGTTTTGACCGTCTCAAACCGGACCAGACCGACTCAAACCGGATCAAACCGTATCAGAGCGGCTCAAACCGGTTTTGACCGGATCAAGCTGGACTCAAACCGGACCAGACCATCTGAAACCGGTTTTGACCAACTCAAACCGGAGCAGACCGGCTCAAACCGGTTTTGACAGGCTCAAATCGGACTCAAACTGGACCAGACCGGCTAAAACCGGCTCAAACTGGACCACATGGAGTAAAATCGGATCAATCCGGACGAGACTGGCTCAAAACGGATCAATCCGGGCCAGACCGGCTAGACCCGCTAAATCCGGTTTTGTCCGGCTCAAACCGGACTCAAACTGATATTGACTGGCTCAAACCAGATCAAACCGGAGCAGACCGGCTCAAACCGGTCCAGACCAGCTCAAACCAGTTTTGACCGGCTCAAACCGCACTCAAACCGGACCAGACCATCCCAGACCGCCTAAAACTGGGCCACAAACCGGTTTTGATCGTTTCAAACCAGACCAGACCGGCTGAAACTGGTTTTTACCAACTGAGCCGGTTTTGACCGCCTCAAACCAGACCAGACCAGCTCAAACCAGACCAGACTGGCTCAAACCAGACCAGTCTGGCTCAAACCTGTTTTAACCGGCTCAAAATAGACCAGACCGTTTCAATACCGTTTTGAGCGGATCAAACTGGTTTTGAAAGGCTCGAACCAGTTTTGACCAGCTCAAACAGGTTTGACCTTATTATACTGGATCACACCAGACCAGACCGGCTCAGACAGGCTCGAACCGGTTTTGACTGGCTTCAACCAAACCAAACCGGCTCAAACCGGTTTTGACAGGCTCGAACCGGTTTTGACCGGCTCAAACCAGACAAGACCGGCTCAAACCAGACCAGACCGGCTCAAACCGGTTTTGACCTGCTCTAACCACACCAAACCGGCTGAAACCGGTTTTGACCAGCTAAAACCGGTTTTGACTGGATGAGACCGGATCAAACCGAATCAGATGGGCCCAGACCGTCTAAAATCGGAACAAAGCGGACCAGACCGGCCCAGACGGCCTAACACTGGGCCACAAACCGGTTTTGAACGGTTCAAATCAGACCAGACTGGATCAAACCAGTTTTGACCAACCTGAGCCGGTTATGACTGGCTCAAACCAGACCAGACCGGCTCAAACCAGACCAGACCGGCTCAAACCGGTTTTGACAGGCTGAAAGCGGTTTTGATCGCATCAAACCGGACCAGACCGGCCCAGACCGGCTAAAACCAGGCCACCAACCGGTTTTGACCGTCTCAAACCAGACCAGACCGGCTGAAACCGGTTGTGACCTGCCTGAGCCGGTTTTGACCGGCTCAAACCAGACCAGACCGACTCAAACTGGACCAGACCGGCTCAAACCGGTTTTGACCTGCTCAAAACACACCAGACCGGCTGAAACCGGTTTTGACCGGATGAGACCGTATCAAACCGAACCGGAGCAGCCCAGACCTTCTAAACTCGGATCAAACTGGACCAGACCGGCTCAGACAGGCTCGAATCGGTTTTGACTGGCTTCAACCAAACCAAACCGGCTCAAACTGGTTTTGACAGGCTCGAACCGGTTTTGACAGGCTCAAACCAGACAAGACCGGATCAAACCAGACCAAACCGGCTGAAACCGGTTTGACCGGCTCAAACTGGATTTCACCTGCTCAAACCTCACCAGACCGGCTGAAACCGGTTTTGACTGGCTAAAACCGGTTTTCACCGGATGAAACCGGATCAAACCAAATTAGATCAGCCCAGACCGGCTAAAATCGGAAGAAACCAGACCAGACCAGCCCAGACTGCCTAACACTGGGCCACAAACCGGTTTTGACCGGTTCAAACCTGACCAGAACAGCTCAAACCAGCTTTGACCGAACTGAGCCGGTTGTGACCGGCTCAAACCAGACCAGAACAGCTCAAACCAGACCAGACCGGCTCAAACCGGTTTTGACAGGCTGAAAGAGGTTTTGACCGCATCAAACCAGACTCGACCGGCCCAGACCAGCTGAAACCGGTCAAACCGGACCAGACCGGCCCAGACCGGCTAAAACTGGGCCACCAACCGGTTTTGAACGGCTCAAACCAGACCAGACCGGCTCAAACCGGTTTTGACAGGCTGAAAGCGGTTGTGACCGCATCAAACTGGACTCGACCGGCCCAGAACAGTTGAAACTGGTCAAAACAGACCAGACCGGCCCAGACCAGCTAAAACCGGGCCACCAACCGGTTTTGACCAGCTCAAACCAGACCACACCGGCTGAAACCGGTCTTGACACGCCAGAGCCGGTTTTGATGGGCTTAAACCAGACCAGACCGACTCAAACCGGTCCAGACCGGCTCAAACCGGTTTTGACCTGCTCAAACCATACCAGACCGGCTGAAAGCAGTTTTGACCGGATGAGACCGTATCAAACCGAACCAGAGCGGCCCAGACCGGCTAAAATCGGATCAAAATGGAGCAGATCGGCCCAGACCGCCTAAAACTGGGCCAGAAACCGGTTTTGACCGGTTCAAACCTGATGAGACCAGCTCAAACCGGTTTTAACCGACCTGAGCCGGTTTTGACCGGCTCAAACCAGACCAAACCGGCTAAAATCAGACCAGACCAGCTCAAACCGGTTTTGACCAGCTCAAAGCGGTTTTGACCGTCTCAAACCAGACCAGACCGGTTCAATCCGGTTTTGACAGGCTGAAACCAGTTTTGAACGGCTCGAACCAGTTTTGACCGGCTCAAAACTGTTTTGACGGGCTCAAACCACACCAGTCCGGCTCAAACCGGATTAGACCGGCTGAAACCGATTTTGACCCTATGAGACAAATCAAATTGGACCAGACGGGCCCAGACCAGCTAAAACCGGATCAAACCGGATCAGAACGGCCTAGACCACCTAAAACCAGGCCAAACCGGCTCCAACCTATTTTGACCGGCTCAAACCAGACCAGACCGGCTCAAACTGGTTTTGACCAGCTCAAACCAGACCAGACCGGCTCAAACCGGATCAAACCGGACCAGACCGGCCCAGACCAACTAAAACGGGGCCAAATCATATCAAACCTATTTTGATCGGCTCAAACCAGACCAGACCGGCTCGAACCAGTTTTCACCAGCTCAAACCAGGTGTGACCGTCTCAAACCGGTATTGATCGGATTAGACCGGATCAAACCAGACCAGACCTTCTCAAACCAGATCATACCGGACCAGAACGGCACACACCGGTTCAAACCGGCTCAAACCGAACCAGACCGGCCCAGACAGTCTAAAACCGGGCTAAACTGGCTCAATCAGGTTTTGACTGGCTCAAACCAGACCAGACCGGCTCAAACCGGTTTTGACCAGCTCAAACCACTCCAGACCGCCTAAAACCTGTTTTCACCGGCTCAAACCGCTTTTGAACTGATTAGACCGGATCAAACCGGACCAGATGGGCTCAGACAGGCTCGAATCGGTTTTGAATGGCTTCAACCAGAACAAACTGGCTCAATCCAGTTTTGACCGGCTCGAACCTGCTTTTACCGACTCAAATGACTACAGACCAGCTAAAATCGGTTTTGACCAGCTAAAACCGGTTTTGACTGGATGAGACCGGATCAAACCGAATCAGACGGGCCCAAACCGGTTAAAATCGGAACAAACCGGACCAGACCGGCCCAGACCGCCTAACACTGGGCCACAAACCGGGTTTGAATGGTACAAACCAGACCAGACCTGCTCAAACCAGTTTTGACCGACCTGAGCCGGTTATGACCGGCTCAAACCAGACCAGACCAGCTCAAACCAGAGCAGACCGGCTCAAACCGGTTTTGACAGGCTGAAAGCGGTTTTGACCGTGTCAAACCGGATTCGACCGGCCCAGACCAGCTAAACCGGTCAAACCAGACCAGACCGGCCCAGACAGGCTAAAACTGGGCCAGCAACCGGTTTTGACCGGCTCAAACCAGACCAGACCGGCTCAAACCGGTTGAGACCCGCCTGAGCCGCTTTTGACTGGCTCAAACCGGACCACACCAACTCAAAGCGGACCAGACCGGCTCAAACCGGTTTTGATCTGCTCAAACCACAACAGACCGGCTGAAACTGGTTTTGACCGGATGAGACCGTATCAAACCGAACCAGAGCGGCCCAGAATGGCTATACTCGGATCAATCTGGACCAGACCAGCTCAGACAGGCTCGAATCGGTTTTGACTGGCTTCCACCAAACCAAACAGGCTCAAACCAATTTTGACAGGCTCGAACCGGTTTTGACTGGCTCAAACCAGACAAGACCGGCTCAAAGCAGACTAGACCGGCTCAAACCGGAGAAAACCAGAACAGACAGGCCCGAACCGCCTAAAACTGGGCCAAACCGGCTGAAAACTATTTTGACCGGCTCAAAGCAGACCAGACCGGCTCGAACCTGTTTTCAACGGCTCAAACCCGTACTGACCGGCTCAAACCGGGTTTGACCGGATTAGAACAGATCAAACCGGACCAGACCTTCTCAAACCGGATCATACCGGAACAGACCGGCTCAAACCGGTTTTGACCTGCTCAAACCACACCAGACCGGCTGAAACCGGTTTTGACCGGCTCAAACGGCTTTTGACCTGCTCAAACCACACCAGACCGGCTGAAACCGGTTTTGACCGGCTAAAAGCGGTTTTGTCTGGATGAAACCAGATCAAACGGAATTAGATCAACCTAGGCCAGCTAAAATCAGAACAAACCGGACCAGACCCACCAAGACCGCCTAAAACTGGGCCACAAACCGGTTTTAACCGGTTCAAACCAGGCCAGACCGGCTCAAACCGGTTTTGACCAACCTGAGCGGGTTTTGACCGGCTCAAACCAGACGAGTCTGGCTGAAAAAAGACCAGAGCGGCTCAAACCGGTTTTGACCTGCTCAAACCACACCAGACCGGCTGAAACCGCTTTTGACCGGTTGAGACCGTATCAAACCCAACCAGAGTGGCCCAGACCGGCTAAAATCGGATCAAACCAGACCAGATCGGCCCAGACCGCCTAAAACTGGGCCTCAAACGGGTTTTGACCCGTTCAAAACTGATGAGACCGGCTCAAACCGGTTTTGACCGACCTGAGCCGGTTTTCACCGGCTTAAACCAGACCAGATCAGCTAAAACCACACCACACCAGCTCAAACCGGTTTTGACCGGCTCAAAGCGGTTTTGACCGGCTCAAACCAGACCAGACCTGTTCAATCTGGTTTTGACAGGCTCAAACCGGTTTTGACTGGCTCAAACCACACCAGACTGGCTCAAACTGGTTTAGACCGGCTGAAACCGATTTTGACCCTATGAGACAAGATCAAATCGGACCAGACGGGCCCAGACCGACTAAAACCTGATCAAACCGGACCAGTACAGCCCAGACCACCTAAAACCGGGCCAAACCGGCTCTAACCTATTTTGACCGGCTCAAACCAGACCAGACCGTCTCAAACAGGTTTTGACCGGCTCAAACCAGACCAGACCGGTTCAAACTGGACCAGACCGGCTCAAACCGATTTTGAACGGAAGCAAACGGATCAAACCGGGCCAGACAGGCTAACACCGAATCAAACTGGACCAGACTGGCTCAGACAGGCTCGAATCGGTTTTGACTGGTTTCAACCAGACCAAACCGGCTCAAACCGGTTTTGAGTGGCTCGAACCAGTTTTCACCGACTCAAACCAGACCAGACCAGCTCAAACCAGAACAAACTGGCTTAAACCGGTTTTGACCGGCTCAAACCGGTTTTCACCTGCTCAAACCACACAAGTCCGGATGAAACCGGTTTTGACCGGCTAAAACCGGTTTTGACCGTATGAGACCAGATCAAACCGAATCAGAACGGCCCAGACCGGCTAAAATCGGATCAAACAGGACCAGACCGGCCCAGACCGCCTAAAACTGGGCCACAAACCGGTTTTGACCGGTTCAAACCAGACCAGACCGGCTGCAACCGGTTTTGACCGGCTCAAACCGCTTTTGAGCTGCTCAAACCACACTAGACCGGCTGAAACCGGTTTTGACCGGCCAAAACCGGTTTTTTCCGGATGAAACCAGATCAAACGGAATTAGATCGGCCCAGACCGGCTAAAATCAGAACAACCCGGACCAGAACCGCCCAGACCGCCTAAAACTGGGCCACAAACCGGTTTTCACCGGTTCAAACCAGGCCAGACCGGCTCAAAACGGTTTTGACCGACCTGAGCGGGTTTTGACCGGCTCAAAGCAGACGAGTCCGGCTGAAACCAGACCAGACCAGGTCAAACCGGTTTTGACCTGCTCAAACCACACCAGACCGGCTGAAACCGCTTTTGACAGGACGAGACCGTATCAAACCGAACCAGAGCAGCCCAGACCGGCTAAAATCGGATTGAACCAGACCAGATCGGCCGAGACCGCCTAAAACTGGGCCACAAACTGGTTTTGACCCGTTCAAAACTGATGAGACCGGCTCAAACCGGTTTTCACCGACCTGTGCCGGTTTTGACCGGCTTAAACCAGACCAGATCGGCTAAAACCACACCACACCAGCTCAAACCGGTTTTGACTGGCTCAAAGCGGTTTTGACCAGCTCAAACCAGAACAAACCGGTTCAATCCTGTTTTGACAGGCTCAAACCGGTTTTGAATGGCTCGAACCGGTTTTGACCAGCTCAAAATGGTTTTGACAGGCTCAAACCACACCAGACCGGCTGAAACTGGTTTAGACCGGCTGAAACCGATTTTGACCGTGTGAGACAAGATCAAATCGGACCAGACGGGCCCAGACCGGCTAAAACCTGATCAAACCGGACCGGAACAGTCCAGACCACCTAAAACCAGGCCAAACCGGCTCTAACCTATTTTGACCGGCTCAAACGAGACCAGACCGGCTCAAACAGGTTTTGACCGGCTCAAACCAGACCAGACCGGTTCAAACTGGACCAGACCGGCTCCAACCGGTTTTGACCGGCTCAAACCACTTTTGAGCTGCTCAAACCAGACCAGACCAGCTCAAACCAGACCAGACCGGCTCAAACCGGTTTTGACCGGCTCAAACCAGACCAGACTAGCTCAAACCGGTTTTGACCAGAGGAGACAGGATAAAACCGGATCAGACCGGCCCACACCGGATGAAACCGCACCAGACCAGCCCAGAAAAGCTGAAACCACAGCAAACTGGACCAGACCAGGCCAGACCGGCTAAAACCGGGCCACAAACCGGTTTTGATCAGCTCGAACCAGACCAGAGCAGCTCAAACCGATTTTGACCAGCTCAAACCACACCTGACCGGCTCAAACCGGTTTTTACCGGATGAAACCGATTTTGACTGGATGAGATAGGATCAAACCGGACCAGACCGTTCCAGACCTGCAAAAACCGGATTAAACCAGACCAGACCGGCCCAGACCGACTAAAACCAGGCCAAACTGGCTCAGACCTATTTTGACTGGCTCAAACCAGACCAGACCGGCTCAAACCGGAGAAAACCGGACCAGACAGGCCCAGACAGTCTAAGACCGTGCCAAACAGGCTCAATCAGATTTTGACTGGCTCAAACCAGACACAACCTGCTCAAACCAGAAGAGACTGTCTCAAACTGGTTTTGACCGGTTAAACCAGAAGAGACTGGCTCAAACCGGTTTTGACCGGATGAGACAGGATAAAACCGGACCAGACTGGCTCAAACCGGATGAAATTGCACCAGACCATCCCAGAACAGCTGAAATCGGAGCAAATCCGACCACACTGGGTCAGACTGGCTAAAACCGGGCCACAAACCGGTTTTGACCAGCTCAAACAAGACCAGAACGGCTCAAACCGGTTTGGCCGGCCTGAGACGGCTTTGACCGGCTCAAACCAGACCAGACCGGCTCAAACCAGACCACACCTACTCAAATCGGTTTTGACCGGCTCAAACCAGACCAGACAGGTTCAATCCGGTTTTGACCGGCTTAAACCGGTTTTGAACGGCTCGAACCGGTTTTGACCAGCTCAAACCACACCAGACCAGCTCAAAAGGGTTTTGACCGGTTGAAAACGATATTGACCAGATGAGACCGGATCAAACCGGACCAGACGAGCCCAGACCGGCTAAAACCGGATCAAACCGGACCAGACCATCCCAGACCGCCTAAAACCAGGCCAAACTGGCTCAAACCTATTTTGATCGGCTTAAACCAGACCAGAACGCCTCAAACCAGTTTTGAACGTCTCAAACCAGACCAGACCGGCTCAAACCGGATCAAACCGGACCAGACCGGCCCAGACCGCCTAAAATCGTGCCAAACTGGCTCAAACTTATTTTGACCGGCTCAAACCAGTCCAGACCGTGTCAAACCCGTTTTGACCGGCTCAAACCAGACCTGACAGGCTCAAACCGATTTTGGCCACATTAGACCGGATCAAACCGGACCAGACCTTATCAAACTGGATCATACCGGACCAGACCAGCACAAACCGGCTCTAACTGGCTCAAACCGAACCAGACTGTTCCAGACAGGCTAAAACCGGGCCAAACCAGCTCAATAAGTTTTTGACCGGCTGAAGCAGAACAGAACGGCTCAAACCAGAGCAGACGGGCTCAAACCGGTTTTGACCAGCTCACACCAGAAGAGACCGGCTCAAACCAGACCAGACCGGCTCCAACCGGTTTTGACCGGCTCAAACCGCTTTTGACCTGCTCAAACCACACCAGACCGGCTGAAACCGGTTTTGACCGGCTAAAACCGGTTTTGTCCGGATGAAACCAGATCAAACGGAATTAGATCGGCGCAGACCAGCAAAAATCAGAACAAACCGGACCAGACTCGCCCAGACCGCCTAAAACTGGGCCACAAACCGGTTTTAACCGGTTCAAACCAGGCCAGAGCGGCTCAAACCGGTTTTGACCGACCTGAGCGAGTTTTGACCGGCTCAAACCAGACGAGTCCGGCTGAAACCAGACCAGACCGGCTCAAACCGGTTTTGATCTGCTCAAACCACACAAGACCGGCTGAAACCGCTTTTGACCGGATGAAACCGTATCAAACCGAACCAGAGCGGCCCAGACCGGCTAAAATCGGATCAAACCACACCAGATCGGCCCAGACCACCTAAAACTGGGCCACAAATGGGTTTTGACCGGTTCAAAACTGATGAAACCGGCTCAAATCGGTTTTGACCGACCTGAGCTGGTTTTGACCGGCTTAAACCAGACCAGATCGGTTAAAACAACACCACACCAGCTCAAACCGGTTTTGACCGGCTCAAAGCGGTTTTGACGGGCTCAAACCAGACCAGACCTGTTCAATCTGGTTTTGACAGGCTCAAACCGGTTTTGACCGGCTCAAACCACACCAGACCGGCTCAAACTGGTTTAGACCGGCTGAAACCGATTTTGACCCTATGAGACAAGATCAAATCGGACCAGACGGGCCCAGACCGACTAAAACCTGATCAAACCGGACCAGAACAGCCCAGACCACCTACAACTGGGCCAAACCGGCTCTAACCTATTTTGACTGGTTCAAACCAGACCAGACCGTCTCAAACAGATTTTGACCGGCTCAAACCAGACCAGACTGGTTCAAACCAGACCAGACCAGCTCAAACCGATTTTGAACGGAAGACAACGGATCAAACCGGGCCACACAGGCTAACACCGGATCAAACCAGACCAGACTGGCTCAGACAGGCACGAATCAGTTTTGACTGGTTTCAACCAGACCAAACCGGCTCAAACTGGTTTTCACAGGCTCGAACCGGTTTTCACCGGCTCAAACCAGACCAGACCAGCTCAAACCAGAGCAAACCGGATTAAACCGGTTTTGACCGGCTCAAACCGGTTTTCACCTGCTCAAACCACACAAGACTGGCTTAAACCGGTTTTGACCAGCTAAAACCGGTTTTGACCAGATGAGACCGGATCAAACCGAATCAGAACGGCCCAGACCGGCTAAAATCGGATCAAACAGGACCAGACTGGCCCAGACCGCCTAAAACTGGGCCATAAAACGGTTTTGACCTGCTCAAACCACACCAGACCGGCTGAAACCACTTTTGACCAGATGAGACCGTATCAAACCGAACCAGAGCGGCCCAGACCAGCTAAAATCGGATCAAACCAGACCAGATCGGCCCTGAACGCCTAAAACTGCGCCACAAACCGGTTTTCACCGGTTCAAAACTGTTGAGACTGGCTCAAACTGGTTTTGACCGACCTGAGCCGGTTTTGACCGGCTTAAACCAGACCAGATCGGCTAAAACCACACCGCAACAGCTCAAACAGTTTTGACCCGCTCAAAGCGGTTTTGACCAGCTCAAACCAGACCAGACCGGTTCAATCCGGTTTTGACAGGCTCAAACCGGTTTTGAATGGCTCGAACCGGTTTTGACCAGCTCAAAACGGTTTTGACCGGCTCAAACCACACCAGACTGGCTCAAACTGGTTTAGACCGGCTGAAACCGATTTTGACCCTATGAGACAAGATCAAATCGGACCAGATGGGCCCAGACCGGCTAAAACCTGATCATACCGGACCAGAACATCCCAGACCACCTAAAATCGGGCCAAACCGGCTCTAACGTATTTTGACCGGCTCAAATGTGACCACACCGGCTCAAACAGGTTTTGACCGGCTCAAACCAGACCAGACCGGTTCCAACCGGAACAGACCGGCTCAAACCGATTTTGACCGGAAGACACCGGATCAAACCGGACCAGACCGGCTCACACCGGATCAAACCGGACCAGACTGGCTCAGACAGGCTCGAATCGGTTTTGACTGGCTTCAAACACACCAAACCGGCTCAAACCGGTTTTGACTGGCTCGAACCGGTTTTGACCGTTTCAAACCAGACCAGACCGGCTGAAACAGGTTTTCACCGGATGAGACTGTATCAAACCGAATCAGACAGGCCCAGACCGGCTAAAATCGGATCAAACCGGACCAGACCGGCCCAGGCCACCTAAAACTGGGCCACAAAACGGTTTTGATGGGTTCAAACCAGATCAGCTCAAAACGGTTTTGACAGACCTGAGCCAGTTTTGACCAGCTCAAACCAGACCAGACTGGCTCAAACCAGACCAGACCGGCTCAAAATGCTTTTGACCGGTTCAAACCGGTTTTGACCAGCTCAAACCAGACCAGACCGGTTCAAACAGGTTTTGACTGGCTCAATCCAGTTTTCACCAGCTCAAACCGGTTTGACCTGATTAGACAGACTCAAACCAGACCAGACCAGCTCAAACTAGACCAGACTGACTCAAACCAGAGCAGACCATCTCAAACTGGTTTTGACCGGCTCAAACCAGACCAGATTGGCTCAAATCGGTTTTGACCAGATGATACAGTATAAAACCAGAGCAGACCGGATCAAACTGGTTTTTACCAGCTCAAACCAGACCAGACCGGTTCAATCCAGTTTTGACTGGATCAAACCGGTTTTGAAGGTCTCTAACCGGTTTTGACCGGCTCAAACCAGTTTTGACCTGCTCAAACCACGGCAGACCGGCTGAAACCGGTTTTGACCGGCTAAAAGCGGTTTTGATCGGATGAGACCGGATCAAACCGAAACAGACAGGCCCAGACCGGCTAAATTCGGATCAAACCAGACCAGACCGGCCCAGACCGCCTAAAACTGGGCCACAAACCGGTTGTGACCAGTTCAAAACAGACCAGACCGGATCAAACCGGTTTCGACCGACCTGAGCCGCTTTTGACCGGCTCAAACCAGACCAGACCGGCTCAAACCAGACCAGACCAGCTCAAACCGGTTTTGACCGGCTCAAACCGGTTTTGACCAGCTCAAACCAGACCAGACCGGTTCAGTACGGTTTTCACCGGCTCAAAGAGGTTTTGAACGGCTTGAAGCAGTTTTGACCGGCTCAAACCGATTTTGACTGGCTCCAACCACACCTGACCAGCTCACACCGGTTTTGACCGGCTGAAACCGATTTTGACCAGATGAGACCGTATCAAACCGGACCAGACAGGTTCAGACCACCTAAAACCATGTCAAACCGGACCAGATCGTTCCCGAATTCCTAAAGCGGGCAAAACCAGCTCAAACCTATTTTGACCAGCTCAAACCAGACCAATCAGGCTCAAACCGCTTTTGACCAGCCTGAGCCGTTTTTGATCGGCTCAAACCAGACCAGACCAGCTCCCACTGGAGGAGACCGGCTCAAAGCGGTTTAGACCGGACGACACAGGATCAAACCAGACCAGACTGGCTCACACGGGATCAAACCGGACCAGACAGGCGCAGAAAGGCTAAAACGGGGCCAGACCGGCTCAAACCGGTTTTGACAGGCTCAAACCAGACCAGACCGGTTCAAACCGGTTTTGACTGGCTCAATCCGATTTTGACCGGCTGACACCGGTTTTGACTGGCTCAAACCACTCCAGACCAGTTAAAAACGGTTTTCACTGGCTCAAACCACCTTTGACCTGATTAGACCAGATCAAACCAGACCAGACCGGCTCAGACAGGCTCAAATTCGTTTTCACTGGCTTCAACCAGATCAAACCGGCTCAAACCGGTTTTGACCAACTTGAAACAGTTTTGACCGGCTCAAATCAAACCAGACCGGCTCAAACCAGACCAGAACGGTTCAAACCGGTTTTGACCTGCTCAAACCACACCAGACCGGCTGAAACCGGTTTTGACCGGCTAAAACCAGTTTTGACCGGATGAGACCGGATCAAACCGAATGAGATCCACCAAGACCGGCTAAAATCGGATCAAACAGGAACAGAACCGCCCAGACTGCGTAAAACTGGGCCACGAACCGGTTTTGACCGGTTCTAACCAGACCAGACCGGCACAAACTGGTTTTGACCGGCCTGAGCTGGTTTAGACCGGCTCAAACCAGACCAGACCGGCTCAAACCAGTTTTGACCAGCTCAAAGCGGTTTTGTCCGGTTCAAACCGGACTCGACCGGCCCAGAACAGCTGAAACCAGATCAAACCGTAGCAGACCGGCCTACACCGGCTGAAACCGGGCCACACACCGGTATTGACCGGCTGAAACCAGACCGGACTGGCTCAAACCGGTTTTGACTGGCCTGAGCTGGTTTAGACCGGCTCAAACCAGACCAGACCGGCTCAAACCGGACCAGACCAGCTCAAACCGGTTTTGACCGGATGACAACGGATCAAACCGGACCAGATCGGCTTAAACCGGATCAACCCGGACTAGACTGGCTCAAACCGGTTTTGACTGGCTCAAACTGGACTCAAATCAGACCAGACCGGCTCAAACCAGACCATACCGGCTCAACCGGATGAAACCGGGCCAGACCAGATTAAACCAGATCAAACCGGACCAGACCTACTCAAACCAGTTTTGACCGGCTCAAACGAGACCACACCGGCTCAACCGGATGAAACCGGACCAGACCGGATTAATCCGGAACAAATCGGACCAGACTGGCTCAAACCGGTTTCGACCAGCTCAAATCGGCGAGCTCGCATCAAACCGAACGAGGGCACACTCAGGGGAGCCTCACTCAGGCGAGTTCACACTCAGGGGAGTGCACACTCAGGGATGTCTTCACCCAGGCGAGTTCACACTCAGGGGAGTGCGCACTCAGGGGAGCACTCCCTCAGGGGAGTGCACACTCAGGGGAGTGTACACTCAGGGAAGTGCTCATTCAGTGGAGTGCACATGCAGGGGAGTCCTCACTCAGGTGAGCTCACACTCAGGGGAGTGCACACTAAGGGGTGTCCTCACCCAGGGGAGTGCACACTCAGGGCAGTTCACACTCAGTGAAGTGCTCACTCAGGGTAGCGCACACTCAAGGGAGTGCAATCTCAGGGGAGCGCACACTCAGGAGAGGGCACACTCAGGGTAGTCCTGACTCAGGAGAGTGCGAACTCAGAGGAGTGCACACACAGGGCAGACCTCAGTCAGGATAGTGCAAACTCAGGGGAGTTCAGACTCAGGGGAGTGCTCACTCAGGGGAGTGCACACTCAGGGGACACCTCACTCAGGCGAGTGCACATTCAGGAGAGTCCTCACTCAGGGGAGCGATCACTCAGGGTAGTGCTCACTCAGGGGAGCACACACTCAAGGGGATGAGACACGATAAAACCAGACCAGACCGGCTCAAACCGGAGGAATCTGCACCACACCGGACCAGAACAGGTGAAGCCAGAGCAAACCGGACCAGACCAAACCAGACCGGCAAAAACCGGGCCACAAAACGGGTTTGAAAGGCTCAAACCAGATCAGACCGGCTCAAACCAGTTTTGATTGGCTCAAACCAGACCAGACGGTCTCAAACAGGACCACACCGGCTCAAACCGGGTTTGACCGGATAACACCGGATCAAACCATACCAGACCGGCTCACACCGGATCAAACCGGACCAGACAGGCCCAGACCGGCTGAAAACGGATGAAACCGGACCAGACCGGACCAAACCGGCTAAAACCGGGCCAGACCAGCTCAAACCGGTTTTGACCGGCTCAAACCAGACCAGACCGGCTCAAACCAGTTTTTACCGGCTCAAAGCGGTTTTGACCGGATCATACCGGACTCGACTGGCCCAGACCAGCTGAAACCAGATGAAACCGGAACAGACCGGCTCACACCGGCACAAACCGGACCAGACCGGCTTAGACAGGGTTTGACTGGCTCAAACTGAAGCAGAGAGTCTCAAACAGGATGAAAACGGACCAGACCGGCTGTTAGACCAGCTCAAACATGTTTTGACCTGCTCAAACTGGACAAGATCGGCTCAAACCGGACTCAAACTGGAGCAGAACGGATCAAACCGGTGTTGACAGGCACAAACCTGACTCAATCTGGACCAGATCGGCTCAAAGCGGTGTTGACCAGTTCAAACCGGACTCAATCCGGACCAGACCGACTCATACGGGCTTTGAAAGGCTCAAAGCAGACCATACCAGCTCAAACGAATCAAACTCGACCAGACCAGGTTAAACCGGATCAAACCGGACCAGACCAGCTCAAACCGGTTTTGACCGGCTGAAATCGGACGAGAGCAACACAAACC
Source organism: Chlorocebus sabaeus (assembly GCF_047675955.1). Taxonomy (NCBI): domain Eukaryota; kingdom Metazoa; phylum Chordata; class Mammalia; order Primates; family Cercopithecidae; genus Chlorocebus; species Chlorocebus sabaeus. Next base: position 6,126 of record NW_027327671.1, on the reverse strand, counting down.
GAAATTGACCAGCTCAAACCAGACTCAAGCAGGACCACACCGGCTCAAACCGGTTTTGAACGGCTCAAACCCGACCAGACCGTCTGAAACCGGACCAGACAGGCTCAAACCGGTTTTGACCAGCTCAAACCCTACCAGACCGGCTGAAATGGGACGAGATGGCCTCAAACCGGTTTTGACTGGCTCAAATCGGACCAGAACGGCACAAACCTGTTTTGACCGTATTAGACTGGCTCAAACCGGTTTTCAGCGGCTCAAGTCGCACCACACCAGCTCAAACCGGTTTTGACCAGCTCCAAATGGACTCAAACCATTTTTGACCGTCACAAACTGGACCAGACCGCCTCAAACCTGTTTTGACCGGTTCAAAGCGGACGCAAAACGTACCAGTCTGGCTCAAACTGGACTCAAAGCGGACTAGACCAGCTCTAACCGGTTATGACCGGCTCAAACCGCACTCAAATCGGACCAGACCGTCTCAAACTGGTGTTTTCCGGCTCAAACCGCACTCAAACCGGACCAGACCGGCTCAGACCGGTTTGGACCAGCTCAAATCGGACCAGAGCGGCTGAAACAGGATGAGAACGCCTCAAACCGGTTTTGACCGACTCAAACCCGTCCAGACCGGCTAAAACTGGACCAGAACGGCTCAAACTGGTACAAACTGGAGCAGAACGGCTCAAACCGGTTTTGACCGGCTCAAACCAGACCAGATCAGCTTGAACCTGCTCAACCGTACCAGACCGGCACAGAAAGGCTAAAACCGGGCCAAACCGGCTCAATCAGGTTTTGACCGTCTCCAACAAGACCAGACTGACTCAAACAAGACCACACCAGCTCAAACCGGTTTTGACCGGATGAGACCGGATTAAACCGGACCAGACTGGCTCAAACCGCATCAAACCGGAAAAGACCGGCCCAGACCGGCTAATACCAGGCCAAATCGGCTCAAACCGGTTGTGACCGGCTCAAACCAGACCAGACCGGCTCAAACCGGTTTTGACCGGCTCAAACCAGACCAGACCGGCTCAAACAGAATTTGACCGGATGAGACAGGATAAAACCGGAGCAGACCAGCTCAAACCAGATGAAACCGCACCAGACCGGCCCAGAACAGCTGAAGCTGGAGAAACCGCACCAGACCGTCCAAGACCGGTTAAAACCGAGCCACAAACCTGTTTTGACTGGCTCAAACAAGATCAGACCGGATCAAACCTTTTTTGACCGGATGACACCAGATCAAACCGTTCCAGACCGTCTTACACCGGATCAAACCGGACCAGACAGGCCCTGACCGGCTGAAACCGGATCAAACAGGACCAGACCGGCCCAGACCGGCTAAAACCAAGCCACAAACCGATTTTGACTGGCTCAAAGAAGATCAGACTGGCTCAAACCTGTTTTGACCGGCTCAAACCAGACCAGACCGTCTCAAACCGGACCAGACCGCCTCAAACCGATTTTGACCGGATGAAACCAGATCAAACCGGACCAGACCGGCTCACACCGTATCAAACCGGACCCGACAGGCCCTGACCGGCTGAAACCGGATCAAACCGGACCAGACCGGCCCAGACCGGCTAAAACTGGGCCAGACGGGCTCAAACCGGTTTTCGCCGGCTCAAACCAGACCACACCGGTTCAAACCGGTTTTGATTGGCTCAATCCAGTTTTGACCAACTCGTACCGGTTTTGACCGGCTGAAACCACTCCAGACCGGCTAAAACCGGTTTTAACCGGCTCAAACCGGTTTTGACCTGATTAGACTGGATCAAACCGGACCAGACCGTCTCAGACAGGCTTGAATCGGTTTTGACTGGCTTCAACCAGGCCAAACCAGCTGAAACCGGTTTTGACCGGCTCAAACCAGACCAGACCGGCTCAAATCGGTTTTGATCGGCTCAAACTGGTTTTGACCTCCTCAAACCACACCAGACTGGCTGAAACCAGTTTTGACCGGATGAGACTGGATCAAACCGAATCAGACCGGCCCAGACTGGCTAAAATCGGATCAAACTGTTCCAGATCGGCCCAGACTGCCTAAAACTCGCCCAGAAACCGGTTTTTACTGGTTCAAACCAGGCCAGACCGGATCAAAACTGTTTTGACCGACCTGAGCTGGTTTTGACCGGCTCAAACCAGACCAGACTGGCTGAAACCAGACCAGACCGGCTCAAACCGGTTTTGACCGGCTAAAACCGGTTTTGACCGGATGAGACCGGATCAACCCGAATTAGACCGGCTCAGACCGGCTAAAATCTGAAGAAACCGGACCAGACCAGCCCAGACTGCCTAAAACTGGGCCACAAACCGGTTTTGACGGGTTCAAACAAAACCAGACTGGCTAAAACCAGTTTTGACCGACCTGAGCCGGTTTTGACCGGCTGAAATCAGACCAGACCGGCTCAAACCAGACCAGTCCGTCTCAAACCGGTTTTGTCCAGCTCAAAGCGGTTTTGACCGCATCAAACATACTCGACCGGCCCAGAGAAGCTGAAACCGGTCAAAGCGGACCAGACCAGACCAGACCGGCTAAAACCGGCCAGCAACCGGTTTTGACCGGCTCAAACCGGTTTTGACCGACCTGAGCTGGTTTTGGCCGGCTCAAACCAGAAGAGACCGGCTCAAACCGGTTTTGACCAGCTCAAACCAGACCAGACCTGCTCAAACCGGTTTTGAACAGCTCAAACCAGACCAGACCGGCTGAAACCGGACCAGACCAGCTGAAACCGGTTTTGACCGGATGACACCGGATCAAATCAGACCAGACCGACCCAGACCAACTAAAACTGGGCCAGAAAGACTCAAACCGGTTTTCACCAGCTCAAACCAGACCAGACCGGTTCAAACCGGTTTTGACTGGCTCTATCCGGTTTAGACCGGCTCAAACCGGTTTTGACCAGCTCAAAGCGGTTTTGACGGGATCAAACCGGACTCGACCATCCCAGACCAGCTGAAACCAGATCAAATCGAAGCAGACCGTCACAGACCGGGTAAACTGGGCCACAAACCGGTTTTTGACCAGCTTAAACCAGACCAGACCGGCTCAAACCGGAGCAGACCGGCTCAAACCAGATTTGACGGGATGAGATCGGAACAAACCGGACCAGACTGGCTCAAACCGGCTCAAACTGGACCACACGGACTAAAATCGGATCAAACCAGACGAGACCGGCTCAAAAGGGATCAATCCGGACCAGACCGGCTAGACCCGCTAAATCCGGTTTTGTCTGACTCAAACCGGACTCAAACCGATATTGACCGGCTGAAACCAGATCAAACCGGAGCAGACTGGCTCAAACCGGATCAAACCGGACCAGACCGGCTCAAACCGGTTTTGACCGGCTCAAACCAGAACAGACCGGCCCAACCGGATCAAATCGGACCAGACCGTCTCACACCGGCACAAACCGGACCAGACCGGCTTAGACAGGGTTTGACTGACTCACACCGAAGCAGAGAGGCTCAAACAGGATCAAAACGGACCAGCCCGGTTCTTAGACCAGCTCAAACATGTTTTGACCGGCTCAAACCGGACAAGATCGGCTCAAACCGGACTCAAACCAGAGCAGAACGGATCAAACTGGTGTTGACCGGCTCAAACCTGACTCAAACTGGACCAGACGGGCTCAAAGCAGTTTTGACCGGCTCAAACCGGACTCAATCCGGACCAGACCGGCTCATACCGGATTTGAACGGCTCAAACCAGACCATACCAGCTCAAACGAATCAAACTCGACCAGACCGGTTTAAACCGGATCAAACTGGACCAGACCAGCTCAAACCAGTTTTCACCGGCACAAATCGGACAAGAGCAACACAAACCGAATTTGACCAGCTTAAACCAGACTCAAACAGGACCACACCGGCTCAAAACGGTTTTGACCGGCTCAAACCCGACCAGACCGCGTGAAACTGGACGAGACCGCCTCAAACCGGTTTTGACCGTCTCAAACCCGACTAGACCGGCTAAAACCGGACCAGACTGGCTCAAACCGGTTTTGACCGGCTCAAACCAGATCAAACCGGAGCAGACTGGCTCAAACCGGATCAAACCGGACCAGACCGGCTCAAACCGGTTTTGACCGGCTCAAACCAGAACAGACCGGCCCAACCGGATCAAATCGGACCAGACCGTCTCACACCGGCACAATCCGGACCAGACCGGCTTAGACAGGGTTTGACTGGCTCAAACCGAAGCAGAGAGGCTCAAACAGGATCAAAACGGACCAGCCCGGTTCTTAGACCAGCTCAAACATGTTTTGACCGGCTCAAACCGGACAAGATCGGCTCAAACCGGACTCAAACCAGAGCAGAACGGATCAAACTGGTGTTGACCGGCTCAAACCTGACTCAAACTGGACCAGACCGACTCAAAGCGGTTTTGACCAGCTCAAACCGGACTCAATCCGGACCAGACCGGCTCATACGGTTTTGAACGGCTCAAACCAGACCATACCAGCTCAAACGAATCAAACTCGACCAGACCGGGTTAAACCGGATCAAACCGGACCAGACCAGCTCAAACCGGTTTTCACCGGCTCAAATCGGACGAGAGCAACACAAACCGAATTTGACCAGCTTAAACCAGACTCAAACAGGACCACACCGGCTCAAAACGGTTTTGACCGGCTCAAACCCGACAAGACCGGCTGAAACTGGACGAGACTGCCTCAAACCGGTTTTTGACCGACTCAAACCCGTCCAGACCGGCTAAAACCGGACCAGACTGGCTCAAACCGGTTTTGACCGGCTCAAAGCGGACTAGACCGGCTCTAATCGGTTATGACCTGCTCAAACCGCACTCAAACCGGACCAGACCGACTCAAACCGGATTTGACAGGCTCAAACCGGACTCAAACGGGACCAGACCGCTTCAAACCCGTTTTGACCGGCTCAAACCCGACCAGACCGGATGAAGCTGGACAAGACCGGCTCAAACCGCTTTGGACCGGCTCAAACCAGACAAGACTGGCTCAAGCAGATCAAAGCCAAACAGACCAGCTCAAACCGGATCAAACCGGTCCAGAACCGCTGAAACTGGATCATACCGGACCAGACCGGCTCAAACCAGTTTTCACCGGCTCAAACTCGACCAGACCGGCTGAATTGGGACGAGACCGCCTCAAACCTGTTTTGACAGGCTCAATCCCGACGAGACCGTCTGAAACCGGACCAGACAGGCTCAAACCGGTTTTGACCGGCTCAAACCCTACCAGACCGGCTAAAACCGGACCAGACCCGTTCAAACCGGACGCAAACCGGAATATACCGGCTCAAACGGTTTTGACCGGCTTAAATCAGACCAGAGTAGCACAAACCGGTTTTGACTGGCTCAAACCAGACTCAAGCAGGACCAGACCGGCTCAAACCGGTTTTCACCTGCTCATACCCGACCAGACCGGCTGAAACCGAACCAGACTGTCTCAGACCAGTTTTGACCGGCTCAAACTGAACCAGACTGGCTCAACCGGATCAAACCGGACCAGATCGGCTTAAACCGGATCAAACCAGACCGGACCAGCTCTTAGACCGTCTCAAACCGGTTTTGATCTGCTCAATACGGACCAGAACGGCAGAAACCGGTTTTGACTGGCTCAAACCGGACCAGACCGTCTGAAACGGGACTCCAACCGGACCAGACAGGCTCAAACCGGTGTTGGTCCGGCTCGAACCAGACTCAAATCGGAGCAGAACGTCTCAAACCGCACCAGACCAGCTCAAACCGGACTCAAACCGGACCCGACTGGCACAAACCGGTTTTTGACCGGCTCAAACCCGACCAGACCGTCTGAAACCGGACCAGACAGGCTCAAAACCATTTTGACCGGCTCAAAACCTACCAGACCGTCTAAAACCAGACCAGACCCGTTCAAACCAGACTCAAACCGGAATAGACCAGCTCAAACCGGTTTTGACCGGCTCAAATCGGACCAGAGCAGCACAAACCGATTTTGACCGGCTCAAAGCAGACTCAAGCAGGACCAGACCGGCTCAAACCGGTTTTCACCTGATCAAACCCGACCAGACCGGCTGAAACCGGACGAGACGGGCTGAAACCGGTTGTGACCGGGTCAACCCCGACCAGCCTGGCTAAAACCGGACCAGATTGGCTCAGTCCAGTTT